>NC_030818.1:3746562-4056250 GCF_001704415.2 Capra hircus
TCTTCTGCTGTCTCCTAAGAAACCTGTATGCAGGTCAGGAAGCAACAGTTAGAACGAGCCAAGGGGAGAAAAGATGGTGGAGGCATAGGTGGACGTGGAGTCCATCTCTCTCCATGGACACATCAGGAACACACCCTCAGACACAGAAGCACGTGCAGAACACCAGCTGAGAGCGGGCAGGAGTGCCTGCCACTGGGAAAGAATACACAGAACCACGCAAAACTCAGCAGGACGAAGGAAGGAGGGGGAAACAGGAGAGTCAGGAGAGTTAGCAGGACTGGACCTGCCCTCAGTGGGTGGGGGAACTGAAGCAAGGGTCTGATCCCCACATCAGGGCAACTCTTTGTGTCAGAGGAGAAACATCTGATGCTGAGAGCAGCTGATCTGTGACAGTCTAAACAGAATGAGAATTGCACAGACTTGCTGCAGCCATACACACCCCAGACAGGACCCCTAGAAGGCACAGTGGCTGGGAGCTGGAGCGCAGGGATTGTAGAGCAATCCCAGGGCGCGGATTTCTGTTTACTGTGGGGAGACAGCCCGAGGGGAGGTGAGGAGATTGTGGTGGGAAAAGCCTGTGGAGCAAAACCAGCCACTGAGGGAACGCAATAAGCTCAGTCATGTGTAGGGGATGGAGCCATCACCGTAGCATCTCTCTCGCTACGTGCCAACACCAGTAGCTGAACAATAGAGACACCGGCCCTTCAAGCTCTTGACTCGGGAAACAAGGGAAGGACTCCAGCCAGGGGAGTCCCTTTATGTGCCTGACTTGGGGAGCTACAGAAAAGGACCCAAGCCAGGGAGCTCTCTAAGACGACCCACATGCAGAGGTGGAGATCAAACCCAACTGAAACCAGGGCACCATGGCTAAGGAAGAGGACCCAAAGCCTTCCCACTAGCTGTACAAACTGTGGATTAAATCCATATGATCAGCTACGCAGACTCTGTATCTATGGAATATATAAAAGGACGTTGAGAACTCTCACAGAAGAAAATGCATGTGCGTTCTGACAGCTGTGGACACTGGAGGCAAGAACACACAGGAGTAGGACCAGATGCGAGTCTGAGCTGCCCCCACAGCAGACCCAGACACCAGCCCAGTGCTGGCGTGCATTCTAGGGAGGCAAGGTGGGCTGTGACTCCCAACGAGGGAAAGGATGCTGACGGCAGAGACTCAAGAAAGACATTTATTATTCTTATATTTTGACTGTTCTGTGGTTGCTTCTGGATTTTTTTTTCTTTTTCATTGAATTTTTTTAAAAATTTTTCATCTGCTGTTTTATCTTTTGACTTTATTAGCACTATTAAATCTATTGAAGCTTTTTAGAACTTTTAAAATCACACTTTCTATTTGTTACATACTTCTGCCTCTACATTGGCCTTTCATGCTTCTGTGGAGTTTTCTTTTTTTCTTCTTTTTTTTCCCCTATCCTTTTCCTTTCTTTAATTTCAGCTTTTAAATTCTAAAATATTACTGTTTTCTCTACACATATTCCTCCGTTTGCTTTTCCTCCTGTTCTGTCCCCACATCTTCTCCATCTACCTCTATCTAACCCTGCATTTCTATTCTTTCTCTCTCACCGTACGTGTTAGTTTTTGTTGCTTTACTCCCCAGTTTGCACCTTGCGTTAGTTTTGTTTTCCAGTCTGTGCTTTAGGTTACTTTTGTTCTTAACCGATGGATATTATTTTTGGTTTCCTCTGTTCATGGGTCAATCCATTGTACTTTATTTTTTTTGGACCGTTTGGCTTTGTTTATGGGTGTATATTTATGTATGTATATTCCATTATTTTAGTTATCAATTGCCTGATTTTGTAACTGACCTTTGTCTGTGGTGTGTCTTTTGTTTCTCGTCTTTGTGTTGTTTTAATCCCATTTAATGTCATAACAAACTACCTGTGGAATGTCCTTTCCCAGCAAGTGATCAAGCCCTGACCTTTGGCGTGGGAGCACTGACTCCAAGACCCTAGACTACCAGGGAACTCGTGACCCCAGGGAGCAAAAAACACTGAGAGCTCCCACAAGGCCAGCCACGTGCACACAAGACCCAGCACCACCCAGCTGCCAACAGAGCCCTGCGCGGGACGCCTCATCCAAACAGCAAACAGGACAGAAATACAAACCACCTCACTCAGCCCTGCCGTGGGTGGGGAGACAACTGACCTCCCTCCACCGGAACACGAGCACATGTCACGCCCTACACAAAACTTACACAAACCACTGGACCGACCTCAGGAGGGCAGAAGCCAAAAGGAAGAAAGAATTCAACCTGAAAGTCTCAAAAACAGATACCTCAAACACAATAAGTTAAAAAAAAAAAAAAAAAAGAAAAGAAAGAGAAGTACTGTGCAAATGAAGAAATAACCTAGAAACACACAAGTCCAAATAAATGAAGAGAAAGCAGGCAAACTACCTGAAAAAGAACTCAGGATAATGACCGCACAGGTGATCCGAAACCTCAAAAGTAGAATCGAGAAAACGCAAGAATCAATTAACAAAGACCTAGAAGAAATAGAGAATGAACATACAGAGACAAATGACACAATTACTGAAATTAAAAATACTCCAGAAGGAAGCAACAGCAGAATACCTGAGCCAGAAGGACAGCCAAGTGACCTGGAAGACAGAATTGTGGAAATAACTGCCGAAGAGCAGAATAAAGTAAAAGGAATGAAAATAATTGAGGATAGTCTCAGAGACCTCTGGGACAACATTAAACACACCAACATTCGAATTATAGGGAATCCAGAAGAAGAAAAGAAAAAGGAAGGGTATGAGAAAATTTTTTAAGAGAGTCTAGTTGAAAATTTCCCGAACATGGAAAACAAAATAGTCAATCAAGTCCAAGAAATACAAAGAGTTCCATACAGGATAAACCTAAGGAGAAACACGCCAAGACACATACTAATCAAACTAACAAAGACTAAACACAAAGAAAGAATGTTTAAAGCAGCAAGGGAAAAGCAACAAGTAACATACAAAGGAAATCCCACACGTTTAACAGCTGATCTTTCAGCAGAAAATCTGCAGTCCAGAAGTGATATATTTAAAGTAACGAAAGGGGAAACGTCTACAACCATGATTAGTCTACCCAACAAGGGTCTCATTCAAAATTGATGGCAAAATCAAAAACCTTATAGACATGGAAAAGTTAAGATAACTTAGTGCCACCAAACCAACATTACAACAGATGTTAAAAGGACTTATACAGACAGGAAGTGCAAGAGAAGAGAAAGATCTACGAAAACAAACCCCAAACAATTAAGAAAATGGCAATAGGGACGTATATATCGATAATTACTTTGAATGTAAATGGATTAAATGCTCCTACCAAAAGACACGGACTGGCTGATTGGATACATTCAAGACCCATATATATGCTGTCAACAAGAAACCCACTTCAGACCTAAACACACATACACACTGAAAGGAAGAGGATCGAAAAATATATTCCATGCAAGTGGAAATCAAAAGAAAGCTAGGGAAGCGATCCTCATATCATACAACATAGACCTAAAAGTAAAGAATATTACAAGAGATAAAAAAGGACACTACATAATGATCATGGTATCAGTCCAAAGGGAAGACATAACAATTGTAAATTTCTATGCACCCAATACAGAAGCACCTCAATACATAAGACAAAACACAACTAGACACAAAAGGAGAAATTGACAGTAACACATAATAGTAGGAGACTAACACCCCACTCACACCAATGGAGATCATCAAAACAGAAAATTAATAAGGAGACACAAGCCTTAAATGACACATTAGACCAGGTGGATCTCACTGGTATCTTCAGGACATTCCATTCAATTGCAGAAGAATACACTTTCTTCTCAAGTGCACATGGAACATTCTCCAGGATAGACCACATCTTGGGTCACAAGTCAAGCCTCAGTAAATTTAAGACTAGATATCAATTACAAGAAAATGACTAAAAACACAAACACATGGAGATTAAACAATACGCTTCCAAATAACGAACAGGTTACTGAAGAAATCAAAAGGGAAATAAAAAATTCCTAGAAACAAATGACAATGGAAACTTGGTAACTCAAAACCTATGGCTGCAGCAAAAGCAGTTCTAAGAGGGAAGTTTATGCAATACAGCCCTACCTCGAGAAACAAGAAAAACAGTGAGTAGACAACTTTACACCTAGAACAACTGGAAAAAGAACAGCAACAAAAACCAAAGTTAGCAGAAGGAAAGAAAGCATAAAGGTCAGAGCAGAAACAAACGAGGAGGTAATTTAAGAAACAATAGTGAAGATTAATAGAACTAAAAGCTGGTTCTTTGAGAAGATAAACAAAATTGACAAAGCTTCAGCCAGACTCATCAAGGAAAAAAGAGAGGAATCAAATCAACAGAATTAGAAAAGGAGGAGAGGTTACAACAGACAATGCAGAAATACAAAGGACTCTAAGACACTGTTATGAGTAACTATACGGCAATACAACGGACGGCCTGGAAGAAACGGACAGGTTTTTAGAAAAGTTTGATCATACAAGACTGAACCAGGAGAAACAGAAATTATGAACCACCCAATTACAAGCACTGAAATCAAAACTGTGATCAAAAACCTCTCAAAAAACAAAAGCCCATGGCAAGATGCTTTCACAGGTGAATTCTATCAAATATTTAGACAAGAGCTAATGCCTATCCTTCTAAAACTCTTTCAAAAAACTGAAGAGGAAGGAACACATCCAAAAACATTCTACAAGGCCACCATCACCCTGATACTAAAACCCGGCAAAGACAACATAAAAAAAGTAAATTACAGGCCAATATAACTGATGAACATAGATGCAAAAATCCTCAACAAATCTCTAGGAAACAGAATTCGATAACACATTTAAAAGCTCATACACCATGATCAAGTTGGGTTTATTCCAGGGATGCAAGGATTCTTCAATATATGCAAATCAATTAATGTGATACACCATATTAACAAATTAAAAGATAAAAACCATATGATAATCTCAACAGATGCAGAAAAGGTCTTTGATAAAATTCAGCACCCATTTATGATAAAAACTCTTGAAAAAATGGGCAGAAAAGAACCTACCTCAACTTAATAAAGGCCCATAGCAAACACTATTCTCAATGGTGAAATGCAGAAAGCATTCCCTCTAAGATCAAATGCAAAACGAGGGGTTCCACTCATACCACTATTATTCACCATAGTTTTATAAGTCCTATCTATGACAATCAGAGAAAAAAAAGAAATAAAGGGAATCCAGATCGGAAGAGAAGAAATAAAACTCCCTGTTTGCAGATGACATAATACTATACGTAGAAAACTCTGAAGAGACTATGAGAAAATTACTAGAACTAATCAGTGAATTTAGCAAAGTCACAGGAAACAAAATCAATACACAGAAATCACTTGCATTCCCCTATACTAACAACAGCAAAAAAAAATCAGAAAGAGAAATTAAGCAATCAATCTCATTCACCACTACAACAAAAAGAATAAAATATCTAGGAATAAACCTACCTAACGAGACAAATGGAGAAGGCAATGGCAACCCACTCCACTGTTCTTGCCTGGAGAATCCCAGGGACAGAGGAGCCTGGTGGGCTGCCGCCTGTGGGGTCGCACAGAGTCAGACACGACTGAGCGACTACGCAGCAGCAGCAGCAAGGAGACAAAAGAACTGCATGCGGAAAATTACAAGACACTGATGAAAGAAATGAGATGACATAAACAGAGGGAGAGATATCCCATGTCCCTGGGTTGGAAGAATCAATATTGTGAAAATGACTGAACTACCAAATGCAATCTACAGACTCAACAAGACCCCTATCAAATCACCAAAGGCATGTTTCACAGAACTACAACAAAAAATTTCACAATTCATATGGAAACACAAAAGACCCCGAATAGCCAAAGCAGTCTTAAGAAAGATGAAAGAAGCTGGAGGAATCAACCTTCCTGACTTCAGAATACACTACGAAGCTACAGTCATCAAGACAGTATGGTACTGGCACAGAAAGAGAAATATAGACCAATGACACAAGATAGACAGCCCAGAGGTTAAACCCATGCACCTATGGGTACCTTATTTTTGACAAAGGAGGCAAGAATATACAATGGGGCAAAGACAGCCTTTTCAATAAATGGTGCTGGGAAAACTGGACAGCTACATGTAAAAGAATGAAATTAGAACACTTCTAACACTAAACACAAAGATAAACTCAAAATGGATTAAAGACCTAAATGTAAGACCAGAATCTATAAAACTCTTAGAGGAAAACATAGGCAGAACACTCAATGACATAAATCAAAGCAAGATACTCTATGACCCACCTCCTAGAGTAATGGAAATAAAAATCAAAACAAGTGGGATCTAACTAAACTTAAAAGCTTTTGCACAGCAAAGTAAACTATAAACAAAGTGAAAAGACAACCCTTAGAAAGGGAGAAAACAATGGCAAATGAAACAACCGACAAAGGATTAATTTCCAAAATATACAAGCAGCTCATACAATTCAATGCCAGAAAAACAAACAACCCAATCAAAAAGTGGGGAAAAGATCTAAACAGACATTTCTCCAAAGACATACAGATGGCTAACAAACACATGAAAAGATGTTCAACATCACTCATTATTAGAGAAACGCAAATCAAAACCACAATGACATACCACCTCACACTAGCCAGAATTGCCACCATCCAAAAGTCTACCAACAATAAATGCTGGAGAGGGTGTGGAGAAAAGGGAACCCTCCTGCACTGTTGGTGGGAATGTAAACTGATATAGCCACTGTCAAAGATGCTATAGAGCCCTTAAAAAGCTCGGAATACAACCAATGTATGACCCAGCAATCCCACTACTAGGCATCTACCCTGAGGAGACCAAAACTGGAAAAGACACCGACGCGTGTGCCCCAGTGTTCCCGCAGCATTATCTACAGTAGCTAGGACATGGACGCAGCCTGGATGTCCACAGACAGATGGCTGGGTAAAGAGGCTGTGGCACACATACACAATGGAATGTGACTCAGCCATCAAAACGAACACATCGGAGTCAGCTCTGAGGTGGATGAGACTAGGGCCTATTACACAGAGTGAAGTTAAGTCAGAAACACAAAGGTAAATATTGTCTACTGAGGCATATATATGGAATCTAGAAAGATGGTACCAATTAATTTATTTACAGGGCAGCAGTGGAGAAACAGACATAGAGAACAGACTTATGGACACAAGGGGCGGGGAGAGGAAGGACAGGGTGAGATGTATGGAGAGAGTAACAATGGCAATGTTTCATTTGCCATTGTTTTCTCCCTTACATTCCCATGTGTATAATAGAATGCCAACGGGAGTTTGCTATATGACTCAGCGAACTCAAACAGGGGTTCTATAAAGGCCTAGAGGGGTGGGATGGGGAGGGAGATAAGAAGGCTCAGGAGGGAGGGGATGTATGTATACCTATGGCTGATTCATGTTGATATTTGGCAGAAAACAACAAAATTCTGTAAAGCAATTATACTTCAATTTAAAAATTAATTAGTTAAAAACAAAACAAAACAGAACTGGACATGGAACACCACACTGGGTCAAAATTGGTTAAGGAATACAACACGGCTGTATACTGTCACCCTGCTTATTTAAATTCTCTGCACAGTACATCACGCGAAATGCCAGGCTGAATGAAGCACAAGCTGGAATCAAGATTGCTAGAAGAAATATCAACAATTTCAGATATACAGATGATACCACAAAAATGGCAGAAAGTGAAGAGGAACTAAAGAGCCTCTTGATGAGGGTGAAAGAAGAGAATGAAAAAGCTGGCTTAAAACTCAACATTCAAAAAACTAAGATCATGGCATCCAGTCCCATTACTTCAAGGCAAATAGAAGGGGGAAAAGTGGAAGCAGTGACAGACTTTATTTTCTTGGCCTCCAAAATCACTGTGGACAGTGACTGCAGCCATGAGGACGCTTGCTCCTTGGAAGAAAAGCAATGACAAACCTAGTCAGCATATTAAAAAGAGGAGACATCACTCTGCCGACAAAGGTCCATACAGCCAAAGCTATGGTTCCTCTAGGTATGTACAGATGGGAGAGCTGGCCCACAGAAGGCTGACGCCGAAGAACCGAGCCTTTCACACTCTTATGCTGGAGAAGACTCTTGAGAGCCCCTGGACTGCAAGATCAAACCGCCAATCCTAAAGGAAATCAGCCCTGACTGGAAGGACGTTGGAGGGGCTGGTGCTGAAGCTGAAGCTCTAATACTCTGGCTACCTGACATGAACAGCCAATTCACTGGAAAGGACCCTGATGCTGGGAAAGACTGAAGGCAAAAGGAGAAGGGAGCGGCAGAGGATAAGATGGTTGGATGGCATCACCAACTCATTGGACATGAATCGAAGCAAAATCTGCAAGATATGGGAAGAGAGTAGAGCCTGGCATGCTGCAATCCATGGGGTCAGAAAGGACTCAGTGACTGGACAACAACAAATGTCGGATATAAATCCTAATATTACGTGTTCATTATCTTAAAATATTTTGAACAAATATACAGCCATGAATTGAACTTAACACAAAGGCACTTAAACATATGGGACACGTGGAAGCACCTACAGAAAGTATATCTTACAATTCAGAGAGGCAAGACTAAAATTTAACTACTGTAAAATTTCTTTTTGAAGGCCATACCCTCTAATTTGTCTAGTAACTAAACACCCATAAGGACTACTCCATTAAAAAAAAAAAATCAGAACTGCCCCAGATCAGTTTAGCAGGAGGTTGAAAGTAAATACAAGATATTCCTGCCAGGGTTTCCCTGGTGCCAATGTAGGAGACAAGGGTTCCACCCTGGTCCAGGAAGACCCCACGTGCCGAGAAGCAGCTAAGCACAACTCCTGGAGCCCGTGTCCCAGAGCCCACCCGTCACAACTCCTGAAGCCCAGTCAGTCTAAAGCTAGCGCATCTAGAGAGCAGTTTCTGCTCGCCACAACTAGAGAAAAGCCCACACAGTGAAGATGATGCAGCCCAGCCAAAAATAAACAAATAAAACGGTTTTAAAGAAGCTATTCCTGTCTACATGCGCCTCCAACAGCAGGCAGGGGGTGTGCCCACGCCAGTGTTCCCTGCACTGGGAGCAAGTCACACAGCGTGGGGGGGGAGGTGACAGAGGGGAGCAGGGGGCAGCGCTGAGGGGGCCCATTTCCCGGGAGCGCGAATGCATGCAATACCACCCAGAAAAAGGAGACTGAACTTGGATTTTCTGCATCACAGGAGGATTAATGACATTAATCTGTCAATTCATGGGGGGAAAAATATCAAAACCTAACACCTTGTTACTATTACAAAAATAAAAATAAATAAAACATGTACTGCTTATGAACATTAGCTTCATGCATTACTTGACAATATACAGGAAGATCATGGAATCTTCCTCATCAAAGAGAGTTCCAATGCGACATGAATCAAGCACCTATGTCTGAGAATAAACACGATTCTGTTCAAAGGTAACTTTAAAAGCCCAGACAGCTACAATCAGGTGCTCTAAGAACTGGACAGCTTTAATGCCAGTTCTCAACACTTCAGAAAAATGTTACTGAGGCTGGCTGGAGTACTGCTTAGTAGAAACCCCTGGTGTTTAAATTCTGCCTGCTCGTCCATCATCAGGGCCTCCCCTCAAGCAGGTTTGGACACCATAACCCCACCACCACAGTCACTCCCCAGAACCTTTATTTTGCAAGTGCCAGTCACACTCCTAGCCTTCTCTGTGAAAAAAGCCACAGGATAATACATCTACGGCATTCCCGATCCCAGGAATCTTGGCCACATTCCAGTCTTCATGGCTGCTTGGGCCCTAGATTTGAATGGTCATTTACTGGGTTGGCCAAAAAGTTCGTTCAGGTTCTGCAATAGAATGGTATGGAAAAACCTGGACCAAGCTCTTGGCCAACTCAATAGATACCACAGTGAACCTCAAAAGCGAACCAGAACCGAGTAGTAAGCTTCTCTGCACTGTTCCTCCCTCAGACTCTGTAATGAGGCTGCAAACACGAACAATGTGGAGAGAAAGGACTACAATTATACAAAAAACTGTAATCTATAAACTGACGCTTCCTTAAAACGTATTTAAGATGCCATCTTTTTCACAAGCTTTCAACCCATACTGCCAATTACCTAGTGGGAAGATCCATCTAGATAAAACAGCTAGGAGAGAAATGTTACTTCATCTTCCTCCAGCCCCTTAACAATCACTCTTTCATGGCTGAGCTGGATTAACCAGCCATATTGCAGCTGGGCAGCGTCACGTGACTAAGTTCTAGCCAATGGAATACACTCCGGGGCTTGTCCTGAAGGGAAAGTGGCCTGCCCGCTCCCCCAACTCACTCCACCACGCCACCAGGCTTGACGACGGGGCGGCATGACATCCTCAGACCGTGAGTGTGAGAGCAACGTCCTCTCTCTCATCACAGCACCTAACCCCACAGATCAACAGTGTTTAGATCCATGAAAGGCAGGATCAAACTGGACCCCAATTACAGGCACAAGACCAAAAAAGAGAATTCTCTGTGGTATTTTAAGCCAGTGTTATTCCCATCTCTGTAACATTTACCTGAATCTATAAATAATTAATATACTCCCATGCTTATTTGCCTTCTGAGGTCAAGATTGCT
The DNA here is from genome assembly GCF_001704415.2 of Capra hircus. Lineage (NCBI taxonomy): Eukaryota > Metazoa > Chordata > Mammalia > Artiodactyla > Bovidae > Capra > Capra hircus. The sequence goes on from NC_030818.1 coordinate 3,757,210, forward strand.
GACTCCCAAACATGGCTGTGTCCAAAAGCCAAGCTGGGACACTTTTCATTTATAAGGGAAACAGGAGAGCAGTGGAATCTGTACTTTTAAGGGGCTCCATCCCCAACACCAGGTGATTCTGAGAAAAAGCCAGCAATCAGGAAGCTGTTAACAGGGACACAAGGGAGATAACTTGTAGATGAGCTTCCTGGGCACAGTTTTCAACCTTTTTGATCCCCCAGGAATCATAAAATCCTAAGAAGTTTACCTGAAAGATGCCTTTTGAATCTGCTTTTTCCTTGGTCTCTTCTCCAGCCCCACTGGAGTTTACATCCTTATCATCATTACCCGGCATTTCTCTGAGCCCCTACAGTTGCTGGACTATCTCACTGCAGCCCCAAAACTAAATATTTTATGTTGAATTCTTCCCTAAAGTGAGGTCCAGAAGCTTTTCAGGTGCGGCTTACTATCTGTCAAAAGACTGGGTTAACTTCGTTCCTCAAGGAGCAGAGAAATCAAGAACCATATCACAAATGTGGCTGCCACAGAGAGCAGGCACAGACTCAGCAGAATTTCCCTTGTTCTGAGTGCCCATGGGGAGGGGTGGAGCTGCCAGTGACGCCATGGGGGAAGGGAGGGCGGCTCCTGGGTTTGCATGACTCAGTGTTTTGCCTCACTGCTGCCCCTTCACAGCCCAGCTGAAGTGACCATTCAGGATGGATTTAACACAAACTACAAACTCATTTCCATTTAAAAGACTGTTTCTAAATATAATAACAGGTTCTCCTAGTTGACCACATTCAGCAACAAAAAGGCCGGGTACTCTATGGGGGCAAGGAACGTCCGGGTCATTATTTCTGCCTACAGTTTTCCAGCTTCCCAGAGATCATTTATCTCTATGTCCCTGGAATCAGACTTAGCACTCAACTGCTTGCTAAATCAACCCATCACCTCAAAAACCAATTCAGTGCTCTCCTTATCACCAGTGTCCTCTTCCCCTTCCAGAGTTTCTTTCCTCAGTCCTCCTCTGCGCCCAAGCTCCTCACTCCGACACACCAGGGCCATCATCCATGGCAACCTTTCTCCTCCTCCAGCCCAGCTTCTGGGTGGCCCACCCACACCTCCCTGACTTTTCTGTACATGCTGTTCTTTCAGAGTCTCCCCACAACCACCAGAGCCTCCACTCCTTTACTTCATCAACTACTGCTGCTGCGTCGCTTCAGTCGTGTCTGACCCTGTGCGACCCCACAGATGGCAGCCCACCAGGCTCCCCCATCCCTGGGATTCTCCAGGCAAGAACAATGGAGTGGGCTGCCACTGCCTTTTCTGTCATGAACTACTACTCAACCTTTAAGACTCAGAGCAAAGGTCACCTCCTCTGAGAAGTTTCCAAACTCTCAAGCAAAATAAGCTGCTCTCCCTTGAACACCCAAGGCACTTTGCTCCTCTACTCATTAAACAAGTAGTTACCAAAGCTTACACAGTCCTTTCCTTGTGGCTCAGCTGGTAAAGAATCTGCCTGCAACGTGGCAGACCTGGGTTCAATCCCTGGGTTGGGAATATCCCCTGGAGAAGGGAAAGGACCCAGTAATCTGGCCTGGAGAATTCCATGGACTGAACAGTTCATGGGGTTGCAGAAAGTCAGACACGACTCAGCGACTTTCACGTCACACAGCCCCTGCCATCACCAGTGAACCAAACGTAAATCATGAATCAGCACTATCATTGATGTCCATATGGGTAGTTGTCTTTCCTTTGAAATAAGGGCAACTTTCTGAAATTACATCTCCAGATGCAAGAATAACCACAAGCAACTTGCTGCAGGGTTGGCAGCAGTGAGCGCAGCAGTGTGTGCAAGGGACCTTTGTACGAAGAAGGTTGCCATTATCTTCATTACCTCCACCACAGTTTGGCCTCAGGTCAAATGACATAGACTCGATTATCAACAGAAAATTGGATTAAAGACTTATTGAGCATGGCCCCACCCACAGGACAAGACCCAGCTTCCCCCTCAGTCAGTCTCTCCCATGAGGAAGCTTCCATAAGCCTCTAATCCTTCTCCATCAGAGGGCAGACAGAATGAAAACCACAATCACAGAAAATGAACCAATCTAATCACATAGACCACAGCCTTGTCTAACTCAATGAAATTATGAGCCATGCCCTGTGGGGCCACCCAAGACGGACAGGTCATGGTGGAGAGGTCTGACAAAATGTGGTCCACTGGAGAAGGGAATGGCAAACCACTTCAGTATTCTTGCTTTGAGAACCCCATGAACAGTATGAAAAGGCAAAAAGATAGGATACTGAAAGATGAACTCCCCAGATTGGTAGGTGCCCAATATGCTACTGGAGATCAGTGGAGAAATAACTCCAAAAAGAATGAAGGGATGGAGCCAAAGAAAATACAACACCCAGTTGTGAATGTGACTAGTGATAGAAGCAAGGTCCGATGCTGTAAAGAGCAATACTGTACAGGAACACAGGATGTTAGGTCCATCAATCAAGGCAAACTGCAAGTGGTTAAACAGGAGATGGCAAGTGTGAACACTGACATTTTAGGAATCAGCAAACTAAAATGGACTGGAATGGGTGAATTTAACTCAGATGACCATTATATCTACTGCTGTGGGCAAGAATTCCTTGGAAGAAATGAAGTAGCCATCACAGTCAACAAGAGTCCGAAATGCAGTACTTGGGTGCAATCTCAAAAACGACAGAATGATCCCTGTTTCCAAGGCAAACCATTCAATATCACTGTAATACAAGCCTATGCCCCAATGAGTAATGCTGAAGAAGCTGAAGTTGAGCAGTTCTATGAAGACCTGCAAGACCTTCTAGAACACCCAAAAAAGTTATCCTTTCCATTAAAGGGGACAGGAATGCAAAAGTAGGAAGTCAAGAAACACCTGGAGTAACAGGCAAATGTGGCCTTGAAGTACAGAATGAAGAAGGCAAAGGCTAATAGAGTTTTGCCAAGAGAACATACTGGTCATAGCAAACACCCTCTTCCAACAACACAAGAGAAGATTCTACACATGGACATCACCAGATGGTCAGCACCAAAATCAGATTGATTATATTCTTTGCAGCCAAAGATGGAGAAGCTCTAACAAGACTTCTGACTCTAGCAAGTCAGCAAAAACAAGACTGGGAGCTGACTGTGGGTCAGATCATGAACTCCTTATTGCCCAATTCAGACTGAAATTGAAGAAAGTAGGGAAAACCACTAGACCATTCAGGTATGACCTAAATCAAATCCCTTATGATTATACAGTGGAAATGACATATAGATTCAAAGGATTCGATCTGATAGAGTGCCTGAAGAACTATGGATGGAGGTTTGTGACATTGTACAGGAAGCAGTGATCAAGACCATCCCCAAGAAAAAGAAATGCAAAAAGGCAAAATGGTTGTTGGAGGAGGTCTTAAAAATAGCTGTGAAAAGAAGAGACGCAAAAGGCAAAGGAGACATATCCATTTGAATGCAGAGTTCCAAAGAATATCAAGGAGAGATAAGAATGCTTTCCTCACTGATCAGTGCAAAGAAATAGAGGAAAACAATAGAATGGGAAAGACTAGAGATCTCTTCAAGAAAGTTAGGGATACCAAGGGAACATTTCATGCAAAGATGGGCTCAATAAAGGACAGAAATGGTATGGACCTAACTAAAGTAGAAGATATTAAGAGGAGGTGGCAAGAATACACAAAAGAACTATACGAAAAAGATCTTCACGACCCAGATAATCATGATGGTGTAATCACTCACCTAGAGCTGCTGCTGCTGCTGCTAAGTCGCTTCAGTTGTGTCCAACTCTGTGTGACCCCACAGACGGCAGCTCACCAGGCTCCCCCGTCCCTGGGATTCTCCAGGCAAGAACACTGGAGTGGGTTGCCATTTCCTTCTCCAATGCATGAAAGTGAAGTCGCTCAGTTGTGTCCGACTCTTAGCAACCCCATGGACTGCAGCCTACCAGGCTCCTTCGTCCATGGAAGTGGGGTGCCATTGCCGTCACCTAGAGCCAAACATCCTAAAATGTGAAGTCAAATGGGCCTTAGGAAGCATCACTACAAACACAGTTAGTGGAGAGGATGGAATTCCAGTTGAGCTATTTCAAATCCTAAAAGATGATGCTGTGAAAGTGCTGCACTCAATATGCCAACAAATTTGGAAAACTCAGCAGTGGCCATAGGACTGGAAAAGGTCAGTTTTCATTCCAATCCCAAAGAAAGGCAATGCCAAAGAATGCTGAAATTACCGCACAATTATACTTATCTCACACACTAGCAAAGTAATGCTCAAAATTCTCCAAGCCAGGCTTCAACAGTGCGTGAACTGTGAACTTCCTGATGATCAAGCTGGATTTAGAAAACGCAGAGATCAAACTGCCAACATCTGTTTGATCATGGAAAAATGAGAGAGTTCCAGACAAACATCTACTTCTGCTTTACTGACTATGCCAAAGCCTTTGACTGGGTGGATCACAATAAACTGAAAAATTCTAAAGAAATGGGCATACCAGACCATCTAACCTGTCTCCTGAGAAACCTGTGTGCAGGTCAAGAAGTTAGAACTGGACATGGAACAACAGACTGGTTCCAAGTCAAAAAAGGAGTACATCAAGGCGATATATTGTCATCCTGCTTATTTAACTTCTATGCACAGGATATCATGAGAAATGCTAGACTAGATGAAACACAAGCTGGAATCAGGATTGCTGGGAGAAACAGCAATAATCTTAGATATGCATATGACACCACACTTATGGAAGAAAGCAAAGAATCAAAGAGCCTCTTGAAGAAAGTGAAAGAGGAGACTGAAAAAGTTGGCTTAAAGCCCAACATTCAGAAAACTAAGATCATGGCATCTGGTCCCATCACTTCATCGCAAATAGATGGGGAAACAATGGAAACAGTGACAGGTTTTACTTGGGGTGCTCCAAAATCACTGCAGATGGTGACTGCAGCCATGAAATTAAAAGACACTTACTCCTTGGAAGGAAAGTTACAACCAACCTAGACAGCATATTAAAAAGCAGAAACATTACTTTGCCAACAAAGGTCCGTCTAGTCAAGGCTATGTTTTTCCAGTAGTCAGGTATGGATGTGAGAACTGGACTATAAAGAAAGCTGAGCACCAAAGAATTGATGCTTTTGAACTGTGGTGTTGGAGAAGACTCTTGAGAGCCCTTTGGACAGCAAGGAGATCCAAGCAGTCCATCCTGAAGGAAATCAGTCCTGAATATTCATTGGAAGGACTGATGCTGAAGCTGATAATCCAATACTTTGGCCACCTGATGAGAAGAACCGGCTCACTGGCAAAGACCTGATGCTGGGAATGATTGAAGGCAGGAGGACAAGGGGACGACAGTGGTTGAGATGGCTGGATGGCATCACCGACTCAAGGGACATGAGTTTGAGTAAACTCCGGGAGTTGGTGATGGACAAGGAAGGCTGGAGTGCTTCAGTCTATGGGGTCGCAAAGAGTTGGACACGACTTAGCGACTGAACTGAACTGAACGCCAGAATCCAGGTTTGTCAGTCGACTTTGAACTTCACTGGGCTTCCCAGATGGCGCTAGCGGTAAAGAACCACTAGCCAACCAGTTGCCAACGCAGGAAATACAAAAGACACGGGTTCGATCCCAGGTCGGGAAGATCCCCTGGAGGCGGGCACGACAACCCACTCCAGTATTCTTGCCTGGACCATCCCATGGACAGAGGAGCCTAGAGGGGTCGGGTCTACGGGGTCGCAAAAAGTAGGAAACGACTTAAGGCACGCATGATATCAGATTGGCTCCAGAGAAGACCTGTGGCTGTACTGAGGGAAAGATAGCAAATTCATGTCTCCCATCACAGCACCTAAAACCACAAGTTCAACGGTAGGGGGCGCGAGATACAAAGTGGTGAAAATAAAAAAGCTGCCTCTTTTACAGCTTATCCTGGAATACACAGAACTCAGCAAGTTCAGACCAGCACAAAGTAAATACAGCATCTATTCAGCCACAACTGAAGTGAGAAAGGAGGTTTCACGAGGCAACACAGTATGGCAGGTTCATGTAATTATGTGCTAATTTACTGGTTCTCATTTTCGAGGGCTCCAGAAACCTGTGATTCTCTCCTATATGCCTCCAGAACCCAGGAGAGCAGCAGCACTTCGTGTTTCTGCACCCGAGATGGTTTAAACTTTACAAAAACCCAACGGGGCAGCACGGTTTTCTCCAATTTCACCATTGGGAAGTCAGGTTCCGACAGTGGACTCGCCCAAGTTCATTAAGTCGGTGGAGAACTAGGACCGCGAACTCGGAGGCACGACTCAGCCATCACTGGGGCCCGCCAGGGACCCTCCGCCAGCCTCGCCTCCCCGCTTCGGGCCTCGGTCATCCGAGCACCCGGCCGGGCTACCTTGAGCACGCAGTCAGACTGCAGCAGACACAAGCCCAGATCCTCCTTCACGCCCGCGCACGCGCCGCCCTCAGGCTTGTCCTCGTAATACCGGGGCATGACTGCGCCTCCAGCTGGCCGCGGCCTCCACCCTCTCCTCTCGAGACGGCCCAGACTCCTCAGGACGCCAGTGACGCCGCGGCGGGCGGAACCGGAAAAAGACCGGTAGCAACCACTTCCGGTGGGCGCGCGGCGAGAGACGTAACGCGAGAGGTATCGCGCGCGGCGTTTGTGGGTCACGGGACGCGACGCGCCCCCTATGTGGTTGACGTAGCGAGGAGGGAAGTTGGCCCAGCGGCGGCTGGGTCGGCTGCTGGGCGGTGGTGGCGGGTGTATGTGAAGCCGGTGGACGCCGCCGCGGGGCTCCAGGTGAGGCCTGCCGACAGCCCCATCTACGCGCGACTCGGGCTCGCCGGTCGGCCTTTTCATCTGGCAACTTAAGGCCCCACATCACCCGGCCCTGCAGTGACCGCGCCCGGGTCCGGCTGCTCGGCCTGCGGTGGGGCTGCCAGACACCATCGCGGAGGCTGGTTACAGCCGAATTTCAGATAACAGCGAATGATGTCTGCATAGCTGCGGGTCTCACGCAGTGTTTCGGACCTGCTTATATTACAAATTATTGTTGTATCTGCGATGCAGTTGTAATTGGACGTCCTGTGTTTTTATGCTCAATCTGGCCGCCTTACCGGAGGCCCCGAGCCGGCGGGGAGCAGCTGGCGTCCTGGAGGCCTGGGGAGTGGAGCCCGACACTGGGCTGCCGGGGCGGGACATGGAGGCCGGAAGATGACCAGCGCCTCCCTGGCTTCAGACTGGTTGGACTGGACCCCCACGCTGTCGTTCCCCTGATGAACTATTCAGGAAGTAAAACACTATGCGTTTGAGTTTTGCCTTGTTTTTACATCCCATGCTAGTGAACGAGTTGCTTGTTGGTGAGGCGCTGATGGACTTGTGTGATAAGCCATTTACTTTACGTCGTCGGGAACATCGTTTCTGTTTGGCTTCAGCAAAGGCTTTTGCTTAAAGTCTTGATTGTTAGCACAGATGACAGGTGGACTTCAGACTGCCTGAGTTCAAATTTTGGCTCCATCACTATCTCTGCTTCTGGAGAAGGGGTGGGAGGAGGTGGGGAGAGGTGGAGCAGATCTGAGGATTGACGGAAATGAAGTACAGAGAATGGGTGGACCTTGTAAAAGCGTTATTGTGAAGGTTCAGAAGGCCACGGGGCAGCCCTTTCCTGAAGTGCAGTGGGCAGTTCTCCAGCTCCCAAATCAGCCTCAAAACCAAATTTACTCTCTTTTGAGTCCTGCCTCTTCTCAGGGATTGGGGCCAAAACGTAAGGTGACTTCTCTCCTAAATAACTCACAAGAGGGGTGCTAGGGGCTGGCAGTTTCTTCTGATGATTTGTATTAATAATATAAAAATTTCCCCCCTTCTATCTAGGAGGATGTTACCAAGTACTTCGGTGACTTCCCCCGTGCAGGGGAACGGAGTGTTGAGTTCCAGGGATGCAGCCAGACACACAGCGGGAGCAAAACGCTACAAATACCTGAGGAGGCTTTTCCGTTTCCGGCAGATGGACTTTGAGTTTGCTGCCTGGCAGATGCTCTACCTGTTCACTTCCCCACAGAGAGTTTATAGAAACTTTCACTATAGGAAGCAGACGAAAGATCAGTGGGCCAGGGATGACCCAGCTTTCTTGGTCCTGTTAAGTATCTGGCTCTGTGGTAAGTGTTTATCTGCAGGAGAGTTGAGAAATCAGTTGACTGTTTCAGGTTGGACTTGTCATTTGGAGATTCCTGTTGTCAGCGTGTTATGGGTCATAATTTGGGGTTCTCTGAAGCTGTTGTCTTCCTTTCTGAAGTCTCCAAAATCTCCTCCCAGGAAAGAGAGTGGTATTCTTCCTGACTTTAAAGGTCCCAAGCAGATGCCAGAGGAAACTGGTTCCTCGGAACTTTAAAAAGCACAGGACAGAGTCACTCCATGTCTTTCAACTGCTGTGATAAATATGTAGGGCTTCCCTGGTGCTTCAGACGGTGAAGAATCTGCCTGCAGTGCTGGAGACCTGAGTTCGATCCCTGGGTCAGGAAGGTCCCCTGCAGAAGGAAATGGCTACCCACTCCAGTATTCTTGCCTGGAGAATTCCATGGACAGAGGAGCCTGGTGGGCTACAGTCCGTGGGGTCGCAAAAGAATCAGATACAACCAAGCGATTAAACTTTCACATTTTTCATAAATTCATTGATACCCAAATGCAAACAATGTGAAAAAGGACTACTGAGATTGGAAGTTACATTTCACCCTCAGGCTGAGCCAGGGCTTCCGTGGTGACTCAGTTGGTAAATAACCTGCCTGCAGTGCAGGAGACCCAGGTTCGATCCCTGGGTCAGGAAGATCCCCTGGAGAAGGGAATGGCAACCCACTCCAGTATTCTTGCCTGGAAAATCTCATGGACAGAGGAGCCTGGCGGGCTACCGTCCATGGGGTCACAAAGAGTCAGACATGACTGAGGGACTAACACTCTCACTTCTCACTTTCATCAGGCCGATCCAGAGTGAGGGTTCTGAAAGTACTAATGTGATCTTGAGAAACTGCTCTAAGCTCTCCAATAGTGCAGTGAAAGGGTCTGAACCACTTTTAGTGTCTCAATCATGTCTGACTTTTTGTGACCCCTTGGACTGTAGCCTTCCAGTCTCCTCTGTCCGTGAAATTCACCAGGCAAGAATACGGGAGTGGGTAGCCATTTCCTTCTCCAGAGGATATTCCTGAGCCAGGAGTCAAACCTGGGTCTCCTGCATTGCAGGCAGATTCTTTACAATCTAAGCCACCAGGGAAGCCCACCTTTAACTGGGTTTAAACACGTGAGTGCCTTCTCAGTAGTGGTCGTATTCTGAATGCTGGGGCTACCCTGGTGAATCAGATACACAGGGGCCTCCTCAGTAAACGTCAGGTATCTCAGTGGTAGTTGTGTGTTCCAGGGCGATCTGCATTTCTTAATCAGTTACATCTATTAATAAGATAGCTTAGGGGTTTTGTTTACATACCTGCATCCCATTCTGGAGTGGGCATCTGAAAGGCAGAAACTGACCTGTATGCTTAGAATCCAGCAAAGTGCCTGAATGCATCTTGTAAATCTTTCTTGCAGTGTCCACGATAGGATTTGGCTTTGTGCTGGACATGGGGTTTTTTGAGACGATAAAGCTGCTCCTTTGGGTGGTATTCATAGACTGCGTAGGCGTCGGTCTTCTCATATCAACCTTAATGTGGTAAGTACAGAAGCTTTGGGTTTTCAGATGCTGCTGTAGAGCCTCCCTCTGTTTGCTTCAGAGAGTAGCTGATGGAAACGGAAACTATACGAACTGAAAGCACTGGTTTTGTCTGCCAGGATTACCGTAACTCATTCTCCTGTGTTGGCACCTAGAGCAGAAAATACTCTTCAGGGGATGGTCCGCTTTGTCAAACTGCACCAAATGAGTGAATTGAAGTCATGATTATGTCGTATTAACAAAATCCCTGATTTTGCAAAAACGTTTCACAGCCAGTTCTGCTGAGGTTGTCTGGGTGACGGCACAGCCTTCTGCTGCCTTGGTCAGGAGCTCATTTCTCGACGGGTAAAACGTGGAGGGTTATGTCATGGAATCTTACTTTGAATCTTTGACATGAGATGAAGCACATGAAAAAGAATTGTTTTGGTTAAGCTTCCTTCCTGCTGAAACACTTGAGCAGGTTTTATCTGAGTTCTCAGTCTGACTCTCTCAGTTTGCTGTACCAGTACCAGTGTGCTGAGTATCAATTTGGCGTTTGGTGTTTTGATGGGTGCTCTTGTGTGGTTGGCGGAAGGGGTGGACATGAGGGTGAGCTCGGCACGGGGCTTGTGGTTGCTGTTGTGTATCAGAGAAAACACTGGAACCTGAGTTGGCAGAGATACCTGGGTTCAAATGCCAGCTCAGCCATTTACCCTGTCCTTCTTGGAAGATGGAAGTTAATCATCTATTTGTGAGGTATTTGAAAAGCTTGTACTATGAAAAGCACCTGCCATACAGTCTGTGCTCAATAAATGGTAGCTGTTAACATTTTGAGCAAGATTGTGAGATGCTGACCTCTGATGATACCAACTTGTTATTTTGCTTTGTAACTCCTGACCAGTCCAATAGGTTTTGTATGTGCTGGATAGTCAGAAAATGCAACACACCAGTAATCTAAAATTCTAAGTGCAAGTCGCTCAGGCATGTCTGACTCTTTGCGACCCCATAGATCCCATAGTCTGTGGAATTCTCCAGGCCAGAATACGGGAGTGGGTTGCCTTTTCCTTCTCCAGGGGATCTTCCCAACCCAGGGATTGAACCCAGGTCTCCTGCATTGCAGGCAGATTCTTTACCACCTGAGCCACAAGATAAATTTCTAAAATCTGGCCTAAAAAGGATACTGCTAACTTAAGATGGCAAATAGATGGGGAAACAGTGGAAACAGTGGCTGACTTTATTTTTGGGGCTCCAAAATCACTGCAGATGGTGATTGTAGCCATGAAATTAAAAGACGCTTACTCCTTGGAAGGAAAGTTATGACCAACCTAGACAGCATATTAAAAAACAGAGATACTACTTTGCCAACAAAGGTCCGTCTAGTCAAGGCTATGGTTTTTCCAGTAGTTATGTATGGATGTGAGAGTTGGACTATAATGAAAGCTGAGCACCGAAGAATTGATGCATTTGAACTGTGGTGTTTGAGAAGACTCTTGAGAGTCCCTTAGACTGCAAGGAGATCCAACCAGTCCATCCTAAAGGAGATCAGTCCTGGGTGTTCATTGGAAGGACTGATGTTGAAGCTGAAACTCCAATACTTTGGCCACCTGATGGAAAGAGCTGACTCATTTGAAAGACTGAGGGCAGGAGGAGGAGGGGAGGACAAAGGATGAGATGGTTGGATGGCATCACCAACTCAAATGGACGAGAGTTTGGGTAGGCTCTGGGAGTTTGTGATGGACAGGGAGGCCTGGCGTGCTGCAGTCCATGGGGTTGCAAAGAGTCGGACACGACTGAGTGACTGAACTGAACTGAACTAATGAAAAATCTTCTGACTGTGGAGGAGGAGGAGCTGGAGAGAGTGGTGAGGCTGGGTGCAATTGTGTGATCTGCGTTTGAGCAGCGGAACCCCAGACTAGTGTGGTGATTCTAAAAGTAGAGGATGGTAGGGAAGAGGGGGAGCCCAGGGCCTCTAGGGTGGCCTGCAGGCTGTGGGCTTCGGGTGCCGGTGCATTCCATGTGGGACATGCTGAGTTCAGGAGACATGCTGATAATGAAATAAAGGTTCATTAGATACTGGGGGAGGGAACTTGGAGGCTGCAGCAGTCTGGCCAAAATGAGGATGTGACTGGCATTCTTAATCTGAAGGTGGGAGGGGAGGCCTCAGCTGTCTTTGAGCTCTCCCGGGAGGAGTGTCAGTGTTCTAGAGGTGAGACCTGGATGAAGGCCAAAAGCCTGGGAAGCACCTGTTTAAGGGCTGAGCAGAGGGGTGGGGGCAGCAGCAGGACCATTGAATGGGAGCCCTCGGATGGTGAGCTAAATGCTTCTTACTCTGTCCATTTTATCGTATAGTCTTGGCTCAAGTGGAACGTGTTTTGGTAAGTTCCAGTTTGTTCTAGCAAAGCACTCGGATCTTGACATTCTCAGACAATTGAGTATAGGACTATTTTATTAGTACTATAGCACCTCTCGTTTCTTTTTCTGTTTTTATTTCCACTGTAGGCATAGCATTTTTCTTAACGGTATCCTTGAAATCACATGTAGAAGCAACCATTGAATTTCCATAACTGTTTACAATCCTTTTTGTTCTTTTCCTTTGAAGACCTGTCTGTTACCTGGATGTCTGCCTTTTCATTTATTCATCATTTAAAGGAACCATGAGGCCATGCTGCGGAACAGAGGCATGAGCTCGAGTGATTGTTCAAGCTGTGGCTGGAGATGTCACTGGCCACTCTTTCCTTACTGGTTCCTCCGGATTCCCTGAACTTTCCACAGTGGGGCGGGGGTTGGTGGGGGGTATGTGACCCTAGTCTTAGGCTGCAGACCTGTTCTCTATATGTGTTCACTCTGGGTGAGCTCATTGAAGTTCACGGCTTTTAATACCATCTGCACACATGAATCTGTATATCCCCTGTGTGGACTGCTCCTCTAAGCTTCTAGACCTTCTTTCCATATTTCTTACTTCTTCACCGTAACAGGGCCAGGTCCAAACTCCTGTACTCTTCCCCTTCCTGCACTCAGATCACTCTTGGTGCAGCCACTCCTGCCTCAGTGGCACCTCCATCTTTCACTTGTTTTAAGGCAGGAGTCTCTCAGTTGTCCTTGACTAACGTTTTCCTCTGGCACCCACTGTGTCGTACTCCACTCTCGCTGTTCGGGCCTCCCAGCTGTAGTTACCCCCAGGCCAGGGCCCCCGCTGCCGCCACCCTCTCCTCTCCTCCTCGCAGTGACCTCCCCCTCCTGCCTCTTCGCTTCCATTCTTGTCCCCAGGGTCTGTTCTCAGACCGCAGCCAGAGGAACCCCGTCAAAACAGTAAGCCAAACGTCCTTTTGGGAACTCCACAGTGACTTCTTATTCCACCAAGAGTAAAAGCCCAACGTCTGACAGTGGCCACAGGGTCTATAAGATGCTCCCTTTTCTTCTCCCATTTCATTCCCTGCTGTCTTCTCACCAGTTGCAGGCACTCTGAGCCCCTCCCCCACCCGTGCTCAAGACTCCTCCCTGCTCAGAGGGCTCTGCCCCAGGGGCTCCCATCGCTGCCCCTGGTTCTTTGCCCAGATGTCACTCTCTCGGGACTCTCGTCGTGGCTGACATGTCACCTTTGCAGCCCCTGCCCTGCTGTCCTGCTCAGTTTTATCCTAGGGCCGTCTGACTGTGTTGTTGTCAGTCCACTCCCACTAGATTGAAGGCAGAAGTTTGCTTACCACCATCTCTCCAGTGTATGGAATAATGCTTGAGCTATAGAAGACAGCCAGTAAATACGCATGGGGTTAATTTTATTGTATTATGAAAGAAATGCTATCATTTTTTTCAGGTTTATCTCCAATAAGTATTTAGTGAAACGGCAGAGCAGAGACTATGATGTGGAGTGGGGCTATGCCTTTGACGTGCATCTGAATGCTTTTTATCCTCTCTTGGTCATTCTGCATTTTATACAGCTTTTTTTCATCAACCGTAAGTAGCAGTTTCTTCTAAACTTGTCATCAGAAAGTCTTCATTGTATCCACTGAAAAAAGATTCATTGTCCGTGTCTCTTTGGCAGATGTCATCCTAACAGACACATTTATTGGATATTTAGTGGGAAATACCTTATGGTTGGTTGCCGTTGGCTACTATATCTATGTAACTTTCTTAGGATACAGTGGTAAGTAATTGATTTTTCTCCTTGACGACACTACAGGGAGGGGAGAAGTTGTAACAGTAATACACTGAGCTTTTATGGAGCCAGTGTTTTACATAAATTCTTCCAGTTAATCTTTAGTTATATGATACAGGTTTACTATTCCCCATTTTTCAAATGAGGAGACAAGCCCAGAGAGATTAAGTAATTTGTCCATGGTCCCATAGCTCCAAAGTGGCATAGCTGGTACGTAACAAACTTTATCATTTCAAGGAACCATGTTAAACCATCTGATGCTCTCCAGGTTTCTTGCAGGAACCCATGACAAGTTTCTTTTCTCCCAGGTTTTTGGGTTCTGGGTTACCAGCAGTCAGTCAGATGAGGAAAGGGTTGGGTCCAGTGTATGGGCATGTTTAAAACCTTTGCCGTATTTTCTGTTTTATGATTGGGGGGCGATTCTGAAATACTCTTCATTTTGTAAACATCTGTGTTGGTCCCAGGCCACCTGCTGGACTGGAGAAGCCTAGGGGTGGGAGATACTGGGGATAATCACAGAAGATCAAGCCCAGCTTCTGCTGCACTCAGGACATGTTTATAAATTCATTATTCAATCCTGCTATCGGTTCGTCTTTCATAGTATGAATGAGAACCATGTTTATTTTTCTTCATGTAAAGAAATGACTGCTGTTAAGAGTTAAATTTAGAGATCTTATGATTTGTTAGTGTTATGTATTGTAGCCCTTTCCTTTATTGTCCCTCTAGATGATTAGAATCTTACTGTAAACCTAGGTCACTTGGACTCACATGTGACTGATTCCACTGGTCAGAGAGTCCCCTTGACTTTGTCAGGAACCACTTGCCCCCCCCAACCTCCGAATTGTAACACCTTGTTTTGGGCATTGGGGAGGTCCTGGCTCTCGTTCGGGGGAGATGGAAGTGGATTTTGGAGCACTGTCCTGGTAACTCACTACAATTTAGAAGATTCTTTGGGCATAGCTCAGTTTCACTTTGGGGACTACTTGTATGAGAAATACTTAGTTTTGAATGCATGGGTTATAGACCCACTAACAGGAAGCCGCAAGTGAGAAAGAAGGAAACACAGATATCTGGGGGTGGGTTTTATATTTGAGAGCTTCATTTCTTTCCTAAAGTCTGGGATACTAGTTGAGAGCTCACTTTCTCCAAGTGGAGGTGTAACACTCCCTCGGTTGGGAAATCTCAAATGGCTAAAAGCTGTTTTTCTCCTATAACGTCACCCATGTCTGCTGGTACATTAAGATGGGAAGCTTCTGAAGCATCACAGGTTTCAATTCACCACTTGATCCATGAATAACTGGCGATACTGACTCTCACCCTTAACCTGAATCCTGGCCTTTTCCAGCACTGCCATTTTTGAAAAACACGGTGATCCTTCTCTACCCGTTTGCGCCTCTCATCCTGCTCTACGGACTCTCACTAGCCCTGGGCTGGAACTTCACCCACACGCTCTGCTCCTTCTACAAGTACAGAGTGAAGTGAGCCAGGGGGCCCCTTACATCTGAGCAGCAGCAACAGTATTGGTGAGGTGGTGATTGCCTGTGAAACCTGTAAATAAACTATCATTGTAGATATCTTAAAGGTACAAAGTTTGCAAATTTGAAGAACTATAAATGTTAATAGTACATTCCTTAAAACTGATTAAATGTACATTTCTACAATAAATATTTTTTAAACTAAAGTGTTACCTTTTATTCATAAATATTTGCACACAGAATGATATACAAAGTACTAAGGCTATAAAGAAAATAAAAAGGTAAAACTTTTTAACATTATTTTTGAAAGCGTATCCACATAGTCATATGTGTGCCATCCCCTCCCCAGCTGTTACTGACAAGGTACAGAGTCACCCCCATTTCTAACAGGCTGCATTTTAAACTTTTATATAAGCCACAGGGTCCTAATTTAAGCTTTAAAAGTCTCCTTAGGAATCACTGAACTACAGGCTGTAAATGTCACTAACAGCCATTGTTTATGCAAAAAAAAAAAAAAATACCCAACTGAAGACTGCCCCAGAAGCTTTTCTTACTCTGGGAGCTGCATAGCACACTTAAGGTGGGAGTGAACCTCTGTGTAACACTGATAGTCATGGTCTTAACGAAGGCTTTTTTTTTTCTTTAAAGACTTCTCAAAACACACAAATCTATTGTTTTCTAACAGAAGATAGTCCCGGTAAGCTGTTATATATCAGTGTTAAACAAAACTATAATAATAAAAAAGCTTGGTACTCATGAAGTTTTACCTGTTTTTTATTAGAAGGAGTCTTGAATTCAACATGGCTTTTTAAACTTCTTTATTTCAAATACACATGAACGGCTGTGGCACAGAGAAACAGTGATGAAGGCACAGTCAACGGGACCAGTTATCAGGTTTTCAGTTTTAGCAGCAAATTAGAAAATAAATAATCTGCCTTTGAAAATCCAACAGGACCTAAAATATTACTACAGTTATTACCAATCCGACCAATGAAGATGTTATAAGGAAACTATGTACAATATATTTCAGGGGGAAAAAAAAACCAACATTGGTACAACCTGGAAAAGCAGTTCTTCAGGCAGCTTCTCCCAGGGGTGCTTCCAGAAACACCCCCAATCACAAAGACAGCCTTTCCAACAAGGAGAAATGCTTTAGTCTTTCATCCCATAAATGAAGCAATGGTTACATTTAATCAGCTGATCTCTACAATCTTGCTTAGAAAACACGACCGACTACACTGAAAACGTCAAATCTGCTGGCAGTGCATCTTACAGTACCGTCGACCCTGGCCATCATTAAGGCTCAGAGACTGTCTTAAAAAGGTATTTTCACCCAAATTTCAGCAAACAGAGCATTTCGAACAAATAATGGAATGCTTAGCAAACTCAAGTACCAAATCTTTTTGATTCCAGGGCAATTTGCTAATCACTAATGCTGTGAATTAAACAGCCTTCCTCGATTCCAAGAGTATGGAATGTTCCCCACAACAGACAATCCTTATTCTAGAACAGTTTTAGCACCACAGTTCTAACGTTTTTCCACACAAACTGTTTCCAGTCCAACACTCAGTTTACATGTTTTGAATGACATCTAAATTGCCCACTTATGCTCTGAAGCTCCAGCCCTTTCTGGTTTGTTCCTCTGGAAATGCTCTAGCTAGCACCCTAACAGGTGAAGCGAGTGTTTCAGGTAAGAAGAGTCAAGTTTCTGTATAGATGTTGATGATACAGGTATATAAATATAAAAAATGCCTTTTATTTATTTATTTATTTTAAGTAATATTCTTGTAGTGGTCTCTTCAGCATTGTAGGTTCACATGCATTGAAGAAGTGAAGCATATTAGTTAGGCCACATATATGTTAAGATTAATAATTAAAGATACACAATTCTCAAACAAAATCTCACACTAAACTGCTCCATAGCTTGGAAATGTTTCCTTTTCTTTAGGACTTCAGATACGATTATGACTCAAATCTCTTGACTTTTTGATCACCTTAGCCTCTCATTTTCTTTCTTTTCATTCAACTTTCCTTATATCAGGGCTATGGCAATATAGTCAAAGAAGCACAAGAAATATGGATAAACCAAAATTAAACCAGCAATTAACAATTTGGGAGCAAAAGTATTTTGGAAAATAAATGTGAACTACAAAACTTTGCTTAGCACATATAGGATTTGATCTGTGCTTAGATTATAAAGTAATACGGATTAGATTATTTGATCTCTACACAAAGGCATACTTTTTTTCCTCTTAATAGCTTATTTAAAATAGCACTGTCCATTCTTAATAATAACTGACAGAACAATCAAAATCAACATAGAGTGACGCTGATTCCAGGAAAAATATGCCTTACTGGATCCTGCTCCTGCAATGTCATGCTAGCAATTCCTTTATGAAATGTGCTACTAAGCTGCTGCAAATTTTTGCCCACAACCTTCCAATGAAAATTAACTGAGGTCTTCGGGAGAGAATCCCAGATGAGACTTGGATATATAATCTGGTAGGACAAGACTTTATTCATGTGTTTATCAAGAAATAACCCAACTACGTGTAAAAAAATGAAACTAGAACACTTACTAACACCATACACAAACAAAATGGATTAAAGATTTAAATGTAAGGCCAGAAACCATAAAGCTTTTACAGGAAAACATACATGGTACACTCTTTGACATATATCATAGCAAGATTCTCCGTTACCCACCTCCTAGAGCAATAGAAATAAAAACAAAAGTAAACAAATGGGACTTGATTAAAAGCTTTTGTATGGCAAAGGAAACAATAAACAAGATTAAAAGACAACCCTCAGAATGGGAGAAAATAAACAAAACAATAAGCCAACAAAACAACTGACAAAGGATTAATCTCCAAAAGATACAAGCAGCTCATGTAGCTCAAAAACAGAAAAACCACCCAATCAAAAAATGGACGGATGACCTAAACAGACATTTCTCAGAAAACATACAGATGGCCAACAAACATGAAAAGATGCTCAATATAGCTCATTATTAATGCAAATCAGAACTACAAGGAAGTATCACCTCATGCCAGTCAGAACGGTCATCACTAAAAAACCTACAAACAATGAATGCTGGAGAAGATCTGGAGAAAGGGAGCGCTCTTGCACTGTTGGTGGGAATGTAAATTGATACAGCTAGTAACGCAATTCCTCGAAAAACTAGGAACAGAACTACCACATGACCCAACAATCCCAGTACTGGGCATACAGCCTGAGAAAACCATAAATGAAAGAGACACGTGTAACCCCAATGTTCACTGCAGCACTTTTTAGGACATGGAAGCAACTTAGATGTCCATCAACAGATGAATGGATAAAGAAATTGTGGTACATATATACAGTGGAATACTACTCAGCTGTTAAATAAAAAAGTGTACGTCTGAGTCAGTCCTAGAGATGGATCTATTATACAGAGTGAAGTCAAAAAGAGACAAATATTGTATATTAACACATGCACATGGAATCTAGAAGGACGGTACTGATGATCCTATTTGCAGGGCAGCAATGGAGATGCAGACATAGAGAACAGATCTGTGAACACAGTTGGGGAAGGAGAGGTGGGACGGATTGAGAGAATAGCATGGAAACATACATCACCGTACGTAAAACAACAAGTGAGAATTTGCTGTATGACTCAGGAAACTCAACCCAGTGCTCTATCCCTAGGGGAATAGAGCAGGAGGGGGTTTCAGAAGGGAGGGGACATATGTGTACCTGTGGCTGATTAATGCTGATGTTTGGCAGAAACCAACACAATATTGTAAAGCAGTTATCTTCCAATTTAAAAAATATAAAAATAAAAGAAATACACCAGAAGGAATTAAATAGGAAGACTTTTCTGCTTCACCTCTTTTAAATATCATATTCATTTTCTATTGCTGCATTAAATCATGGCAAATTTAAAAGCTTAAGACAATACCCATTTATTATCTCACAGGTCTGTAGGCCAGAAGTCCAGGCAGACAGGACTGCTCTCTGCTCAAGGTCTCACAAGGCTGCATCCAGGTGCTGGTGGGGACCAGGCTCTTGGCTGCTGAAGCAGAGTCCATCTGCAGACTCCTTCAGATTGCTGGCTGGGTTCAGTTCCTGTGGCTGCAGGACCGCAGTTTCCATTCCCTTGGCTGCCGGCTGGGGCCTCTCAGCTCCTTCAGAGGCATTTCTCCTCATGTGGCTGCCCCCATCTGAAACCAGCCATGGTGTCTCAAGTCCTCCTGCTTTGAATCTCTGACTTCTGCTGACAGCCTGAGAAAACTCAGGGCCCACATGATTTGGTTCGCTGTTCCCAGATAATCTCCCTTTTGCTGTACAACATAATTATGGATCATACTCACAGGTTTCACATACACTCAAAATCTACAAAGTCACTGGGGGTCATCCACAGAAGTCTGGCTGCTACAAATACACACTGCTATCAATTAGAGCAATCTTTCCAAACATGCTGTTTGCATATAATCACACTTGGCTCCGTGGACAGCACTGTTAGCAGACAATTTTTTCATTACTAGGACACGTTTAAGAGACGACTTCACAGCACTGCTGACGGTTTTCTAATTATTTACTGATGCAATTGTTGATCTAAAAAAGCTATAAAAGACATCTCCAACAGTTGAATTAACCTATACACACATGTCTAGAGCCTGCGTGCTAAATAATCCACGTGCATTCATGTTTTCCAAAGCTTGTCAATCACAAGCTTTGGAACCTCAACTTCAAGTTGTAGATCTTACTGGACTCCAATAGCAGAAACAGTGAACGCCGCGAAGAACGCATGAGACTGAGAGCAAAGAATTCAGAGCTGGATCTCAGACACCTGGAAATGGGTCCTCAACTTTCTCTTCTCCCTGCAAATACTCATCATTTATACTAGGACATATTCTGCATGTGTGCTTTCAGCTTCATGACTGCAACTCATTATTCTGAATTCTAAAATGTTCATATTAGCACTCTTGACACAGTGCTGTCCTATAGAATTTTCTGGGATGATGGAGACGTTCTGTATCTGTGCTGTTTGATCCAGGGGCCACCAGCCATAGGGAGGGCCAATGTGACTACAGAGCTGAATGTTTTATTAATTTAAGTAGCTGCCCGGTGTCCAGCGGCTACTGTAGAGGACAGCAGAGCTCCAGAGACACCATGCCAAAGACACACAGAAAAGCAACATTAGTCCCACCACTTGACACACTTTTCCCCACTCCTGCTTTGGGCAAAAGTGGTTCAGCATCCATTCAAGGTCAAGTATTTACTTCCTCTCTGTTCCAGATTCCCTAATCTTCTGTCCCAGTACTTCAGTCCCTAACATGATTCTTAAGGGCAACCACTAGAATTGCCTGTCCTTGGCAAGCTTCTAATTGTCTAGTGGAAATCAGGGGAGGGGAGCTCAGCAAACAAGAGGCTCCATGGACACCTGTACAGCAGGGGATGGACAGGAAGCACGATGTACACCCTTGCCCACAGGAGCTTGACATTTGGTCAGTGAGTGCATGTCTGTGCACACACACACACCCCACAAACAGAAACTAGACAGTTGAGACTGTGTGTGTGCACGCATGCATGCAAGTGTGTGGCAAGGACAGCAGCTGAAGAGAGTTCAGGAAAAGGAAGAGGAGTGTGGGCTGGCAGAGTTGGTCCCCTCCCCCAGACCCTGCCTGGGTACCTGCCATGTGTCAGGCAGTGTTCTGGGCTCAATGAGGCACTGGTAACAAATTCACAGGAAGAAAGGGGTGCACAAGGGAGTCCTTGAAAGATAAGATGTGGCTAAAACTCTTCTCAGGAACAGGAGGGATGAGCTAATAAGTTTTCACCCTCAGCTCTGCAGAGCTGCTTGGATAAGGCTCAGTCTCAAGACATACACCCTGACAAAGGGCCAGGAACTGCAGTTACTGTCACCTCTTTGGACTCTCAGAGCATGGCCTTTCTTCCTCAAGTCAAAGTCTGCTACTTGGGAAGCAGACAAACAAGGGGGTTCTAAACTCACCTCTAGATTTTTACCTCCTGACACTTAGTTGTTGGAGCAGCAATTTAGAATGTGAAGCTGGTTCCAATGTTTTATAATGAGAGGCTATGCTTTTCCAGTGAAATTTCCCTGCCAGGCACTGGGTCAAGGGAAGTTGGGAAGAAAAGGTAAATTAAAGAAAATACGAAATAAATTTTAAAAACCTTGAGGGAAATGTTTAACTGGACTTTGACATAAAAATAATCATTGTTGGCAACATGTAACTTTTAAATCAAGAACCATTCAAGTAGTGGAAAAAATTGTACCCTATCTGTGTTTTCCATCCTTTTTCACTGCATGACCCTGTACAGAAAATAAGGCTGTTTGAAAGCTATTTGTTCAGCCTGCTGGGTATTACAGGTGACACTTCTCCAAGCTAAAGGCAACCAGCTAGAACCTCCAGTGCCCAAGGCCTCAGCCACGGGCTATTCTGAAAGCCCAGAGGATTTAACCTCTGCACACCTGTGACTGCCTGCAACCCACCTGAGGACACCACAGTGATTGGGAACTGATGTTGATAATTCATAATTTTGTAAAAGACTTCTGTTAAGATCACTGACTGCTAAGGCTGATAATATTTTTGTCTACAGTAGTGACATCATGTGGAATTGCAGGTTTAAGAGTAATAAATACTCTTTGGATGTGAATTTACTTTCAAGTTCATACTACAACAGAATAAATTATTTTAAAAAACAGATACCTGTTACAATACCCTTCACCAAAAACCCACCATTACAATCACATTTTTCTTTAGAATTAAACCAACTGTGACTCGTACAACAGCATTACCTAGAAAACATTTTGTCAGAACTCACAATGAGTGCAGATATAAGAGCATCAAGAGAAAATGGATCTAATTCATGGGTTTTAGACAAAGATTAATACAGAAAGAAGAGTTTGTGATTTTACATATCAGAGGAAATGTAATGACTTCAGTGTATGGTAATTTGGGTAGAAATGCATCACCCTTACACATTAAAATTTATCAGACTGATTTTTTTGTGGCTATACACCATACATAGTATAGTAAAATAACCCTCAAGAAGGACATTGGTCTTTAAAATCCTGGCTTTAAGGAATGACAAACGACTTTGAAAATATTTTGCTCAGAATCATTGTGATTATAAAAGTACTTCAGTTAGGAAATCAATCTAGAATCATTCTTAAATGGCAGTGCATTTGAAAAATGGCATTAACTTGTAATGTTTGCATTTCCAAAGAAAAATATAGAAAGAACTTAAAAAAGCAAGGTAACTGGTTTTCAAAAAAAGTATTGATTCAAAAATTTACTGCACAAAAATATGTACTTCTTAAGTATTTCTAATAAATTAACTCCATAACATTTTATGTATATTTATATATTTATATATATATAATCCCTGATCATCTATAAAAGAGGGTCTATAATACTAAAATAAATGAACTTCAAAAGTACCCCCTTCATAAAATGTATTTAACATTAATTTTTCTCAAATTTAATGAATGTAACAATATGTACAACTCTTATGTATTAGTATAATACCAAAATAGTACAAGTCATATTAACAGGCTGTCGTAACTGTAAAACGTTTTGAGTTGAGTTAAAACTGGAGGACAGCTTAGATTCAAAGGAATACAATAATCCGTGGGAGATTCATTTTCCAAGTGGAAATATGACAATCATTTATCTACAGTAGATTTCACGAGAGGTAGAATTCAAGTTACCAAAAAAAGGTACGTGCTCAGCTGTCTTTAATCAACAAATTCACAGGGGAAAAAATGTGTTGGTTTCTTAGTAGAGATGGTCAGTTTGTGACTTTTTTAATATGGATCTGAAATACAAGATAGTGAACAGCATGATATGGCAATCAATTTTCAATTCGAAAAAAACCTTAAGTATGAAATCCAAATGTTGTAAAAAAAAAAAAAAAAGGAGAATCTAAGCTGTTTCACTGATTTAATGTATTGTCTTACCTCATTAAGAATGGCCCAAACAGCGGAATTCTGAATAACTGAAAGTCGGAAGGCTGAAATGGGGTTTAGGTTGGGATCCACCATCCCTTCCGCAATACCGTTTTCAAATTTCCCTGCAAAGGAAAAATCAACACTTGCTGGGGTAAGAGCGAAACAAGCACAAACAAACTATCACTGACTTAAAGCAGGGAAGGAAAACACCAAAGAAATATTTCCATAGATGTTTTTACTCAAAGGATGGGTGAGTCTGTTTTCTTCCTACTCCCTTTATTCCAGGTTTAAATGTTTCACAAAGTAGTACATGCTTTAAACCATGAGCAGCAACCTATTTAACAGGCAGAGCTGCACATTTTCTTATTGCAAATTTTTAAAAAGTAAATATATTTATTCTGACATCAACTAACACAAGTTTTTAGTAAAATGACTTAACAAGCCTTACAAAACATACTCCTTCCCATTTCTCAGTCTACGTTGAGGATTGAGTCAATAGTAACAAATTTCACTGCTTAATTAGACACACACACAATGGTTGGCCTTGAGTGATTTCCAAGGTCAAATCTAGGAGGAATTAAGAGATGATACATCCTCAAGGCAGGTCTAATATAAAACTCCATTATAAATGACAAGCTCATAAAGCTCTCCTGTAAGGATAAGGACCAAGATCTTCTAGAAAAGATAATAAGCTCTCTATTCTACTTTTCTTGCTGTGAGGAAACAGCAAGGAAACAAAACAAAAACACTGTTGAAAAAGTGTCAGAAAAATGGTTGTTCTGAGTCACACTGCTCTAAGCCAGAGATCGGCAAACTTCCTAAACTAGCAGATAGTAAATATTTTAGGCTTTGTGAGTCAAGAGGGCATTTGATAATATCACACAGGTACTTGTACAGGAAAAGAGAAAAACTAATTTCCATAAAATTTTTATTGATGAAATTCAAACTTTCAACTAAGTATTTTATCTTTTTTATTTATTTTGAAATTCAAAATAACTCAGTATCTTTTTTTTAAATTAACTGGTACTCAAATTCAATGTTCCTTATTAAAATTGATCACAAACATTAATCTGTTAATGTGGATCTATAATGAGGCTTCTTTTTATGAAGAGATTTATTTTTCAATTTAAAATATTTTTCTCAATCCATATTTATTTACTATTAAACATTTGTGCAACACTCTTTGGTAAAGTAAAAAAAGTCCTGAAATAATTTGTATAGCATTAAAAGATATGGCTTATCCACTGACTTAAAAAAAAACTTTTTATTTTAGAGTATAGCTGATAAACAATGTTGTGATATCTTCAGGTGAACAGCAAAAGGACTCAGCCATACATGTACATATATCCATTCTCCCCCAGACTCTCCTCCCCTCCAAACTGCCACATAACATATGAGATTTTGATATACCTTTGAGCTTTCCTTTCACACAGCCTAAATAAGATACTGCCAAATAATGTTACTAATCCATAAGCACAAGACTTAATGGAGCATATCCATGACTTGGAAGGTATCTGCGTCAAATTCTATTAAGAGTCTTTTCTTCAAAAGATATCTACCTTATCATAACATTACAGATGAATCACTTCCAATCAAAGGTTAGGTGGAACCTCCTCAATTAGCTTGATATTTCCTGCAGTTTGGTGTCACCAAAGTGACTTGAATGAAATATAAGTTTTACACATAAGAATTGTTTTGTTTTAATAATTTTAGGTTGAATTCACTAAGAAACATTATCAGGTCTGAAGCAAAAACTTATTTTCAAAAAGATAACCATAGTCGAAGGCACTCAAAAACTTTCTCACTTGGAAAATTTTCAATTCTTATTCCAGAGCTTAAAAATAAATAAATAAAGTTTTATCACTGCTAAGCCCCAGAACTGCTGTTTGGTAGGGCAAGTCAGAATATTCAGTTCTTATTTCTGACAAAAATTCACAGAACTGATGTTGATGAAGTCAATGAGAGTGAATACAATTCACTGGCAATACTACTAGTTCAATAAATTAATCATACATGACAGATTCAAACACTCTGTAAAGCATCTATCGACACATAATAAGATAACCACGGGCTTGAAACACCTTACGGCTTTTTAAAACTTTTTATTTTACATTTATAGCTGATTAACCATGCTGTGATGGTTTCAGGTGCATATCAGAACAACTCAGCCATACATATACATGTATTCATTCTCTCCCAAACTCCCCTCCCATCCAGGTTGCCACCTAGCAATGAGCAGAGTTCCATATGCGATACAGCGGGTCCTTGTTGGTTCTCCATTTAAATACAGCAGCAAACACTTAGTTTTGCAAGCTTCGTAACTCTGTCCATCAAACCCTTCTACACAAATATCATTTTCACCACCATTCACTGCAACACATCCTAGCAGATGCCGCTTCAGGTTGTACAAATTTTGTCTTCTCAACTTGTTTGAAAACTCTTGCCTGCCCTTGTTCTCTACAGACTATTCGCAGAGGCCAATTCTTCAGTCACTTCAAACCTGGCATTGACTCCAAATAGCAAGGCAGCAGTTACTAACAGATAAGGCAGTAGTATCTATCAACTCAAGCTAAAAAAAAAAAAAAACTACTCAAATAATTTGCTTGCCTTTTGATTACTGACATTGCTCTCAAGGTCCTCAACTCCTCAATCAAAAGTTATTACTGAAAGTCTAATGGTCTGAAATAAGATTATTTTCTCTGTACACGTATCTCTGGCTGTTACAGCTAAACAGTGGTGAATGGATTTCTTGCTTGCTAACATGTAAGCCACTTTGGTTACAGCCTCATTAGAATCTTTTATTTTTGTGAAGAAGCTCTCAGTGAGGAGATGTATTTTAAACTTTCTAGTTTTTCTGACCATTGCTTTCCTGTGAGCTGGGGATATTTTGCGAGTGGTTAGTTTGGTAACATACTCTTTAGTACAGTTCCTTTACAAAGTCAACACAATGATGTGCCATCTAACTTTGTAAAAAGAACCCATATTCCACTGTGTTAAAAAGCACAACATTCAAAATCCACTCTCTTGTTTGTACCTGAAGGGTAATCACTGGTAATTTTTTTTTTTAATGTCACAATAGAGTGATGTGTGTGGCACATCAAACCCTGCCAAATTGTAATGCATCAGCGCTATTGGTCATACCCTGAGCAGCAACTCAAAGCAATGGGAGCACCACCTCCATCTCTTTGGCAACCGCCCGCTTATCTCTGCTGCTGTAGCAAAAAGACACACACAGACAACACAGAAACAACTGAGCGCAGCTATGTTCTCAACAAACTATTTATGGGCACTGAAATGGGAATATTTTCTAATTTTTAAATATCATGACATAGTACTATTCTTATTTTTTCAACCACTTAACAATGAGAATAAACAATGAAAAAATTTCAACATTCTTTGCTCACAGGCCATTCAAACAAGCAGCTAACCCTTGTGCTGTTAAATGATGTGTCAATTATCAAGTCTCAAAACATAATGACCAGGCTCAAAATAAGATAAGACACACTTAAGTTGAAAACCATACAGGTAAAGTTTATACTCATTTTCTTGAATAATCATGTCTATTCTTGCTTTTAATTTTTATTTTATATTGGAGTATAGTTTTTGGGTTTCCCAGGTGGCGCTAGTGGTAAAGAACCCACCCACCAACGCAGGAGATGTAAAAGATGAGGGTTTGATCCCTGGGCTGGGAAGACCCAATGAAGGAGAGCATGGCAGTCCACTCCAGTATTCTAATTGCCTGGAGAATCCCATAGACAGAGGAGCCTGGCGGGCTACAGTCCACAGGGTCACAGAGTCAGACACGACTGAAGCCACTTAGCACAGCACACGAGCATAGTTGATTTACAGTGTTCAGGAGCACAGCATAGTGATTCAATTACACATTTACATGTATCATTTGCACAGGAAATATTCAACATATGAACTTCCTAAGTAATGTTTTTATTAAAAATTAATAATATTTGTTTCATAAAAGTATGTCCACAGAATTGATGCTTTTGAACTGTGGTGTTGGAGAAGACTCCTGAGAGTCCCTTGGACTGCCAGGAAATCCAACCAGTCCATTCTAAAGGAGATCAGCCCTGGGTGTTCTTTGGAAGGAATGATGCTAAAGCTGAAACTCCAGTACTCTGGCCACCTCATGTGCGGAGTTGACTCATTGGAAAAGACTCTGATGCTGGGAGGGATTGGGGGCAGGAGGAGAAGGGGATGACAGAGGATGAGATGGCTGGATGGCATCAGCGACTTGATGGACGTGGGTCTGAGTGAACTCCGGGAGATGGTGATGGACAGGGAGGCCTGGCGTGCTGCGATTCATGGGGTCGCAGAGTCAGACACGACTGAGCCACGACTGAGCGACTGAACTGAACTGAACTGAGGGAACATTTGCTTCAAAAACAGTACTATTTAATATTTAGTTAGGAAGTGGATTCAGGGCTGAAAAATACTGTGGAACTTGAAACATTTTAACTTATGAGATACCTGAATCTGTCACCTGATGAGTTCATTTAATTAGAAAAATAATTAGTAAATGATAAGACTGGCTTCATTAAAACCCTCTCACCTAGCAATTTTATACCGAAGAAATACTCTAGCATGTGCAGAAAGCATATACAGACTGTAGCAAAAATTGCAGACGATTTTAGTAGCAATGATTAGCAGACTGACTAATTAAATTAGGACATGCTAATACAAGGGAATATTAGGCAGCCAATTAAAAGAATGAAGAAAGAATAGAGAGAATGAAGTCAAGTTGTAGATGATGAAGTTGTGAGTTACTTCCATTTCTAAGCATACACTGGAGAGAAGCTCTAGTACATGTGCATAAGTTTTTAGACCAACAAAAAGATGAAGACAAACTTTATGACCAAACAGAACAGACAGTAATGTAATCATCTCTGGAGATCTATCCAACAGTGAAAATGAATGATCCATAGATACACAGATCTACATGGTTGAATCTCACAATGGTGAGAGACAAAAAACTGTAGATTACAAAATGACAATCATTTCTATTTTAAAATAAACAAAATAAGACTATGCATTATTCAGGGGTATATTACATGCATATTAAAAGCATAGATGGAAACAGTAACCACAAAATTTAGGACAGTAGTTACCTTCTTTTTTTCCTTTTAACTTTTCGACTGCACCCTACGGCATATGGATCTTAATTCCCTGGCCAGGGAACGAACCTGTCCCCACTGCACTGGGAGGCAGAGTTTTAGCCGCCGGATGGCCAGGAAAGTCCCAAGAGGGTTCTTATTACCCATCTCTTTCTCTGGTTCTCTCTGTCATGACCTACTGTATGGGCTACAGTTTAGCTTGAATGTAGCTACCAGTTTCCTCCCAATTGTTTACCATAATCTCCATCATATTCCACAGCACCCTTGGGCGTGAACTTCCCCAAGCTCTGTTCCAAGTCAGTCCCCTTAGGGCGAGCTACGGAGCTCCTTGTTCTGATGGGCTGCCTCTCCCCTGGAGCATACCTCTGCATCACTGCTCAGGGTCCCTGGCAAGGACAGCAGCTGGGGGAAAATGACACTCCTGCTGTTCAAGCAGAGGTGTACAACCTCTGGGTTGCAGCAGTAGCCCTTCATGTCCTGCTGACTTCTCCCAACATGAGGGGCCCAGTGGGCAGGAAGAGGCAATGGGGACCAAGAATTCACGCCCTGCCAGGCCTGCAGTGAAACTTTGCCCTAGGAATGGAGGTGGGGTGGAGGAAGGGACCCTCAGGTCTCCAAGGATCTGGATAGCACTTCTGCAACAGGGAGCTGGGCGCAGGGAGATGACAGGTGCTGGTGGCCTACCTTTGCCCTGGAGCAGGAACTGGCAGGAGGCGGACCCAGCAATCATGGCTGGACAAGCAGAGAGGATTTTCTGTGTCACTGAGCTTGGCCAGAGTAGGCAATGGTCAGAGCTCCAATGCCATAAACTGTTTTTTTTTTTTTTTAGATTTTTTGATGTGGACCATTTTAAAAATAAAGTCTTTATTGAAATCTGTAACAATACTGCTTCTGTTTTATGTTTCCATTTTTTAGCCAAAAGGCATGTGGAATCTTAGCTTCCTGACCAAGGATCGAACCTTTATTCCCCTGCAATGGAAGGTAACGTCTTAACTGCTGGAACACCGAGGAAGTCCCTCTAATGCCACAGACTCTTAATGTTTTTACTGAGATTCAGATGTTATAAGTAAATGGTTCTTCATTTGGTGTGCTTTTATGGAAAATAACTGTTACCAGTTATGGTAGACTCACTAGAAGAAGGTCTGTGAAGCCCCTCACACATTATTCCACTAAAGCATGCTTCTTAAGGCAGCAGATTTTTTATATTCGGTTGAAAAAAATATCAGTTGCTTTTGCTTCTGATGCATGCTTTTGTTCTACCAGTTCCTAGATCTCATCACCCAACAGTTCTCTTCTGGTTCTAAATATGTATGAGTCAATGTTTTAGATGGCCGTTACCTTCAAATTACTGCAGAGACATTTAATCATAAATGTCTCTATTTTCTATGCTACTCTCATAACCTGGAACACTCTCAGAAATTAAATAACTGACAGGTAATAGGGTTAATAAATGTCTCACATACACAGCTAATTTTATGAACATTTCTAGAGTGGGCTAAAATATAACCCAAATATAAAAATAATTAAACTCATTAATCCACTAAAATGACATAGAAATTAGTCAGGGTTATTGCACAAGCCTTGTAGCAAAAACTGAGTGATATTCACTGAACATAAAGCTGCTGGAGGGCTTCCCTGATGGCTCAGTGGTAAAGAATCCACCTGTCAGTGCAGGAGACGCAGGTTTGATCCCTGGTCCAGGAAGATCCCACATGCCCCAGAGCAACTAAGCCCGTGTGCCACAACCACTGAGCCTGTGCTCTCGAGCCCAGTAACTGCAGCTACTGAGCCCAAGGACCCTAGATCCCGTGTTCCACAACAAGAGAATCCACCACAATGAGAAGCCCACACATTGCACCTAGAGAGTAGCCTCCACTCTCCACAGCCAGAGAAAAGCCCCCACAGCAACAAAGACCCTGCTGCTGCTGCTAAGTCGCTCCAGTCATGTCCGACTCTGTGCGACCCCACAGACGGCAGCCCACCAGGCTCCCCGTCCCCGGGATTTTCCAGGCAAGAACACTGGAGTGGGTTGCCGTTTCCTTCTCTGAACAAAGATCCAGATAGCCAAAAATAAATTTAAAAAATTATTTTAACAAAATAAAACTGCTGGAGAGTTATAAGAATGTATCTGTTCTGTATACCTACAATAGTAATTAACCAATATAGTCTCTTCTGCATACCACTAGGAAAAGCATTAATTTAAGTAAAAGAATATATCTAATCATTCACTGAGTTGATGTCTATCAAGGGACGGGCTCTATTATTATATACCTGGTAGCTCAGGTGATAAAGAATCTGCCTGCAATGCAGGAGACCCAGGTTTGATCTCTGGGTGGGGAAGATCCGCTGGAGAGGAAATGGCTACCCACTCCAGTATTCTTGCCTAGGAGATCTCATGGACAGAAGAGCCTGGTAGGCTACAGTCCACAGGGTCGCAAGAGTCGGGCACAACTTAGCAACTGAACAGCAACAACTATGTAGCTGATTGTGTTAGGCACCTAGGCTAACTTTGTTGGACTTAACGAAGAAACTGGACTTAGGAACGCACTCTCAGAACAGAACTCATGCACATGTAGGGGCCTTAATACAGATATTTTTTGCTAATGGACACTGAAGGGGTGTGGGATTTCGGGGGTCTCCCAAGATTAGACCAGGCGGCTAGATGAACACTGATGGCACACACCACGGTGATCAATAAAGGAATGTCCCTACTACAGACGCCAGGGCAGATGGCCACGTGGCCTCCAGGGAGCTTTCCAGCGGGTATCTCAGTACAGCCTTAAAGCTCAGGGGGGAGGCAGGGCTAAAGGCATGGATTCCCGCCCTCAGGTATTGTTGAGACCACGAGAGGAGCCTGCTAAGGGCATCCAGTATGAGCCTGCAGAAGGCGGCTGAAGATGGATTATCTGCCAGTGACGACAATGAAACAGCAGAGAGAGAGAAAGAGGAACCAGGAAATGAACCACTGCTCTGAAATCCTAGTTGGGTCAAGATAACAATAAAAGAATGTACTAGAACATGAGAACAATAAAAAGAGTACACTGGTATATATAATCCTAAACCTGCTTAACATCTGAAAAGAACTTAAAATTACTTTAGGACTAGGTTCAGCAAAGGACAGGACATTTTCCCAGTACAAAGTGAGTCTCACCTATTCTGAAATAGCCATCTTCTAATCGTTTGTCTTTGGTTTCTTTGCTGATTTCCAAACCTTCACTCTAAAACAGAACAAAGACATGAATAATTACTTCTATTTAAAATAAATCTAAGTCATTAATCCATTTTATAAACATAAAAGTGACATCTGTGGCACAGCTACCTCTGAAGAGAAAATGCCATTTCAGTCTTGAACCTCAAAAGGCTTATTAATGTTAAGTGCTCTTGTATTAAGCCATCATCTGACTCTGTATATAATATACTGTTGGCTAGGAATTTTAGATTTTAATTATTTCCCAATTTAGATCAATTTAATAGAATGCAGTATTCTATTAAAAACAGACAGAGGTAAAGAACTGTGTGTTAACTAGAAAGATGTTAAGCATCCCTTGTGAAAGTCACTCAGTCGTGTCTGACTCTGTGACCCCATGGACTGGTAGCCCACCAGGC
The DNA here is from genome assembly GCF_001704415.2 of Capra hircus. Taxonomy (NCBI): domain Eukaryota; kingdom Metazoa; phylum Chordata; class Mammalia; order Artiodactyla; family Bovidae; genus Capra; species Capra hircus. The sequence goes on from NC_030818.1 coordinate 3,789,190, forward strand.
TTCTCTGTTCATGGGATTCTCTAGGCAGGACTACTGGAGTGGATTGCCATCTCCTTCTCCAAAGCATTCCTAAAAGACCAATAATTTTCTGTATTATTCAACAGGCATTAAAACTACATGGTGTTTTGGGATTCAAAATACAAACAGCAAGTAAGCATTAACATCAAATAACGATTCATTTATTTTCCCAGTACAAATGTCCAAGTAATCTTCCAATCAGAAACAAAATAAAGGCTCTTTCTATGAATAAGGCACACAGGACAATATACTAGGTGTTTCATAGTTCCCAAGAATTAGTATGACTCACCACCAAGGTCCTGCAATCATGAGAATTTTCTTTCATAAGCAAGAAGAGCCTCAAATCAAGTCTATCAGTATTAGTTCTCAAAGGAAACTGAGGGGGAAATATAGTCATACCTTCAAAGGCAAAACTTCCACAGTTGTGTTGAGCAGAATATCCCCTGGATGTTCCTGGTTGCCACTATGGAACAAATAACTGGAAAGACAAACATAAAAATAAGAATATGAATCAGATTTGACCAAGATTCAGGAAGATGGCCTTTACCTTAGCGTAAGGTCAACACTAGAATTTGTAACTACACATCATGTGTTCTGAATAGCTGCATGGATATTAAAAAACTAAGGACGATATGTCAACTCCTCTGTCAGAGGGGCATGCTTGCTGCTAACATAATAATGCACTTAACAGACCAAAAAACAAAAAAATGGTAACAGTTTTTTGTTGCTGTTTACGCTGCTTTTAAGTATATAAACTTCTTGATGGAAAATGACAATTGTAGCCGCTAAAGAACACTACTGTATCTTTTTTTCTATATTTATTTGTTATTTATTTGGCTGCATTGGGCCTTAGCTGCAGCATGGAGGATCTTTCATTGTGGCACGCGGCCTCAGTAGCTGTGATACGCAGGCTTAGTTGCCCCACGGCACGTGGGATCTTAGTTCCCTGACCACAGTTCGAACCTGTGCCCCCTGCCTTGCAAGACAAACTCTTAAACCACTGGACCACCGGGAAAGTCCCACTACTGGATCTTGTTATCAGACAAAATGTTCACTAGGACAGCAAGGAGTTGTGGCAAGTTCAGACTAGTTTTAGCCAATATAAATAATTTTGGTATGAACAGAAAAAGTGAATTAACCAATTCCAAATATCAGAATCACTCCATTTGTCAACATTAACAAGTCTTTGGATATCATGACTGATTACATGATACTGTTGTTCAATCGCTAAGTCCTGTTTGCAACCCCATGGAATGCAGCATGGCAGGTTTCCCTAACCTTCGGTATCTCCTGGAATTTGTTCAAATGCATGTCCATTGAGCTGATGATACCATCCAACCCTTTCAAATACTCTATGGGTATAATGTTCTAGTGTTTTGATACTTTGAAAACTAGTGTGTACGTCCAAAGTGTGTGAGAAAGGGTGGAAGCTGGATAGGGTGCAAAGCATACCTAAGCCTAAACCTAAAACTTGAGTTTAGTGAAGCTCATTGGTTAAAAGCTCATGGTAAGGAGTCAGAGGCTCCTCCCTGGATCTCTCATTTCCTGGAATTCTCATCTTGTGCAAGTTTTGTTAAGCTTTCTGAGCCCGTGTCTCCTCAATACAATCAGCTATTTCCATCTATCTCGCAGTTATACCAGAAAGTTCCTGAGAATTAACTAAAACTACCTTATATGTTAAAAATAGTAATAGTCACAGAATAGTTATGATACCCTTATAGTATGGTATTTGTGGGCAAGAATTTGGTTTTCAAATGTCACACAGACCAGGGACCCTAATAAGAAGCTGCTTCTAAGCTAAATATACCAAAACTAACTCCCAGAGTTTCCAGATGAGATACATTTTTTTAAAGGCATCTTTGACTCAGAATGTCATATAACCACAGGCCATTCAATAACTCAACGATAAATGCCAAATCATAGGACAGGGAAGCCACTTTTTAGAAAAGAGCCCATGAATATAATCTGGAGTTAAGACAGACTGATCCAGAGGTGTTCACTATGTAATTATTTATAGTGAAAACCTCCATATCACCTAAAAAGTTTAACACTGTAAGATGTACACGATGGTAGAACCACGCAATGAGATACTGTGCAGTCATCAAAATACTTGATTGGCCCAAAAGTTCGTTTGGGTTCTCCTACAAGATGCTATGGGAAAACCTGAATAGACGTTTGGACCAGCTCAATACTTGTGAGTCACAACAGAGTATAATGGAAAACGTAAGATATAAAACTACATGTAGACCATGGTCTTAATGTCGAAAATACACAGAATTATGGAGAAAAAAAGGTGCCAATATGGTCATAATGGTTTCCTTGGGGTTATGATTTTTTCCTCGGTATTTTTAAAGATTGTTTTTTATGTGAACCTTTTTTAGTCTTTATTGAGTTTGTTCCAACACTGCCTCTGTTTTATGTTTTTGGTCATAGGGCTTGTGGGATCTTAGCTGCCTGACCAAGGATCCAACCCACAGCCCCTGCATCACACAGCAAAATCTTAACCATTGGGCCCCCAGGGAAGTCCTTTCCTCATTTTCACACTTTAAAATTTTTGTATAATGCACACATATGTTATAGAAAGAATATTTTTTTCTGTATTAATAAATTTTGCTACTTCCCCTCTCAGCGAGTAAATTATGGCAAAAATCCAGTAATCCCTTTTTCCTGTCCTAGAAAGGTCAAGAAAATTCTTATATACTGTGATTTTAGAAGGCTTGTGTTTCACTAGAAAAGTGCCCTCAATAGAGTCATCGTAAATATTACTTCACAGAGGTTTACTGTAAATATATTTGTTGTTACTAAGTTTGATCTCCAATATACGAGCTCTTTAGCAGATTCTTTGATGGAACTATTTTTATGTGCTAAAAATAAACCCATAAGTTGGTTTCAGGCTATTCTTGTTGAAGTGAAAACTGTTGTTTCTGATTGTAGGATGACTCATGAAAATGTGGTAAACAATACCTCTCAGGGCAGAGTTCCACTATACAGTATAAACTGAACATTAAATAACAACAAAACCAATATTAAATACTCATATAAGTGAAAAATACTACTCATAAATTTAATATGTTTTGCCAGTGATCTTCCCATTGCTTATAACATTTTTATGCTTAAATTACTCTTTAGAATCAGCTTAGAGTAAGAAAAGAAAATTAATAGCATTACACGTAGCTATGCATTGTTACTGACCACCTTAAAAAGAATTATTCAGGTGGTCAAATATTTGACAAATTCTAAAAATCAAATGGCCTTCACAGGAAAACACATAACACCATATGCCACAGGCTAGGAAATTATATTCTATTCTGGGGATTATATGTAAGTATGCCACAGACAGTCTGGGGAACATACCCAAAACAGGGGAAAGACTGAAGTAATTGTGACCGTTAGGTGAAAAATGGGAAAGAAAAAGCCCCAACGTTTTCAAAGTGAACATAAACCCCAAATCACAGAAAAGGGTTCTAAGACACATGTACTCCAATGTTCACTGGAGCACAATTTACAATAGGTAGGACATGGTAGCAACCTAGATGTCCACCAACAGATGAATGGATAAGGAAGTTGTGGTACATATACACAATGGATTATTACTCAGCCATAAAAAGGAATGCATTTGAGTCAGTTCTAGTAAGACGGATGAACCTAGAGCCTATTATACAGAGGGAAATAAGTCAGAAAGTAAAAGGCAAATATCGTATATTAATGCATACATATGACTCTAAAATGATAGTACTGACAATCCTATTTGCAAGCCGGCAAAGGAGACACAGACATTTGGGACACAGTGGGGGAAGGGGAGGGGGGACGAAACGGGAGAAACAGCACTGAGACATACATATTACCACGTGTAAAGCAGACAGCCAGTGGGGGTTCAGTGCAGATGCAGGGAGCCCAAAGCCAGTGCTCTGTGACAGCCTCGAGGGGTGGGGTGGGGAGACGAGTGCTCAAGAGGGAGGGGACATCTATATACCTAATGCTCATTCATGCTGACATATGGCAAAAACTACTACCATATTGTAAAGTAATTATCTTCTAATTTTAAAGAAAGAAAAAGAAAAAGGCTGTAAATTCCTCCATGGCATATACTAAAAGTCATCCAGCACGTGCAAAATCACTACCTAGGAATAGTCATACTCTGATAAATTTTATCATTTCAGCCGATTGCTGGGCCATCCACCAGCTCACAGTCAAATCTTAAGGGATATTCTAAGGTAAGGGCAGGAAGACGAATTGGAGATTCTGAGGAAGAGTTCCACATAAAAGTATTAGAAATCTCTACTAGGGACTTCCCTGGTGGTCCAACAGTTAAGACTGCATGCTCCCTGCAATTCCACAGGCCACAACCAAAAGATCCTGCATCTTGCAACTAAGACCCAGTGTGACCAGGTAAGTTATAAATAAAAACAAGTATATTTTTAAAAATCTATACTAAACATGCTTTCAGAAATACCAATAGAATTTATCTAACATACTAAATAAATGCCAGTGTTCTATCTGAAAGCAACCCACCCATGATATTACTGAGTTGTAGGAAATGTATTTCACGTGCGTGCCTGAGTGCTCATTGCGAACCCATGGACTGCAGCCCGCCAGGCTCCTCTGGCCATGGAATTCTCCAGGCAAGAATACTGGAGTGGGTTGCTATTTCCTTCTACAGGGGATCTTCCTGACCCAGGGATCGAATCTTCATCTTTTACATCTCCCGCCTTGGCAGGAGAATTATTAACTTCACCACCTGGGAAACCCCACATATTTTATAATCTAACATTTAGGACTCATTGATTCCTTGTATGTGTTACATATACAAAAAAAAAAAAAAATTCTACCACAAATCACATTGTGAAGAAAAGGTCTAAATTGTAAAGGTCTAAATTGTAAGACTAAATTTTATTTCAATAAGGACCTACCTTTCCACATTGACTGGCTTGTCGAATTTAAATAGGATGTAGTCTCCAGCTACTGGCGTTATAGCCCAGAAGAAGTCCTCACCCATGTAAGTTTTCTCCAGTGTATGACCTTGGTAGACCTTCAAAGAAGTAGATACCTCTGCAGGGGGGTTTACATGGATTTTGAGCAGTAATGGTTTCATGTAATCTTTATCCTAGGAGGAAAGACATATATGCTATTAAGCAACATACAGCTTATTTTTTTATTTGTTCAGAATCGCTTCTTTTCATTTACTTAATTTTTATTGGAGTATAGTTGATTTACAATGTTGTGTTAGTTTCAGGTATACAGCAAAGTAAATCACTTATGCATATACATATATCCACTTCTTTTTAGATTCTTTTCCTATCTAAGCCTTTACAGAATGTTGGATAGAGCTCCCGATGCGATACAGTAGGTCCTTATTAGTTATCTGCTTTGTTGTTTTTTTTTAATTGGAGTATAACTGCTTTACAATGTGTGTTAGTTTCTGCTGTACAACAGCGGATCAGCTGTAACTTACAGCTTATTTATATTTAAGAAGAACAATGATTATACATTAAATAGCAAACTGTCTGTGCATGAGAAAAACAAAAGTAAATCACTAACCGTGAGTTTCTGAATTTTTCCTGTGAGTGAAGAATGCAGACCAACGTGTTGGAAAAGGGACGGTCTGAAACGAATTCGCAGATTTGCCTTCTGTCGATCACAGTGTTTCTAAATATTAAAGAGGAATGTTAGTGTTACACTAGAAAGTGACATCTTGTCCTCCTCTGAAAGCCGAGACATCCTTTAGAAGAGTAAATATTAACAAGGAAATCCAACTGCATCTCATAATTCCAAGTCATGGGTATTTTTTTTTAGGGTCCTTTCCGAGAAGTTAATAGATTTTCTACCAACTTAATAAATAGACATGAAGGAGAAATTTAACATAAGCACTTCTAAGGGAAGAGATAAGGATTTAATTTCAATCACCTTTTACAAAGTGTCAATATCAATTTGGCTTTTAATATTAAAATGCACCAACCCTAGAGGCTTGGTTCAAATACACAAAACAGCTACCCAAAATAACACAATGAAGAATTTGTGGATAAGGCCCATTTTGTTGCATCAAAGCAATGTGAAAATGGGAGGCAGTAAGTAGACTACAAGCAAGGAAACAGTCAAAACAGACAAATCCATCTCGACACAGCTGAGGGACATCTAAATTTCAGCTCCAAGTGTCCCGTGGCCCCGATTTCAGATTACAAGCTGCTGGCATGGTGATCACACCTAGCGGACCCACAGTGCTGGCCGGGCTCATGTGTGTTCACTAGCTCGGTGCTTCAGGACAGGTATGTTCTGAAGAATTTCATAAACTCTTTCCATTTTCAATGACTTTTATAAGTTTTGGGTCAAGAACATAATGAAGAAGACAAATGTATATGGCATTTCGTCTTGAAAAACCTCTTGATAACTTTCTGGGTGTTAAAATGACTAATTTTTCTCAAGAGCTTTATTATTGCTAACGGGAGAGTAGAGGTGAAATTTTATATATACAAACATTTTGTAAGATAAAATTTTATAAATTCTTACTTATTTTAATTTTATAAATTATTAAATTTTATATATTTAATAAAATAAATTTAAGATTAATAAAATTTTATTTTAAAATTATAAAATAATTTTATAAATTATAAAAATAAATTTTATTTACACAAACATTAAAAAAATTTGTTTATACAAACACAGTCACGAGGAAGGAGAGGAAAGGAAAGGGAGGGAGGCAAGGACAGGGGAGGAGTGGGGAGATGAGGGATGGTGGAGGTGGGCGGAGGGAGCAGGGTCTGAGCCCAACCCCATCACTCAACACACAGGCAAACAGATAACACATTTGGGGCTGAAGAGTCAGAGCAGGTCCATAAACCTTCGGAAGAATCTGTGAATTGTTTTTATCTCTTTTTCACAGTAACACTAGTTTATAATAATATAAGTTTCATGTGTGAACATTGTATTTGCGTTATTTTACCTCCCCTTGCCCCCTGCCCTCGCCCCTCTGGTAACAACTACTCTCTTTCCTGTATCAGCATGCTTTTATTTGGTACTACTGGTGGGAATGTAAGCTGGTGCACCAACTATGGAAACAGTATGGAGACTGCTCAAAAAATTAACAGAAGTTCCACGTGACCCAGCTATCCCATTTCTGGGTACTTATCCAAAGAACACAAAAACACTCATCAGCAAAAGCAGAGGCAGCCCTATGCTCATCACAACATTATTCACAATAGGCGTGATATGGAAGTAACCTGAGTACCCATCAATGGGTGAATGGGCAAAGATGTGCTGTGTATATACACACACATGGAGTACTACTCAGACATACAAAAGGTGAAATCTCTTCATTTGCAACAAGGTTGGCCCTTGAACATATTATGCTTGGTGAAATAAGTGTAGCGCTTGGAAGAGTCTCCTAGACCACCCTCAGAGGGACTGATTCTGGAGCAAGCCAAGTGCATGGCGACAGTTTCCTTGACATCCTAGTGGAAGCAACTGACATGCCGTGGGCCACAGAAAGAAGAAAGAATGGGTCCTCATGGTTTTAATTTTTATTTTCAGAGACTTTTACCTCACAAGCTCATTTTAGAACTTAACCATGTATTAGGTAAAACTGCATGGAGGCAATTAAATGCAATTATGTTGTATGAACGTGAAGATGACATTAACGGTTCTGTGTCCTACAGTAAAAATTCCTGTAAATCTGCAAGGGAAATACAAGTAAGGGCTTACATCATAAAAATGAGTTGATTGAATCAATTTCTATGTTCAGTCGTTGTTGGAAAGTAGGCATTCTGCTATTTTGCTACATTCTATGAGTTGCTCTAAGAAAGTGATTATTTTTTCGAAAGAGAGAATGCAACAATAGCTTACAAACATTGTTTGTTTTCAGCTACCTATTTAACTGTTCCTTTATAAAATCTGGTTCCCTAGGAGTCACCACTTTCACTAAATGCATAAAATAAGCCTGTTCCATTCTCCTAAGAGATAAGACTTACTGCATCTTTTTCAGGGTTGCAGACTTTCACCCACAGAATATGGTCCAAGAGCCAGTCAATGGGTTTCTCCTTATAGAACATAAATATGAATTCCACAATCAGAGTGAGGTCGGGTGCTTGAAACATTTTACCTGAAAAGACAGTCCCAATCAGCAGCTGTAGTAAGAAGCCAACCATCAGAACGACTTCAATGAGCGAAATCCATGCAACCAATACACTGCAGCGTGTGCTTTCAGCTATAAATCCTTATCAATAATTGTCCCAACTCTCTTGCCAAAACCAAATTTGCTTTAGCTAAGTTTAGCTGTCACCTGATATAAATGGAGCCCTTGATTTTCTCTACTACAAAATCTATCATACCACCAACAGCTCAAAGGATTCAAGAAAAGACTGGAGATGTTTCCTTCATGTCTCATTCAAGTGCTCTTCATAAAAAAGGAACTTAAGATAAATTTAAGTTTAAACAAATTTTTAACTAAATTAATAAAAGCAAAACACAAGGACTCCTGATTCTGTCTTCACTGAAACCTTCACAAATATTTTTTGAGTTTTGACATAAATGATCAACAAGGTCAAAGCCTCAGCCTCTAATATTTACAGATTTAAAGCATTATAGGAAGTAAAATATTATCCTCTGGGGTGTTTTCTAAAACCCATAAATTTCCTTCAATCTTCAACTTTAAAGATATTCTCTTCAGTTGGATGATTTAGGAATTTTAATGAAAACAAAAAAAACCTTCTAAAATAAGCACCCTGACTAGCCCACGAAAGCACCCATGAATACAAATTAATGACTAACAAGAACTTCATGTACTACACTGACTACCAGGAATTCCTATTAAAAAGCCATTAATGCAGCATTCTTTTTAAAAGGACCTCAATCTTGCAAAAGCTCTGGGCTTTAAAACAGGAGCTAGAGACGTCAGAGAAGGAACCAGACGTACTCCCGAGGACCGTGGCTGGTTCTGTCAGCACGGAAAGTCAGCAGGGCTGCCTTGCAGAACTCCAGAGTAAATACTACCATGTGAGACCTCTGTAAATACTACTCTGAGCTGACTTCAACATTTTATACATGGAAGTCTACCTAACTTATTAGGTAGTTATCACAACTACTTAAGTTATTAGTAAATTTCTTTAAAAGCAATCCCTTTCCAGAGAAAAAAAGAGACAAACTTTTTAAGGTGAAAAAACAGTTCAAGATTCTAAGAGTCACAGTTATTTCTGAGAAGTAGATAAATCTGCCACTTTTCTTACCAATGAATCCCAGCTGGGAGAACTCAAGTATCATCCATTCCTCAGAAGAAAGTTGAAGTGCAAAATTTTTTATGGTGTTAAAGTAATTCTGTTTGACAATAATATCATCTTCAAGCTAAAGAAAGTTGAATAATCATATTAATGAATCAGAAAGAGAAGGGAAGATTTAGATGGGACACTCTTTGGAAAAACTCAAGCACACTTTTATAATGGCAATCAAGAAAACAATGGTCAAAAATGATGAAAATAAAAATAAATTTTAGGACTTCCCTGGCAGTCCAGTGGTTAAGACTCTGAGTTCCCAACTCAGGGGGCCCAGGTTATATCCTCAGTCAGGGAAGATCCCACATGTCTTGTAGTGTGGCCCCCCCAAAATAATAATAATTTAAAAAAATAATAAAATGAAAAGGAAAAAAACTAAAAAATAAAAACAAATGTTATTAAAGGGAAACGTAGGAAATAAAGTGACAGATGCATACAGCAAATCAATAAAACCACGCCTTCACTATGAGAAATGACAGAGCATTCCATGAATTACTCATCTTGGCCCTTTTATGGCTCCCAATAGGATTTCACACTCACCTGTTTTCTTTTCAAAGGAAAAGAATTTTACAGGCCTTTAAAAAAACATTTTTTTTCTTTTTACATAATACACGTAACAAGTCATTAAAAGAAAACAACACCTGGTCTTCCTCCTTCACCGCCCACCCTTCTCGGGGAGGCAACTCAAGTTCAAGGCTGGGTGTGCACCCACTGGCCACCTTTAGAATGCAGACAACACAGGGGGACCAGACAGGCAACCTACCTCAAGGTTCCCACCCACCTTCAGATTTCTGTTAAGCTGGATTTTTCCTCCTAATATATCATGACTATCTTTCCAGGTTAATAAGGATATATTTAAAGCAGTCTCTTCAATAAATGTATACTACCCCCGGGGATCCATGACAAATCATGTTTGTTCACAGGCAGACGCCCAGGCTGTTTCTCATTCTTTGTCAATGCAAACAACGCTCACATTTCACATCAGTGCTATTCATTTCTGTAGGACTGGTTCCTAAAAGTTCTCTTTTCCAATGGCACCCCACTCCAGTACCTTGCCTGGAAAATCCCGTGGACGGAGGAGCCTGGTGGGCTGCAGTCCATGGGGTCACACTAGGAGTCGGACACGACTGAGCGACTTCACTTTCACTTTTCACTTTCATGCACTGGAGAAGGCAATGGAGACCCACTCCAGTGTTCTCGCCTGGAGAATCCCAGGGACGGGGGAGCCTGGTGGGCTGCCGTCTCTGGGGTCGCAGAGTCGGACACGACTGAAGCGACTTAGCAGCAGCAGCAGCAATTCAGTGCAGCCGTTAACCCCATGTGCTCTGGCATCACCACATGTGTTACTGGCAAATTTATCAGTTCAACAGGGAGTTGACAGAGATTGAGGCTCATGAGTGTCTGCAAAGACTTCTTCCTCCAAGTGTTCAGAGAATTTTAAACTCACAAGATGATTATTTTACCTATGCATACATTCTTTAAAAAATATTCTTTACCACTGATGATTTTAATATCCCAGGAAAACTCTTCCTTTTTCTAATGACATGTTATCATTTTCAGTTATCTGCTAAGTAGTTTTCCTTATTTCAGTATTTGGGTTTTTCACAGATTTGAGTCCTATTAGCTTTCTTCCTGTCTGAAGAAACAGTAGCGGTTTTTGGAAAGGCATGATTCTGACTGGGCTTCCCGGGTGGCACAGTGGTAAAGAACCCGCCTGCCAGTGCAGGAGACGCAAGAGGTGTGGGCTCCATCTCTGGGTCAGGAAGATCGCTGGAGGAGGGCAGAGCAACTGACCCCAGTATTCATGCCTGCAGAATCCCACCAACAGAGGAGCCTGGACGTGACCGAAGTGACTTGGCACGCACGCATACAATTTTGACTCACCAGTATTTACAGAGCTTTGATTATGTTCCAGACACAATCCTAAAGTCTGGGAACTCATCAGTAAACACAAACACAAGTTTTATACACTCAGAGCATGTAGGGAAGCCTGAGGGAAAACGAGAGCACAGAGTTCCCACTAGCACTTAACCTTGCTCTCCCAGAGATGCCCACGCTCACACCAAACGCTGACTGTGGATGCCCAAAGAAAAGATGCCCCCAAATGCCAGGCAATCCCAAGTTTTCCCAACAAGCAGATTAAAAAACAAGCTTGGTACTGATTGACATATACAGAAGTGTAGATGAAATAATTAAATGCCTATTTAAATTTAGTACACTAAACTTGGCTATCACAAAAAAAATTCACTTTTATATAAAATTAGAAATATTGCTTTGTTCCACTCTTAGCAAACAACTTTGCTTTCTAAAAGACTTTTAAAGATAATTGTATATCATATACAGCTATGAAAAAATAATACAGAGAGACCCCAAGCAGTCCCAATATACATCTTCTGATAAAACTACAGCATGATATCACCAGCAGTAAATTGACTCTGACACAACTCATTCACCTATTCAAATCTCAGCAGTTTTACACAGACTTAGTTGTGTGTGGGTGTGGTTTGTGCATCTCTGTGTTTCGTTCCATGCACTCTGAACATGTGTGTGTCCGTTTGCAGGAGCACCACCAGAGCTGGGATACAGGACAGTTCCATCACAGGGATTCTCACGCTGCTCTTTATATTCACAGCCACCTCCCCCTCCTTTCCCCCCTTCCAAGCCTCTGGAAACCAAGAGTCTGTTCTCCATCTCCATAATTTTGTCATTTCAAGAAAGCTATATAAGGACTTCCCTGGTGGTTCAGTGGCTACGACCCTGCCTTCCAATGCAGGGGGTGTGGGTTTGATCCCTGGTTGGGGAACTAAGATCCCACAGCCCACAGGGTGCAGCCAAACGTATTTTTGTTTTTAATAAAGACTGGGTTCTTATTACTTTACTCGTTTCTGGCTGTGCTGGGTCTTCGCTGCCGTGCAAGCTTGTCTCCAGCTGTGGGACTCCTCTCCAGGTGTGGTGCATGGGTCTCTCCCTGCAGTGGGTTCTCCTGTGGCAGAGCAGGGGCTTCCGCAGTTGCGGCACACCGGCTCAGGAGCAGCGGCTCGCCGGCTCAGGAGCACAGGCTCAGTAGTTGCGGCACGTGGGCTTAGTCGCTCTGCAGCAGGTGGGATCCTCCCAGATCAGGGATTGAACTTGTGTATCCTACACTGGCAGGCAGATTCTTGACCACCAGGGAAGTCCCAAAACTGGGTTTTTAAACTGAGCATAATTCCCCTGAGATCCAGAATGCCATGTATCACAGTTCCTCTCTTTTCATTATTGGGCAGTCCATAGTATGGAGGCACCACAGTTTGTCTAACCAGTCACCTGCCAAAGAACATATGGGTTGTTTCCAGGTTTTGCTATGAAGAATGAAGCTGCTATGAACCTTCATGTATAGGTCTTTCAGTGAACATATGTGCTTCTCTGACATCAATGCTTCATCACAGCAAGAACCACTCTTGGAAAATCTAACATATACCTCATTAGTGATCACTAGTTTATACAGGGAAGTGAAAATACAAGGTGTTAAACACTGCGTTTGCACTACATACCTGCAAAGTCTGAAAGAGGTGGAATATTTTGTTCGAATTTTTAAAATGTACAAGGAGAAACCAAAAACTCATGTTGGTTGCCCATGGGGGAGGGAGGAGACATGAGAAAACAACAGGGATAAAAAGGAGACCTCTGTAAACATATCTTGTTTTACATAAGTTTTGATTTGGGAATATTATACTTTTTACAACTAAAAAAAAATGCTAACCACTGAATACAAATAGAAATAAATGAACCTACTTTCATATCAGGTTATTATTAATGTGGTGACATAATATGAAGAATTTTATCAACTGACTTTCAAACATGGAATTTTGACTATATATCCACATCAGGATATACTCTTGGGGAGGGAAACAAGAATAAAAGATTTTTAATTGCATTTAGTAGTTTAATTGATACTGTTATTTTGAAACTATTCTAGGTATTATTGTTGTTGTTTAGTCAGTAAGTTGTATCTGACCCTGTGACCCCTTGGACTGTAGCCCACCAGGCTCCTCTGTCCATGGGCTTTCCCAGGCAAGAATACTGGAGTGGGTTACCATTTCCCTCTCCAGGAGATCTTCATGACCCAGGGATTGAACCCACGTCTCCTGTGTTGCAGGCAGGTTCTTTACCACAGAGCCACCAGAAAAGCCCATTCTAGGTATACTATAGATTAAAAGAATTATGTTATTTAGATAATTTTACTAAAACCAAGACTTTGGATGTAAGAGAAAAAAATATACATAAAATTCAAAAAAGTTAAATAAAAATATTATAATCTTACACTTGAATTGGGATTATCAAAATAAATGTGATTTTTTTTTTTGTCCTCTGAGAAATAAGATGTTTCTTTCCTTACTAAAATACATAGACGCAAAGACAGTAGCCATGAGCATCTCCAGCGCACAGTGTGGTTCTAAATACTGTACACCTCTAAAACAAACAGGACTCCTTAAAGAAATGGCTGGTTCTACATCTGGGACAGGAAATGCGCACGATGGGCCAGTCAGTAAGGAAGTGATCCAGGTGATTACTGGGCTTAAATGAAACGAATACAAAAGCCCATTTGAAGAAATTCTCACTGGCTTAGGATGGGCCAATACAAGCATCAATATCAATAATGACTGCAGAGACTTCCCTGGTGGTCCAGTGGCTAAGACTTCGTGATCTCAATGCAGGGGGGCTCGGGCCTCATCTCTGGTCAGGAAACTAGATCCTGCATGCCCACAACCAAAAGTCGTCATGTGCCACAGCTAAGACCGGTGGAGCCAGATAAATAAATAAATGAACATTTAGAAATAATGATGGAAAGCCTGAGGCAAACCAAATCTAGTTTTAAAAATCCATGAGTTCACAACAATACTTTAAAAATGGTCACCACTGCAGACTGCTAAGGTGTCAACTTAAAAATTAATAAAGAGAAAGAATCAAGCACTTAATCATCTTTTCCTTTGTAAACTATTTTTCAACATCATCAAACAGTTAAGAAAGGAGAGTCCTTTTACAGAAGAGCTCTATTTATAAGAACATTACAATTTATAGAATTAGAAAATTACCAGTTGGCAACCTCTAACAAAAAAAAAGCAAGCTGGGGGAAAATAATTACAGAAGCTCAAACCATGCAAGAAATGGCTGCTGGGTAGCTTTTTAATGAAGGAGAGATGAGACTGACACCCCTACAGCCATGGATTAAATCTCAGCATCACTAAAAGTGGGGCAAGCTGACACAGCACGCATCATGGAGTGATACAGGAAGAACAATGCAGTACCACCTACGAAGTGTCTGCATCACCCAACAGTGTTCCGGAAGACTGTCTTCAAGTCCAAGCCACTTGCAATAGAGCACTTATGAATCCGGGTTTGCTGCTGTCATGGAAAACCTCGTTACAAGCCACAAGCAAAACAGTAAGGCAGGTGGCATTTTCTTTTCCCTTTAGATGTACATCTGTGATGACCACAGAGTAACCACTGAGTCTAAGATAGACCCACTGGACATTCTTAAAATTACCCTATTTGTTCAAAAATTATGTCTCAGGAAAGGTGACTATAGCATGTTAACTTCCCTGGTGGCTCAGAGGTAAAGAATCTGCCTGCCAACGCAGAAGACACAGGTTGGATACCTCAGTCGGGAAGATCCCCTGGAGAAGGACGTGGCAACCCAGGCCAGCCTGGAAAATCCCATGGACAGAGCAGCCTGTCAGTGGGCCACAGTCCACAGGGCCACAAAAGAGTCGGACCTGACTGAGCGGCTAAATAACAATTGTGCACTAAGTGATAGCAAAACCCAGCTTGACACAGCATGTACAGCACATTCCTGTTACTAAAGGGTCATCTTAGATGAGTTAGGACGTGGAAAGCATAAGTATAAAAGATAATGCCTGACAGGATAAGTGTGCAGTGAATGTTAGTTCCTAGCAGCTCTTGTTATAATATCTCATATAATACTGTAATACCTCATATACTGACCTTGCTTAGGGGGAATTTTCCTAACCACTCTCTTTCTTAACCCTGTCCTTTCCTCAATTTCTTAAACATGAACTTTTCCTACATTCCCTCCCAAGAGCTCTATTGGTTCCATTAATTGTTCCCCTGGAAGAAAACTGAAAACAAATTTCAAAAGTAATACAGCTGCACTTTGTAATGCTGTGTATAAAGTTCTTGACCATAACGTGAATATTTATGTACTGGGCCTGGAACAAACAGCAAGGGTCAACCACAGTAATATTGTGTGTGTGTGTCAGTTGCTCAGTCGTGTCCTACTCTTTGCGACCCCATGGACCATAGCTCTTCAGGCTCCTCTGTCCACGGGATTTCCCCCAGGCAAGAATACTGGAGGGGGTTGCCATTTCCTTCTCCCGGGGATCTTCTCACCCAGTGATTGAATCCGGGTTACCCGCATTGCTGGCAAATTCTTTACTGTCTGAGCCACCAGGGAAACCCACAATAATATCGGGGGTATGTTAAAATGCTTCAAAATTATCATTATTATTTTAAAATCAGACTTCTCTGAAGCATTTGGAGGAAACACACTACCTATATCTAGGATACCGTGTTTTTATACACACAGCTGTTGTATCCTGTAATAGACATGTCATACCTTATCACCATTTCTATTTTTCATCCTGTGACTCAAGGAAGGGTTCACGCCCACTTGAATACAGCTGGCCCAACGTACAGTATCACAAGAGACAAAGTCTGCCCTCAAGAAGTCCACCTTTCCACGGGATGCCAGCTCCTTTCCTTCCCTCCCCAGTCCCTGCCAGCAGCCGCCTAACCATTTCCTTCTTAATTCAGGGACTCAGGGCTGCTTCTTGCCACTCTTATCCACACATCCTCCCAGCACCTAATAAATTTTTTATACTGAAAACAACAACAACAACAAAACCTGACACACTTCATGTGCTATATACCTCTCAGGGGTATCTGCATTTTGAACAGGGATAAAGATATCTGACTGAATAAGCGAAATCCCAAAGCAGAATTTAAGCTTAAGTATTAACTGAAGAATACTTGGAAGAAATAAGAGCTTCCTAGAATTACTTAAGCTGTTGCCCACCTGGCTCACTTAAAGTCTGCATCACGATGGACTTACTGTTTTAGCCATGCTACTGAAAGCTGCACCTGTGTGTGTGTGTGTGTGTGTATGTGACAGTCACTCCGTCAGGTCCGACTCTTTGCGGCCCCATGACTGTAGCCCGCCAGGCCCCGCTGTTCATAGGATTCCACAGCCAAGAACATTACAATAGATGTTGGCTTTATAATCCTGAACTCAAACGTAAATGTATTACTGCACAAAACAACTGTCTGCCTTAAGACCACTAAATCATTAAGAGATAAACCAGGGAGTGCAGCTGCAGAGCCCATGCTCTTAGTGATGTGACTAGCCCTTCTGCTCCGGCACATTTTGAAACTTCATTTTAATGAAGATATACCCTTGATATTACTTTTTCTTTAAAAAAGTGTGGAAAAAAAACTAAAGGAAAAACTTACCTGGATGTAGTATGTGCCTTTTTCCTGAGCATACATCATTAGAAAACAATAATCTAGGTTTTGCTTTGTTCTCCATCTGAAATAAAAATATTCAAAAGTAAGTTAGGAATCGGACTCAAAGTTAGCAAAATAAGGTTAGATGTATATTTTATAATACGTAACAATGCTATAATATATGCACTACATATAATATCACATATATTGTATATATGATAATATGATATTATACAAAATGTACAGTTATATGTTGGTTTCCCTGGTGGCTCAGTGGTAAAGAATCTGCCACACACACGTGCCAATGCTGAATATAGAGAAGCGGTTTTTTAAAAGCCAGTTAAAACACACACACACACACACACACACACACACACACACACAAACAGAACTAAAGCTCTGAACCACTAAGTAAACTTCTCTAGAAAATACCTTATAAGCTGTTCTGAATTTAATGAGTCTATTTACTTTTTTTTTAAAACAAACTCAATCCTAAATGTTTTAAGTAACATATTCATTGAGAGACAATTAACCAATTATAGAGACATATCTGTCTTTGTGACAAATTAACAACTCAAGAACTATAATAAATCTCTTCCCAAATCACCATTTTTGTCCTTTATTCTGGTTATAGACAATCCAAAAATGATGCTAATATCTCTTAGATTACTTTGTCTTTAACAACAACACAAGGAAAGCTTCTAACTCCTTCAATGTTAGAGATTTAGAGATAAATAAATTAACGGACTATTTTATTACAATATGATCCTGCAGAAGACTATTATTGTTTTTATCACTTTTATTGAATCAGTTCTCATTTATCTTCCATATAGACACGAGATTTCTATCTGGACTAACTTTTGAGTTATATTGAATATACTCTTAAGAAAAGTTATAACAGCACAGAGCAGCATGGTTATAAAATTCATTAGGTTGACCAAATTCAACCTCTCACCACAGAATTTCCGACCAAATCATCAAAAAGGCATTAGCTCTCACTAATTAGTTCAACCCTAAAATGAGGGCTTCCCTGGTGGCTCAGACAGTCAAGAATCTGCCTGCAATGTGGGAGGCCTGGGTTCGATCCCTGGATTGGGAAGATCCTCTGGAGAAGGGAATGGCTACCCACTCCAGTAGTCTTGCCTGGAGAATTCCAAGGACAGAGGAGCCAGGTTATAGTCCATGGGGCAGCAAAGAGTCTGGACACAACTGAGTGACTTGCACTTTCAAAATGAGTAAAGTTTTGATAAACAAGGATGACAGTTATTACATATTATACTCACAAAGGTGGGAGATTTTAAACACCACAGGCTCACCTTACTCTTTCTTTAGAATCTCCAAATGTCTCCTTTAAGTTTGTCAGGTCAGGATAATAGCTTTCAGGAGGTGATATTATTTCCACCAAGCCAGAACTGATTTCTTTAGAAAACCTGTCATGAGATAAGTGGGCTGAGTTATAGAAGTTCTGTGGGATTTTTTATCTTAATGATCAACTTAGGTATTTAACAGAAAAATACACCAGTAAAGTATACTGCTACAGTTACAACGTGTTAAGTGAAGCAGCTCATCACTCTGATTCATTGAAATTCTAGGCCAACTGCAGGGACTGAAGTCCTAAAAAAAAATCAGAATTCTTAAAAAGCAATCAAGGTGGAGCAGAAAATAAGAAAGAAAAACAACCTAATAAATGTGTACGTATACCAATATACATATATATTTTAGCAAAACCAGTTTTTTTGGTTTTTTTTTTTTTTCAGGAAGGCTTAGTTGTGGGATACAGAGTGTATGTCATTTTAAAATAGTATTTCTCACCTGGGGGTGATCTTGTCCTGTGAGGATACATCAAACTATGTCTCGATGTCTGCAGGTTGTGCAAGGACAGGAAAACTTGTTCTGAAGTTTTTAAAACCCATCCTCACTGATTCAAATGCAATTTGCTTCGCATCTGCCTTCTTCCTTACTTCAGGTTTGCGAATCTCCACAAAATACAACTACCTGCCTTTACACAAAGGTTCCTGGCGCTTCACCGCCCTTTTTCCTGGGCTTGGTTTTCTTGCACACTGAGGAAGAAAGCAACCAGCAGAATCCTTGCATAAGCCCCTCAGACCTGCCCATGTGGTCTGTGGGAAGGGGGACCAATGATTGTCTGGTACCTATATTTAAGGATTCTACACCAATTTGTGCTTGTACAAAGGCTGCCAAGAAATTGAGCAATTGAGGGAAAATCCAACAAATGCACAATTTAATCCTGAACTATGCATATATTTATAAAAATCGCTGGTTTTGGCATACTGACAGACAAAGATAGAGCCACATTATCCTAGAGTTGGCAAACTCTTTGGCTTCTCTTTTGTCTTGCCTAATTTACATTAAAAAATATGTCTTTTGGGGGCAACAACAGATACATTTCAATCAAGAAACCCATAGCAGGACTAATTTTATGATATCACTATGAAATCTACAAGGGCAGTATTATAAAAACTAATGGTATTGGCGATGATGAGTCGGATAGCATCACCGACTCAATGGACAGGACTTTGAGTAAACTCAGAGAGATAGCGGAGGACAGGGAAGCCTGGTGTGCTGCAGTCCATGGAGTTGCGAAGAGTCAGACATGGCTTAGCGACTGAACAAGAACAACAATGGTATCTGCAACTTACCGAGCTGTCCACCTATTACCTGCTATGGGCTCCACTCACAATAAACTATTAATAAACCTTTGCATATTTTTAGATATTATTTAGCATTGAGGTTTGAAACTGCTCCCTGACTAGCTGCCCTAACAGCAGAAAATTTTTCTCTTGGTAAACAGAGCGTGAAAGATTTAAGTGATCTCATTTAGTATCATTGTCACTAAGTCATTTCCAACTCTTTGTGACTCCATGGACTGTAGCACACCAGGCTCCTCTGTCCTCCATTATCTCCCACAGTTTGCTCAAGTTCATGTGCATTAAGTCTGTGATGCTAACTAACTATCTCATCCTCTGCCACCTCCTTCTCCTTTTGCCTTTCATCTTTTCCAGCATCAGGGTCTTTTCCAATAAGCTGGCTCTTTGCATTAGGTGGCCAAAGTATTGGAGCTTTAGCAACAGTCCTTCCAATGAACATTTGGGGTTGATTTCTTTTAGGATCTACTGCTTTGATTTTCTTGCAGTCCAAGGAACTCTCAAGAGTCTTCTCCAACACCACAGTTTCAAGGCATGAATTCTTTAGCACTCAGCCTTCTTTATGGTCCAACTCTCACATCCATACATGACTACTGGGAAAACCACAGCTTTGACTAGATGGACCTTTGTCGGCAAAGTGATGTCTCAGCTTTCTAATATGCTGCCTAGGTTAGTCATAGCTTTTCTTCCAAGGAGCAAGTGTCTTTTAATTTCATGGCTGCAGTCACCATCTGCAGTGATTCTGGAGCCCAAGAAAATAAAATCTGTCACCACTTCCACTTTTCCCCCTTCTATCTGCCATAAAGTGGTAGAACCACGTGCCATGATCTTAGTTTCTTTTAAATGTTGCCTCTCTCTCTACTCACTGTCTTCGAGGTTAAAGACTATTATTTGATAGTGTTATATATGACATTCAAGTCTTTTCTACAATGAAATACACCAATGTATCCCATCAAGTAACCTGATATACATACGTATACTTTATGATAATTTATATATAAAAGACCAGTGGTAGGTGATCTAATGAACACTGAACTCCACAGAAAAATGAACTATAAAAGAAAGCATTTTCTTTTCACAAAAAGCAAGAGATCATAGTAACTAAAATATTTTCAATTCCATAATTAACAACTTACTCTTTCTCCAGGTTGGCTACAACACCATTTACATAATCAGTATCTGTCTGGGAGAGAAAAAAAAAATTACACCAACATTCATGTTTCTGTGTTTTTATATCTTTATTTCATATTTGATTTAACTTTTAAATCTGAACTTAAAGTTAAATAAAAGATTAAAACATTCATTGGAAATATGAAATTTTCAGACAACTTATGGGATTTCCATATGTTGTACTCTACTTTATGGCCCTGCCATATATCACTGAGTACTTACCAACACAGTAAGCTGATTCTCAAGTTTATATTGCTTTCAATTGTCTCTGTCTCCATTCAATTCAGCAGAAAAAAGTGAGCACAGAAACTATTTCTACTTCTGCAACATCCAAACTATAAGTAGTGAATAAATACCAGACACAGCATGCAGTAGGGAAAGAATTTCCACCTCGAATCATAAAATCTAGGTTCAAGATTTGTCCTGAGCTACTGGTCTGTGTAATCTAAAGTCACTATGCTGAGCCTCAGTTTCCTATACTATTTAAAAGAAAAAGGGTGGGAGGAGATAATATCTCAGAGACTATGGCATTAAATGATAAAGCTATGTAATAAAAAGTTGTGTTATTCTTTATTACTGTTATTATTTTATTTTTAGGCTGATAATGAGAATCCAAGTCAAGAGCATGTTAACAAATCAGAAAAAAAAACTTTAACAAACCTGTCAACTTCTAGAATATATACAAGTGGACAGCCAATACTCCCAAACAATTTTAACCACAGTGACAGCTTAAAATGCTCCATTGTTAAAAGGAATCAATGATATATATACTATGCTCTATGTTACAAAGACTGCCAAAACACTTCATACTTGAGGAAAACAAAACACACCAAAAAAGATAAAGCTTTAAGCCTGGATATTACAAAACCACTGAATTTTTTTTTAGAAATTGTTTTAGCGGAAGTCTTTTTGAAAAAGTATTTCAACTGTAATTTCTGTTCATTGAAAGTAACTCCTATTTTACTGTTAAAGACATAAGAGTGAGGCAACTTATTAAGAACGTAGCCTTCAAATTCTTAACAAAGAATTATGGGACTACAACTAACACACAACTCAAAACCTCCCATCCTTCCCCTACACAAACCCATCTCAAACACATCTCACCACTCATCAGGCTATGATCTTGGAGAACACAATCAATTCTGGTTTGTATAACCTTTAGTGAGTTTACTAATACCTGAAATTCAATTTGATAAGCATTTATTAAGAGCCAGTGATTTGCCTATCCAAGGAAATGGCAATACAAGACAAAGAAGAGCAGCTTCCTATCCCAGGAGACTGGCCAAGAATAGGCCTATGTGAACATAGAGCTATCATGTAATGTATAATAAAACATAAAATGCAAGTGATCCATATCTAACAGTACACATAACCCTTATGCTGCACATTAACTGACAATAAGTAGCAAAATATTCATTTAAAGGACTATATAGCCTTTGAGATTTTGGAGGTTTCATTGCTTTAAAGAACCTTTTTTCCTGAAATCTTCTTTATAAAGGTCTGTGGAGTTTTTTTAAGACTTTTTTTTATGTGGACCATTTTAAATTCTGTATTGAATTTGTTACATACAGCTTCAGTTTTGTTGTTTTAAGCTGAGAGGCTTTGTGGGATCTAGCTCCTAGACCAGGGATCGAACCCACACCTCCCACACTGGAAGGTAAAGTCTTAATCACTGTACTGCCAGCGAAGTCCTACATGAAGACTTTTAAAAAGGTAATACTGTTACCCGATTATCAGAATGTATCTCTGAATCTGTGACTGAAGTATGTTTATTCCAAGGGCATGTAAGCGATATGATATGATTGAGATAGGTGGGGAAAAGAGTACACATACACTGAAAAGAAGAAAGAGCATTTCCCCCCCTTGGAATATCAAGTGTTTTTTATGGTTAAGCAAATTACTATCTTTTAAATAGATGTATAAATACATACTGAAACACGGATGAACCCTGAAGACACTAGACTAAGTGAGAAAAGCCAGTCACAAAGGGCCACATACAGTTCATAACTGTACTTTTAAAAACTGTCCAGAATTTTTTTTTTAAATCTACAGAGACATAGTGGTCTACTAATTAGTGTCTAAGCCTAGAGGGAAAGCAGTATTGATGAGTAATGGCTAAGGGGTGCAAAATTTCTTTTTTGGATGATAAAAAATCTTCTAAAATTGATTGAGATGATGGCTATAGAACTCTGACTTTAAATAGGTGAACTGTATGCTATGTGAATTCCAAATAAAAATCAAAAACATAAAACCAAGAGAAAAGTTAAATGTAGAAAAAGAAGGACTTCAGACTGTGCATACCAAACTGTGGGTCAGCTTCTCTTAGGGATATATAAGGAAAAGTTTAAGAAGCATAGAAGCAGGTTCAAGTAAGTCACTAATACTGACAATTCACCACTGTAAAGTCACACAGACGTAACAATGCATCAACATATGTGCTTGGCTTAAGAATCAATTTTACCAGTAGTGTATAAATTAGAGGAAATGAAAGTAACAAATTCCAATCTTTATCTTAAATCAATAATTTATAAAGCTCAATTTAAAAAGAAATAATTCTTTGCCAAATGTCATGGCAGTCAGGAAATTGCAACAGAGTCAAAATATTTCAAAAAAGCTTTTGATTAAACTCAATTAATATATAAAATATCATATCACTTTTCAATATGCTATAGGTGTTATGTTCTATAATACTGCAAAGAACAAATATGTGAAACAAAAGTCTGTAAAAAGATACTTCTACAAATAAATTATAGAAACTTATTTCTAATGGTCTAATGAATAAAACAGAATGTTAGAGGCAACCTCCTATGAAAAATAAATATTGCAAATGTCAGAGAATTTTAACAGATACCAGCTGTAAAACAGTTACTTGGATGAAAAGAAGAAATGTTAAGCAGTAGATCAAAAAGAACATAAAATTTAAAAGACTGAATTTAAATAACTTGAAGATAACAACTGTCTTTAAAAAACTGATTTTATGTTTAAAGAACATTTTTTAAACGTCTTTTATATATGGACAGAGGGGCCTGGCAGGCTACAGTCCATCAGGTTGCAAAGAGCTGGACATGACTAAAACAACTTATTACACACACACACATAAGATAGTAAATTTACTATCTTCTTTCTCCTCATTTCATTCCACAAATATTTACTTGGTGTCTATGCCATAAGCAGGGATATTTATATCCACAGCATATCCATATTGTCAAGCTCTGAGTGCATGCATGCTCAGTTGCTAAGTTGTGTCTGACTCTGCAATACCATAGACTGCAGCCTGCCAAGCTCCTCTGCTCATGGGATTCTCCAGGCAAGAATACTAGAGTAGGTAGCCATTCCTTTCTCCAGGGGATCTTCCTGACCCAGAGATCAAACCCAGGTCTCCTTCATTATAGGAAGATTCTGAGCCACAAGGGAAACCCTTAGACAGGGTATGTGTAAGATAATCCACTGGAATACGTCACAGTGTAAATTTTTCTATTTTGGATATATTTTAGAGGGTATCAGTTCAGTTCAGTTGCTCAGCCATATCCGACTCTTTGTAACCCCATTAATCGCAGCACGCCAGGCCTCCCTGTCCATCACCAACTCCCGGAGTTCACTCAAACCCACGTCCATCAAGTCAGTGATGCCATCCAGCCATCTCATCCTCTGTCGTCCCCTTCTCCTCCTGCCCCCAATCCCTCAGCATCAGAGTCTTCCAATGAGTCAACTCTTAGCATGAGGTGGCCAAAGTACTGGAGTTTCAGCTTTAGCATCATTCCTTCCAAAGAACACCCAGGACTGACCTCCTTCAGAATGGACTGGTTGGATCTCCTTACAGTCCAAGGGACTCTCAAGAGTCTTCTCCAACACCACACTTCAAAAGCATCAATTCTTCGGCGCTCAGCTTTCTTTATACTCCAACTCTCATATCCATACATGGCTACTGGAAAAACCATAGCCTTGACTAAACGGACCTTTGTTGGCAAAGTAATGTCTCTGCTTTTGAATATGCTGTCTAGGTTGGTCATAACTTTCCTTCCAAGGAATAAGCGTCTTTTAATTTCATGGCTGCAGTCACCATCTGCAGTGATTTTGGAGCCCAAAAAAATAAAGTCTGACACTGTTTCCACTGTTTCCCCATCTATTTGCCAGGAAGTGATGGGACCAGATGCCATGATCTTCGTTTTCTGAATGTTGAGCTTTAAGCCAACTTTTTCACTCTCCACTTTCACTTTCATCAAGAGGCTCTTTAGTTCCTCTTCACTTTCTGCCATAAGGGTGGTGTCATCTGCATATCTGAGATTATTGATATTTCTCCCGGCAATCTTGATTCCAGCTTGTGCTTCTTCCAGCCCAGCATTTCTCCTGATGTACTCTGCTGCCGGGAGCCAGTGTGAGGAAGCCCGCCCGTGACAAGGTCATGAGGAAGGAAGCTGACATACGCAAGGCGTGCTCAGACTTCAGGGACCCCTCTGGAAATTCCTAAGCATGTACCCCAACAAAAATCTGCCGGCTTTTGTGCTCTGCTTTTCCACTCTTCTGACATTTTCTGGAAAAAGTCAATTCAGGGCTTTAGTCTTCTGCATTTGAAAGAATGTTTCAATCCAAAACCCCCTCTGATGGCTTTCTAGCCTGCCTGCAGGACTCGTACAGCTGCGCATGTGATTGTTTGAGGCCTCCTGACCGCAGGAGGCACAGGAAGCTTAAAACATCCTAGGAATGTAGGAGCTTCCGAGGAGTCAAAATCTTTAGAATAAGACTGATTAAAAGTTTCATTTTTTGGGTCAATGCTTGCTGCCAAATTTTCATATCCTTTATTTTTAGATATAGTTGGTATATAGAAAAACAAGTAGTAGACCTGGTATTAGCAACATTAGATATTTGAGTTAAGTACCTTTGTTATAACCCACTGCACCTTTGTTCCATAGAGATGTAACTTTAATGCTTTAAGGAGATGCAGATTAAAGAAAAACACTTCAGGGGAAACAAAATTAACATTCATTAAAGAAGAGAGCCAAAAAGTGTTAACAAGCCTCTTGGCCAGAAGATAATGTAAATCACCTGAGACCTTTTGTATACAAAATGATGTATAGAAAGAGTCTGGGCTGCGAACGCTACATAATTCTGTGTTACCCATTGATCTCCATATTTTATCAAAAGTATAAAAGGCCTTCTGAACAATAAAGGATGGGGGCCAGGGGCCGGGGGCCAGTTTCTCGGGCCAGCTTCTCGAACTAGTCTCTCGGCCTGGTTTCTTGGGACTCTGGCTCCCCCCGTGTCTTTTTCTCTCTTTCTTCTTTTCTCCCTTTCCTTCTCTCTGCTCTTTACTTTAACTTCAGGCTGAATCTCCACCTGGGGCGCGGAGGCTCGCCAGGTCTACTTACTTGCCCTGGCTGTTAAGACCCGCACGAAAGGGAGCTTAAGGCGAGGCACCCTTAGATATTCAAGCGGGCGCCGGTGGCCCAACGTAGATGGTGCAAATTCCTTGTCTGGAATTTTATTGGCCTTCCGCGTAAACTAAGCTATTCAGCCCTCTTCCTCCACTTAATCTTCCTACTACGCTACAGTTTCTTAATCTAATCTTACATTAATAAATAAACAAGTCTTTCCACGCCAACGCCGTCCACCCTTCGAATTCCCTGGATCCACCGGGGCTGGACCCCGGCACTCTGCATATAAGTTAAATAAGCAGGGTGACAATATACAGCCTTGATGTACTCCTTTTCCTATTTGGAACCAGTCTGTTGTTCCAGGTCCAGTTCTAACTGTTGCTTTCTGACCTGCATATAGGTTTCTCAAGAGACAGGTCAGGTAGTCTGGTATTCCCATCTCTTTCAGAATTTTCTTTTTTTTTTTTTAATTTTTTTTTAATTTTATTTATTTATTTTTATTTTTTAAATTTTAAAATCTTTAATTCTTACATGCGTTCCCAAACATGAACCCCCCTCCCACCTCCCTCCCCATAACATCTCTCTGGGTCATCCCCATGCACCAGCCCCTCTTTCAGAATTTTCCACAGTTTATTGTGATCCACACAGTCAAAGGCTTTGGCATAGTCAATAAAGCAGAAATAGATGCTTTTCTGGAATTCTCTTGCTTTTTCAATGATAGAGGGTATGCTACTACTACTACTAAGTTGCTTTAGTCGGTGTCTGACTCTGTGCGACCCCAAAGACGGCAGCCCACCAGGCTCCCCCGTCCCTGGGATTCTCCAGGCAAGAACACTGGAGTGGGTTGCCATTTCCTTCTCCAGATTGAGGGTATAATATACTATTATTAGTATACACGTGTACAGCCTGGGAGTATGGGATCAATGAATTGCTGAGCAGGAAGGCTGGGTTCGCAATGCTATACTGGGTGAGTCCTGGTGAGATAGGAAGGTTGAAGTAGCCAAACAGGCCACCAGGTGGTAATGAAAATAGGCCAAGAAACAGAAACAAGGATGCTATCATTCACCTCTTACGGTTACCTTCTAAATAACCTCTGCTGGCTCTCTGTTGAGGTCCTTTAATGGACTGGAACCTGGTGGTCCACAGTCGACCGAGAAGAAAGTAAAGAGCGCGCAGCCGGGCCCCGCGGCACCGGAGGATGCGGCGGGGGGCATGGTGGCGGCGGCGGGGTGGTGCGGCCCGGCGCGGGGGGGTGGGGCTGAGCCCAGCAAGGGCCAGGCCGCGGGGGGCGCCCGCCCGGGATGTGAGCACCAAGCACGCCGGGAGGGGAGGACGGGCAGGAAGGACGCGTGGACGGGAGGAGGAGCGGCGCCTAGGCGGAAGGCGGGAGGCGCGTCCGTTGGGCCCGTGGGGCGGCCACCGGCCAGCCGCCTCGTCGCTTGGGCGGGAGCGGGCCCGCGCCGGGGAGGAAGATGGAGACGCACATCGCGTGCCTGTTTCCCGAACTGCTGGCCATGATCTTCGGCTACCTGGACGTGCGCGACAAGGGGCGCGCGGCTCAGCCCGGAGGCTCTGGGCATTCGCCAGGTACAGATCCTGAGCTTGCGCCGCAGCCTCAGCTATGTGATCCAGGGTATGGCCAACATTGAGAGCCTCAACCTCAGCGGCTGCTACAACCTCACCGACAAAGGGCTGGGCCACGTGTTTGTGCAGATCGGCTCGCGGTGCGCACTCAACCTGAACCTCTGCAAGCAGATCACTGACAGCAGCCTGGGCCACATCGCCCAGTACCTCAAGGGCCTGGAGGTGCTGGAGCTGGGCGGCTGCAGCAACATCACCAACACCGGCCTCCTGCTCATCACCTGGGGCCTGCAGCGCCTCAAGAGCCTCAATCTCCGCAGCTGCCGCCACCTCTCGGACGTGGGTATCGGGCACCTGGCCAGCATGACACTCAGCGTGGCCGAGGGCTGCCTGGGCCTGGAGCAGCTCATGCTGCAGGACTGCCAGAAGCTCATGGACCTATCCCTGAAGCACATCTCCTGGGGACTGACCGGCCTGAGGCTCCTCAACCTCAGCTTCTGCGGGGGCATCTCTGACGCTGGCCTCCTGCACCTGTTACACATGGACAGCCTGCGCAGCCTCAACCTGAGCTCCTGGGACAACATCAGCGACACGGGCTTCATGCGTCTGGCCATGGGCAGCCTGTGCCTCTCGGGGCTGGACATGTTCTGCAACAAGGTGGCGGAACAGAGCCTGGCTTACATCGCGCAGGGGCTGGATGGCCTCAAGTCCCTGTTTGGGTGCCACTTGTTGAGGTCCTTTAATGGACCAGAACCTGGTGGTCTGGAGTCGACCAATAAGAAAGTAAAGGAGAGAGAAAGAGGCTGATATTCCTTGGTTTACGCAGAAAGCAAATAAAGCCCCTGCACAGGGCCTGCTCTGTTCACGAAGGCCTCAGGTGCCCTTGCAATAGGGTGAAGGCACAGAGCGCCTTCTCAAGAGGGTCTTAGAAGCCCAGGCAGGAATGTGAACCCAGAGGACCTCTGTGCTCCAAGGAAATAGCCTGAGAGAGAGGGACAAAGAGAGACAGAGAGAGACAAAGAACACAAGACATGGGGACCAAAGCTCTGATGGAGCAAAGGTGTTTTATTCAACATTGTGTGGTTATTTATACTGTCTTACAAGGTAGCCATTATCAGCAGAGATCAAATCAAAACTTATAAGTTATCAAGGAAACATGAGGTCATCCATATGAAAGAGAGAGGGTTGTAAATAATCACTTTTACCATATGGTTCATAAAAAGGAAGAGGGTACTTATCACTGTATAGAAAAACTAATGAAGGAAATGCCTGGATTTCTCAGCCCCTGGGAGAGGCTTGCCTCTCCTCTTAATTCCTGAATATTCAGGAATTAATAAGGAACAGAGAATTCCTGATAGATCCAAAACAGCACACAAGAAGCCTCCTGTTAAATGCTTCCTGACAGCTCTCCATCATTCCGTTGACAGCTTTGCTGAAGTCCTCTATCTTTGTTCCTAGTGGCTACATTTTCTTCCAGTTATAGGTCACTTTTTTTGGCTCCTTGGCATGCAGGATAACAATAATAAATTCTTGATACTGGACATCACAAATGGACAGGGCTTCCCCGGTGGCTAAGTAGTTTAAAAAAAAAAATCTGCCTGCCAATGCAGAAGATATGGGTTCAATTCCTGGGTTGGGAAGATCAGCTGAAGAAGGAGCTGGCAACCCACTCCAGTGTTCTTGTCTGGGAAATCTGGGAAATCAAACCAGTCAATCTTAAGGGAAATCAACCCTGAATAGTCATTGGAAGGACTGATACTGAAGCTCCAATGCTTTGGCCACCTGATATGAAGAGCTGACTCATTAGAAAAGACCCTAATTCTGGGAGAGATTGAAGGCAAAAGGAGAAGAGGGCAACAGAGGATGAGATGCTGGATAGTATCACTGACTCAATGGACAGGAGTTTGAGCAAACTCCGGGAGATAGTGAAGGGCAGGGAAGCCTGGCGTGCTGCAGTCCATGGGGTCATAAAGAGTCCGACACGACTTAGTGACTGAACAACAAGAATAAACAACTGAAAAGCTGGGCAAAATATATGATCCAGTTCTTCTCAGACAGTGGCCAGCAGGCTGTGCAGGATGGCATTCTCCAAGAGAGAACTGAGCATCACGACTGTCCCGACTTTCGCCTGGAGACATTTCCAGATCACGCTGCAGGAAGGGAAATCTGAAGACAGCAGCTGGAGAGTGCAGAACAGACTTGCCAAAAGGAGACTGACTGCTGCACAGAAAATGATGGTGCCCTTGCATGTGTGTTGGGTGGGGACCCAGTGAGAATTCCAGAAAGATAGCGTGTACACGTGACAAAAGGATTAAAATGACAGGCATGTGCCACAGTGGGGTTGGCAGCTCATAATAAATTGCAGACCTACCAATGAAGGTAACAAGTACCACAGTTAGCTTGTAGTTTCTGAAATAGTCAAGCTAACCTAAAGGAAATCAGCCCTGAATATTCACTGGAAGGACTGTTGCTGAAGCTGAAGCTCCAATACTTTGGCTACCTGATGCGAAGAGCTGACTCACTGGAAAAGATGCTGATGCCGGGAAAGACTGAAGGAGAAGGGGGCAGCCGAGGATGAGATGGTTAGGTAGCATCACTGACTCAACAGACATGAATTTGAGCAAACTCTGGGAGATAGTGGAGGACAGAGCAACCTGGCGTGCTACAGTATATGGGGTCACAAAGAGTTGGACGCAACTGAACAACCCACGAGAAGTCTCCGAGTTCATGAAACACAAGAAAAGACTGAAGAACTGTCATAGATAGGAGAAAAGTAAGGAAACAGAACAACTAAATGCAATGTGATACTTTGGCTTGTACGCGGGAATAGACAAATGACCTTAGGTGGAAAAACATGGAGTCTGAATCATGTCTACAGTTTGGCTAATAGCATTATGTCAACGTTAATTTCCTGGTCTTAACCATTCAAATATGGCTACGTGAGTTATTAACATTAGAGTCAGTGCAGTGAAGGGGATATTCTGCATCACTTTTCCAACTTTTCTGTAATTCTAAAATTATTTCCAAATAAAGTATTTTAAAGTCATTTATTGGAAAAGACCCTGATGCTGGGAAAGACTGAGGGCAAGAGGAGAAGAGGGGTGACAGAGGATGAGATGGTTGGATGGCATCACTGACTCAATGGACATGAGTTTGAGCAAACTCTGGGAGATGGTAAAAGACAGGGAAGCCTGGCATGCTGCAGTCCATGGGGTGGCAAAGAGTCAGACACGAGTGAGCAATTGAACACCAACAAAAGTGCCTTCAAAGAAAAAAAAGCCAGTCAGGCATCTTTTCTACTTGAAGCTCTCAAATGACTTTCTACATCAGCAGTTTGCAAAACAGACCCACTATTTGTTTTCATAAACTAAAAACTTTACTGGAACACAACCCCACCCTTTTATTTACATATTGTTTCTGGCTGTTTGGGGGGCTACAACAGCTGAGTTGAGCAGCGGCAGCAGAGACTGAACGTCCTGCAAAGCCTAAAACGTTTGTCATGTGGCTCTTTACCAAAAATTAAAACTTTTTGTCAGTTCTCTGACTGAGGGTAGAAGTCACATTCTCGTGATGGCCTGGAGAGTCCAAAGCGATCTGGACCAACCGACTCCTCCACCTGCTGCCCCTTGCTGAGCCCCTTATCTTCTCTGCTCCAGTCACACAGGCCTCCCCTTGCTGGTTCACAAAATGTGCCAAGCAGTGCTCTCACCTCAGGGCTTTTGCACACACTGTGAGTCCACCTGGACTGTTCAGCCGCTGCACCCTTCAGGTCTTTACCCAAAGGTCCTGATCACTCAAATAAACCATCCTTTGGCAACCTGGTACTTCCTTTATTATTCACTCTGATTTATTCTCCACTAGTACTTTGGCCATCTCATGTGAAGAGTTGACTCATTGGAAAAGACTCTGATGCTGGGAGGGATTGGGGGCAGAAGGGGAAGGGGACAATAGAGGATAGGATGGCTGGATGGCATCACCAACTCAATGGATGTGAGTCTTGAGTGAACTCTGGGAGTTGGTGATGGACAGGAAGGCCTGGGCGTGCTGCGATTCATGGGGTCACAAAGAGTCGGACACAACTGAGCGACTGAACTGAACCATCTAACATATATTATTCACTACCATCTAACATATTACTGATATGTATTTGCTTTTTTATCTGTCCTTCTTGACAATGTAAGTTTCATTGGGCAGAGGCTTTGCTTCATTCAATGATATGTCTAACACCACTGTTTCGGTAAATAACTGCTGCTGCTGCTAAGTCGCTTCAGTCGTGTCCGACTGTGTGTGACCCCATAGACGGCAGCCCACCAGGCTCCACCATCCCTGGGATTCTCCAGGCAAGAACACTGGAGTGGGTTGCCATTTCCTTCTCCAAGGCATGAAGGAGAAAAGTGAAAGTGAAGTCGCTCAGTTGTGTCCAGCTAGTAGCGACCCCATGGACTTAGCCCACCAGGCTCCTCTGTCAATGGAATTCTCCAGGCAAGAATAATGGAATGGGATGCTATGCCCTTCTCTAGGGGATCTTCCCGACCCAGGGATCAAACCCAGGTCTCCCACATTGCAGGCAGATTCTTCACTTGTTTGAGCTACCTGGGAAGCCCAACATCTTAAAATCTAGCTGCTAAAAAAATCACAGGTCAAAAATACTTCGGAAGCACCAAGACAGTTACCTGTAATTTAAATTCAAGAACAGAAACAACTAATAACTAGACAGATCATCAGCAAGTCTGCAAAAGGCATGAGCACTATATTCAATAATGGAAAAGATTGTGAAAAAGAATATATAATATACGTATCATTGAGTCACTTTGCTGCATAGCAGTCATTAACATAATTCAACTATGCTTCAATAAAAACTAATCAAATAAATAAAAATAAAATGAAAATATAGAAATGCTAAAGGCAAGAAAACTAAGAGTCAGTTCTTTGAAAAGATAAAAAATGATGAGCAACTGAACAGCATCACAAGAAGTATTTCTACTTTCCCTGATGGCCAGTGAGCTGGAGACCTCAGAGGGGGAGGAGATGGGGAACAGAAGGGAAGGGAAAGGGGTGGGGCAGGAAGAATGAAGACAGGAGGCTGCTGTTTAGTCTAATAAACCTTGAGGTACCACTGGACTCTTGTGCATGTATAACTTGAATGCACTTAGCTTTGTGCATATATAACTAACACAAATTTTTCAAAAAAAGAAAAGCGTACAGAAAAAATTATTCTTGTGTAATTCCAGACTACAAGTTAAGGGCACCATCTACTGTCTAATGGATTTTTTTTTTTAATCTCCTCCAGTACCTTCCTCATTTTAGTACTTCAATAAATACTAGTTCAATGAGTGAAAGCATACTTAGAATGAAATCTATTCTTTTGCCTCTATTAAAAAAGGTGACAAACAGGTAATGACGCGAGTTTGAGAAAATGCTACGTCTAGCGATGGCCACTGTTTCTGAGGAAACTGCACTTGTCAGATGCTTTGGGGTGGAAGAAAGTCCCGAAGCATTGGTCAGAACTCCCGGCTGAAAGCACATTGAAGGGTCTAGCCAACACAGACTAAAGCATTCACACAGAGGTCACACGGGAACTCCGCACGCACATCACACACGCTCACCACTGAGCAACAGTTATGACTGCAAACTCCATTTTCAGTAAAACCAAAGTTAGCAACCAAAATCCTCACACTCAGAAGGAACCCAGTTTGATTCCAGTAACCCCAGGTAACATGCAGAATCGTGAAGGCTAGCTATATTTGCAGGAAGCAGCCAGACTCTGTGGCAGTTACAAAGGCATGGTCTTTGATCAAAAACTAAAACAAATCACCAACTAGCCTGTGCCGCCTCCTCCCATAAATCAGGAGTCTAGAGAGAAAAACCATTTCCTTCAATGAGGACTCACAAAGAAGGAACCAACACAGCAACTACGGAAAAATACAAGAAATAAAGAAGAACTTCAACAAAACCTGTAAACAAAAGTAACTACGTCAATAGCCACAAAACAGGTGAGAAATAAGGACCAAATACTTCTTCATTAATTTAAAAGAAAAACACACCCAGTTGAAGCTGTTGTGAAGCAACTGCAGATAGTAGAAATGACTGGAATGATTCTAAAATATACACAGAAATGCAAAAGACCTAAAGTATCTAAAATAATCTTGAAAAGAAGAGAATTGGAGGACTTAATCTTACCTGACCTCAACACTTCAATATTATAGTCATTAAGATAGTGAGGAGTTTGTATAAGGATCAAGCTACAGATCAATGGAATAAAACAAAAAAAAAAGACCCACACTTATAGGATCACTGGCTTTTCAACCAAAGCACCAAAGAAATCCAATGGGGAAAGGAAAGTGTTTCAATACCTGGTACAAGAGTAAAGGACACCCACATAAAAAACAGTGAACTTTAACATGACTGCAGACTTAAAGCAGAAGTTGAAGCGTGAATTTTTCAGAGAAGAAAATCTTTATGATTTAGGGGGAAGCAAGGGTTCCTTAAGTCATGGAGAGCAACAGTTGTTACAAAAAACATTGACAAATTAAACTTCATCAAAATGAAAAAGTTGTGCTCACTAAGACAAGGCAAAAAGATGCATGGGCGTCCACAGATTGGGAGAAACATTCACAAAATCACGTATTTGACAAAGGAATGGCATCCACTATTTACAAAGAACTCTGAAAAACTCAATACCACCATCCAAATTTTTAATGGGCAAGGTTCAAATAATGATGGATAAATAGAGACGTGGTAAATACAAACACTAAAACATTAGCAGAATTTAGGTAGTATGTAAATAGGTATTTACTATAAAATTCTATCAATTTTGTTGTATGTCTTAAAGTTTTTATAATAAAAGGTACCATTCAAAAGTTCTTTATTGAAATTAAGACTTGACTCTATACACCTAAAGAATATATCGTGTGCCAGGAAAAATGATCCACAAAGAGTGGTTAAAATCAAGACATATTATAGCAAAATTATGTAGGCTTTAAAACTGAAAAAGAATCTTTTGGGCAATTAGACTAATTATGGACTACTTGTAGCAAAAAATAAGAAAGCTGGAATAACATCCATCTAGTTTCAGCAACAGCACTATAACTTCTTCAGGAAAAAAAAAGAAATTCCTCACAAGAACCTTTCTTAAGGAAAACGAGAAAATGAACTTCAATCAACAGATTTAAGTAGGTTAAGCAAGTAAGTAGATGGGGTTCCCAGGTGGAGCGAGTGGCGAAGAACCCATGTGCCAGTGCAGAAGATGTGAAGGACACGGGTTCAATCTCCAGGTTGGAAAGATCCCCTGGAGCAGGAAATGGCAACCTGCTCCAGTACTGTTTGAAAAGGTCCATGGACAGAGAAGCCTGGCGGGCTACAGTCCCTGGGGCTGCAAGTCGGACACAACTGAGCACACACACCAAGTAAGCAGATACACTGTGAAGCATGAGGACCAAACTTCTCATCGCTGGAGAAAAAGAGATTAAACTAAGGAATGAGCTCGGAGGCTAGAATAAACCCTGTGGTATTGGGCTGTACCTACCAATAGACTCACAGGATGTACACAGACGTACATCATGGCCATGTAAGATGCTGACATTTGGGGAGATCGGCTACAGGGTATCTGGGAACTCAGTATAACTTCTGCAATTTTCCTACAAGTTGAAGATTATTTCAAAATAGTTTTAAAAAATGAAATGTGAAACTTCCCCCCAAAATAACCAATGCAAAAACAAAAAGCCCCTACCAACAAGAAAATTTAAGAAAACTCTTGGTCATTTCCTTGGTCAAAGAGGAAACACAAACCAAAATCACAGATGGTGCAGGGTAGGGGTAGGAAATTAATAGATACAAGGAACATAGCCATTTATAATAACTTTAAATGGATGATAATCTGCAGAAACATTGAATCACTATGCTGTACACCTAAAACTATAACACTATAAATAAACTATACTTCAATTTAAAAAATCATGGACTAATAAGAATTGAAACATTTCACATTAGAACCTATGGGATATTAGTTCTTCTATTAGCAAAAGGAAATAATAAATAGCAAATAACAAATCAGTGTAGCATCTGGGTCAAGATGTTTGCAAACTATAAAATGGAACAAACAAAAGCAAAAACAATTAATAGTGTTAAAAGCAGACAATAATAAATTAGAAAACAAAAAAGAGAAATAATAAACCTAAAAGATGGTCTAGAGGATAATAAATAAAACCAGATCCACTAGCTAACCCATTAAAGGGAAAGGGCATACAAATACAAACTCATAAACAAAGAAATTAAGGTGTGTGAAATCATCACAAAAAGAACAAGTACTTTGCTCTACTCTATATAAAGTAAATTTTCAAACTTTTATAAAACGAACCACTTTCTAGGAAGGCATTTTATCAAAACTGACAAGAAACCTAAGTAGCTCCTACTGTTCTAATACGAAAATCTGTTAGTATTTTATCATCTATGTAGAAACGGGGAGAAAAATAATACATCCACGCCTACACTCGTGAAATATCTCTGAATGGGTAAACAACCATAACAGGCGAGGGGGACGTACAGAGCGTCGTGCTGAGTGAAGGAAGGCAGGCAGAGAAGGGCACATACCACACGACACCCCTTATGCGCAGAATCTGAAAAGAAATGATACAGACGGATGCATTTACAAAACAGAAGCACCCTCACAGACTTAAGAGAATGAACTTACCGTGGCCAGGGGTGGGGTAGGGGGGATGGAGGCGGGAAGGGATAGTCACGGAGAGACACATACACGCTGCTTTGTCTAAAATGGATCACCAACAAGGAGCTACAGCACAGGGCACTCTGCTCAATGTTATATGGCAGCCTGGATGGGAGAGGAGTTTGGGGGAGAATGGACACATGTATGTGCGTGGCTGAGCCCCTCTGCAGTCCACCTGCAAATATCACAACATTGTTAACTGGCTAATGTCCAATATAAAAGCTTTAAAAAAATCTAACAGGCAAGGGGAACAGCCTTACAGGAGAGACTTTTTGAGGTATCTAACACACATTTATAATTTTTAAACCATATGATCCTATTACCTGACCAAAAAATTAACTAAGTAGCAAATAATTTTCCCTTGCAAATAAAATATAGAACAAAAAATAAAAATCCACAGCAACTGGATCAATTCTCTCTGGTTATTATTCAATTTGTTTTCATTTATAAATTTACCTGCTCTGCAAATCCTGCCCATAGGCCTGCTAACCAACTAGCACTATTAACTCAATTTAAGTCAAAGGATTTAAAGAAAGCACACTAAAGGTCTCTAGCACTCTCACTGCAAAACACAAACGAGGATATACACAACAGTAAAACCGGAAACTGAATAAAAAGCAAAACTGTTCTCACGCCAAATATTAAACACTCCAAAGAGCCAGAAATTCTCTAAACTCAACTTTTCAGAGACTACTTTTAGGTATTTTTCCAACATGATGAATTTGTTATTTCACTGTAGAATCACAACTTGAAATCTATTGTTTAGGAACTTAAAAATTAAATATGGCTTTCAGATTGTTTATAGGCAAACAGGATCTTAGTTGGAACCAACAGAAATTGACTCAGGTAGAACAATTAGAAAAACAGTTTACTGAAGATTACTGGCTAGAATTCACAGAACCTCCAGTGAGCTTGAGGAACCAGGCTAGGAAGGCAGCAGAAATAAAGCGGGGCCAGAGCCAAAAATCACAGAATAGTCACAATGCCAAAGCTTTCAAGTCCTCGCCATCCATCAATAGTCGGTGCTCTGACTCTGCCCCTGTAGTCCCTGGAGACCCCAATACCACCACTGCCCATCACCAGAATGCACTGTCCACGATCTCTGCTTCTTTAGAAAAATACTGCTAAATGCATTTTCCAATTTTTTGCTATTGGCATTTAGAAGTATAAACTGATCCTATATCCAGCCACCTTAATAAATTCCCGTCTTACTCCGAGCAATCTGCCTGTTTCGGAGGGGTTTTCCACGTCATCTGAAAAAACTGAAGCTCCATGCAAAATCTGGGAAAGGAATAGCCACATGGCTGAGCTTAGGTCACATGACTGAACGGATCAAGCAAATATCTGGCATTTTTTAGTTTTCCATAGTAGGAGGAAGACACTTTCTTTCAACAAGATTCATTACATGGGGAATTCTCCAAAGATAAGAGAATAGCATAAAAAAATAATTTTTGCTAAAATTCAGCATATACTGTAGGAAAATATTGTCAGAAATGATGGTGACAGAAAAAATATTATAGAAATGCCTATGAAATAGGAAATATTATAAATTAATAATAAAATATATACATAAAAATAAAGAGGCATACAGACAACCAAGGATCATTGAGATACAAAAATAAGAATTATCTTCTAAGTAAAAGGAAACACAAGAATGATGCAATCTTAAAATAGGAATACCACCCTTGGTTGGCATCACAGATCCTTCAGAGCACGTGGAATTCACTCCTCTCCACTCCTCCTGCAATTTCAGAGTGCAGTTAGTGAGCTCTCAGTAATGCCCCAACAGCCAACTGTTCAAAACCTTGAATTTTCTGTAAATGTCTCATCAAGTTAAACCAATGGACATTTAAGGAAAAATCATCAGAGAGGGACAAAGAAACAGAGACACAGCAAATGATTACTTTTCTGACTCTCCTTTCTTCCCCAAGGGGCATCTTCCGGTTCCCCACTTCAAGGAAAAAACACAAAGAGCAGAAAGTCCAGCAAGGATGAAGAGACATGACCTCCTTCACTGTCTATGTGTGTTCTTGTCGTGTTTTTTCATTTCTAATTTTCTCCTCACATGTTACAGGAGACCCATGGTAATTCATACTTTTATAAAAGCTGAAAATGTGAGCAAAACACAAATTCTCTTTGGCCAATTTACTCTAGGTTAATTTCAAATGGGAGGGCAGGGGAAACTTTCATAAAAGGGATGAGCTGGGAGCTGGAGGAGGAATAAGGAAGGAAAAGGAAGAAGCAACGTTTAGGGTGAGGAATAGCACAAAGGGGATCAGGAGCATCCAAGGTCCATGTAAGAAACTGACAGCGGAATGACTACAGCCCAGCCCTGCCAACACTATGGTGTCAAGCAGCAGCGAAAGGCGCTCAGTAGGGTCTGACTCTCTGCAACCCCATGGACTACACAGTCCATGGAATTCTCCAGGCCAGAATACTGGAGTGGGTATCCTTTCCCTTCTCCAGGGGATCTTCCCAACCCAGGGATCGAACCCAGGGCTCCTGCATTGCAGGTGGATTCTTTACCAGCTGAGCCACAAGGGCAGCCCACACTATGATGTAAAGAACCTTTAATAAACAGACCAGAAACCTGGAAGAGAGGCAGTGTGGAGAAACCAGATTAATTTAGTTATGGACAGATTAAGAGTTGCCCATAAAATACTTCAAACAATGCTATCAAGGCAGCAGTTGAAAGCAGAGGCTCAAGAAGCAGCTAGAGATCTAGATTAGGAACCTCCTACACGAAGATCACGGTCAGAGTCACAGAACACGCATCTGGGAATAGCATTAAATGAGTCCCAGGCTACCAGACACCTAGGTGAAAACTCTTCATCAATGTTGAACCAAATGTGGCGATTAATAATTTTATACTGGGACTTGCCTGGTGTTATAGTATGTCCCCAAAGTGTGATCTCAGTGCACCTCCCTGCAACAGTGTTGACCTCAAAGGCATTACTCTCCTTTTAAAGATGAAGAAACTGAGGCTGACCAAAAAAACTACCTGCTCCAGTGGCAGAATCCAGACCCTGAACACAGGTCATGTGACTCCAAACCGAGCATTATTACATCTTAGTGATCAGACAAACAGCTACAGCAAAAGGGTCCTGAATCTTCATAGTGTTCAAAAGCTGTAACAAACCTAGACAGCACATTAAAAAGCAGAGACATCATTTTGCAAACAAAGGTCCATACAATCAAAGCTATGTTTTTTCTAGTAGTCATGTACAGATGTGAAAGGTGGACCAGAAAGAAAGCGGAGTGCCAAAGTATTGATGCTTTCAAACTGTGGCACTGGAGAAGACTCTTGAGAGTCCCTTGGACTGCAAGGAGATCAAACCAGTCAATCCTAAAGGAACTCAACCCTGAATATTCATTGGAAGGACTTATTCTGAAGCTGAAGCTCCAATATTTTGGTCACTTGATGCAAAGAGCTGACTCACTGGAAAAGACCCTGCTGCTGGGAAAGATTGAGGCAGGAGATGGGGGAGACAGAGGATGAGATGCCTGGATGGCATCACCAACTCAATGAACATGAACTTGAGCAAATTCCTGGAGACAGTGAAGGACAGGAAAGTCTGGTGTGCTGCAATCCATGGGGTCACAAAGAGCTGGACACGACTGAGCAACTGAAAAACAGCAAGCGTTTATCTCTGTCTATAAGCTGAGTACAAGTTTTCAAATGAATAAGGATAGTTTTTTATTCTATAGTTTTTAAATTTTAAGGCTTTTTTTCCTGATAAAAATCAATACAAGCTCATTGCAAAAAAGTTCTAATCTTAGGTCTTCCCTGGCAGTACAGTGCATAAGAATCCACCTGCCAATGCAGGGGACACAGACTTGATCCTTGGTCCAGGAAGA
The DNA here is from genome assembly GCF_001704415.2 of Capra hircus. NCBI lineage: Eukaryota > Metazoa > Chordata > Mammalia > Artiodactyla > Bovidae > Capra > Capra hircus. Next base: position 3,829,334 of record NC_030818.1, read on the forward strand.
TCCCACATGCCGTGGAGCAACTAAGCTGTCCTCACACTACTGAGCCCACACGCCCTGGAGCCCATGCTCCCCAACAAGACAAGCTACTACAATGGGAAGCCCAGGCACCACAACTCGAGAAAGCTCCCACACGGCAACAAAGACCCAGCACAGTCAAAAACAAAGAACTAGCAATTTCTTCAGTTTTAATTTTACAAAACTACATGGAATATAAAGTGGTATCTTCCCATAATCCCCGTTCTCAAGATATCTGCTACTAACAGTTTCAAGTCTAAGAAAATCTAAAAAAGAGGGGAGATATATAAATATATACACATATATAAAACTGACTCACTTTACTGCATAGCAGAAACTAACACAACGTTGTAAAGCAGTGAGACGTCAATAAGAATTAATTTTAAAAAATGGTTCCCAGTCTATTTCACGAGACCATTTTCTCTATTCATTTTGTCAATGTACATTAAGAGCTGTATGAATGTGTCATGTGCTGGAATATATTTAAATACTCAAAATGTACTGGATCAATTTTTAGAAGCAGGATGTTAGCTCACAGAGGAGACCTGACATTTTAACAGCGATTGACAAACTGCTTTCTAAAGAGGTTGTACCAATTTCTACTGATATACAATATGTGATTGACAAATTTGATTAATTTAAATGTAGAATTTCTATAACAGACAAAAACATCATAAACAAAGCTCACGCAAAAAGAAAACTGGACAAGAGTTCATTAAACAGTCAGAGTTCATTTATATGAAAATTTCTTATAAATCAAAACTTACAAATGAAAATGAGCAAAGGCTACTCAACATTACTCATTATCAGAGAACTGCAAATCAAACCACAATGAGGAACCATCTCACATCGGTCAGAACGGCTACTATCGAAAAGTCTACAAACAATAAATGCTGGAGAGGGTGTGAAGAAAAGGGAAGTCTCTTACACTGTTGGTGGGAATGCAAACTAGTACAGCCACTATGGAGAACAGTGTGGAGATTCCTTAAAAAACTAGAAATAGAATGCAACCCAGCAATCCCACTGCTGGACATACACACCGAGGAAACCAGAAATGAAAGAGACACGTGTACCCCAATGTTCATTGCAGCACTGTTTACAACAGCTAGGATATGGAAGCAACCTAGATGTCCATTCGTAGATGAATGGATAAGAAAGTTGTGGTACACATATGCAATGGAATATTCAGTTCAGTTCAGTTGCTCAGTCGTGTCCGACTCTTTGCGACCCCATGAATCACAGCACGCCAGGCTTCCCTGATTACTCAGCTATAAAAAAGAACGCATTTGAGTCATTTCTAATGAGGTGGATGAAACTGGAGTCTATTATACAGAGTAAGAAAGAAAGTCAGAAAGAAAAACACCAATACAGTATAGTAACACATACATATGGAATTTAGAAAGATGGAAACAATGACCCTATATACAAGATAGCAAAAGAGACACAGATGTAAAAAACAGACTTTTGGACTCCGTGGGAGAAGGCAAGGGTGGGATGATTTGAGAGAACAGCATTGAAACATGTATATTACCACATGTGAGATATGACCAGTCCAGGTTCGATGCATGAAGCAGGGCTCTCAAAGCCGGTGCACTGGGACAACCCAGAGGGATGGGAGGGCGAGGGAGGTGGGAGTGGGGTTCAGAACAGGGGGACACATGTACACCCGTGGCTGATTCATGTCAGTGTATGGCAAAAACCACCACAATATTGTAAAATATTTAGCCTCCAATTAAAATAAATAAGTTAAAAAATAATAATATTATAAATACAAAACGGTCCAAATATATATAAACCATTTAATCCCATTCAACAGACAAATCCAAATTAAACAAAAGCAATGTATTATCATTACCCATCAAATTAGCCAAAATATACTTAAAGAATAATAATATTATCTCACAGAGCCTGGGGACAGGGTACCAAGCTCTCTCCCAGACTGCTGAAAAGGGACATGAGCAGCTCAACTTCTGCAGGGCGTCTTGCCCAGGTATGAACATTTAATGCATGTGGACTCTACCCAGTAATTCCATGTTAGTTAGGAACTGATAGTTAGTTAGGAATTGATCCTGCATCAGTACCAGCCAAGCGCACAACCATTTATTTATAGTCATGTTCAGTACGGTGTGAAAATAGCAAAGGTGTGAAACGGTCTAAATCTGTCAATCAGAAATTACATCAAGAATGTTAAAAACCATACAGTGGAATGTTTTAAAGCCATAACAATGATGGTGTGATAGCTATCTGTTTTAGCTTGGGAAAATGTCCATGATACTAAGAAATATACAGAACAATTCCATTTATATATATGTATACAGCCAGGGGAAAATTTAAGATATCTGTATTTCATATTTCATACCTCAAGATATATGTATTTCAAAATAGTGACAGTAGTTATATCTATATGGAGGAACTACAGGCAATTTTTCAATATACATTTCTGTAATGTTTTGAACAATATACATGTGTTTATTCTTTATATATAAACAAGAACATTTTCATTTAAAAAGAGATAGGAGACATTGAAAAGTTGGGAATCAGTGGCCAGAATCAGATGAAGTTATAAAACCTTATGTTCTGAAATTCTATATAATAATTAAGGAAATTTTTATTCCAGGGTGCTTCTTCCTCAGATTTACTCTTTCCCCATATCTTTTGAGGAGACTAAAATAAATAGAGTATTTATCATTAACATGATGTTTGACTTCTCATTTTTTGACTTTTTAAAATTCATTTGTTTATAAATGAAGGACAATTGCTTTCCAGTACTGTGGTGGCTTGTACCAAGCATCAACATGAATCAGCCACAGGTTTATAAAAATGTGGCTACATCCTGGGAGTACAGAGAAGGGGTAGAGAGGATAGAAATGATAGAAAGCCCAGCCTCGGCGAAACCTTTCTCAGGTTTCAAAGCTCCCAAAAGACATCAATGCAAATCTCCAAGTTCAGGTCCTGGAGCTAAAAATGGAGACTCGTTTGTAAAGGACCTATATTTATAATCCCATCCAACTGACGACAGATGTTACCATTCCTGGATTGTGAACACAGAAAGGGAGTGGATGCACACATTGCAAGTTAGATTTATATTTACCTGTCAGATGGAATAGACCACCTAACCTTTACTGCTGCTCATCACATTTTATACAGAAAGTTTATAAGAGCATATTCAAAACATGGTCTCAATTCTTATAGATTATATGTGGTAAATATATATATATATAACAAATAATTACCTCTCCTATGAAGACTACTATAACACAGTCCAACTTCTCTTCAGGATACAGATTATCAATAAGGGAATGAAGAGTTTCTATGAGGTAAGATTTAACTTCTCTCTTCACTGTGGGAATTCCCATTACTATTGAAACTGAAACAAAAAAAATGATAGTAATTATATTAAAAGATGTCACAAAGACAATGCAGAAAAACTCCACTATTGCAAAATTGTACCCTCTCAAATTGATAGAAAGAATTGGGTGATCAAAATATACTACATTTCAGAAAGAAAAATAATCAAAGATACGAGGTATACCTATTACACAGGAATTCTTTTCCATATGGCTTCTTCATAAGAAAAGCAATAATGTCAAAGAACTGATAAAGATGAAAGACATTAAACCACACAGTAAAAATGGACAGTAAAGCATAAACAGATTTTATTATAGAACTAAAACTTAGAAATATTAAACACATCCTAAAAATTAATGTCTCACATGTTATGTATGAGGCGCCCTAAGGAGGACACAACAGCCCTTCTGTGGCTTTTTTTCCAAATTCATAACCTCAATCTAACCATGAAGAAATGTCAGACAGATACAAACTCGGGATACTCCACCGAGACCAGGAAAGAAAGGATGAGGAACTGTCCTTGACTGGAGAAGACTAAGGGGACCTGACAAGTACATGAAATACGGGATCCTGAGTTAGATCCTGGAACAGAATAACAGTAACAACAGTAATAACAGCAACAACAGTAATAAAATGACGGAATCTGAGTAAGAGCCAAGGTTAACAGCATTAATGCTAATTTCCTGGTTATTATACGACAGCTACCTAAGGTGTGAATATTTACAGAAACCAGGTGAGGTAATGCGGAAACTGTGTACTTTTTGTGCAACTTTAAGTCTTCAAATTACAGTCCAGTCTACCATAATGCTTGTTTTGAAGCATTCTCCCGACATGATGAATACACTAGAGAACAATTTGAGCGTGATGTGGATTTTCTGTTGGCTTGTATGCAATTTCCCCCTGGGACAGACACTTACTAGGTGAGCACAGAAAACTGTACCCATTTGGACTGTGTTCAGAAGAGCAAACCAAGCCGGGTAAAAATAATGAACAGCTGTCTCACTTCACTGCACGCTGAGAACCACACCCGTCTATTTCTGGTGCTACAACTTTCCACCAGATTTCAGTCCACCCACTTTGCACCACTTCACAAAAACCTTCCAAGCTGCAGTCCCTCTGAAGCCCACTTTAACAAGCAAACCTCAAGTCTTTTTCACAAGGCATTGATGGAATATCTATTTCTTGTAGTGTGTATGCACTTCTTCACTGAACATGTGCGACACTGTGCCACTGCTTTTATTAGCTTATCTTTTCTTCATGTGCAACTGACAGTGTTTTTGAGTATTGTGTTCCTAACCCCATTTTTAGCATTTTATGACACAATTCTGCATAGCACAGTAGTATTTAGGAACACATATATTACAGTATTTCACAATGTTTTTAAAAATAACATCTTTCAAAGTCTTAGTATCCTAAGTGTTATATATCAGTGGAGAAGTAGCTTGCAAAATTTTAAATGAAGTTTTAATAATGTAACAATTTATTGGAGATACTGTGCTACAAAACATCAGCTTTTTCCATAACCCAAATGAACTTTTTGGCCAACCCAATACTTAGAGGTCATAGACTTCTAAAGCTAGAAGGAGGCTTGAAGATTATGGATCCATGATTTTACTACCAGGATTGTGCAGTTCAGAATACTAAGGTCCAAATAGCTTAAGGGAAACCCCCAAGTGTGAATATCATAATCCCCTCTCTCGTTCTGGGCTGAAGAGTTTTCAAGGACTCAAAAAAGGGATGTGCTATATTTGTTTTGAACACACATAATGAACACACTAAACGCATGGCATTATTCTAGGTGTTAGGGATATAAGAGTGAACAACATAGATAAGGTCCTTGCCTTCAAGGGACCTTTCTTACTGAACACATTCTAGAGGATGGAAAAAGATAAATAATTTTTAATAATCTTGATGTGAAGAGCCAGTTCATTGGAAAAGACTCTTATGCTGGGAAAGAATGAAGGCAAAAGGAGAAGGGGGCAGCAGAGGATGAGATGGTTAGACAGCATCACCAACTCAATGGACAGGACCACGGACTGTAGCCCACCAGGCTCCTCTGTCCATGGGATTCTCCAGGCAAGAATACTGGAGTATCATACCCTCCTCCAGGGGCTCTTCCCAACCCAAGGATCCAACCCATGCCTCTTATGTCTCTTGCATTGGCAGGAGGGTTCTTCACCACTAGCACCAGCTGAGTGGCTGGGGAACTTGGGGGGAGAGGACATGACTAGTAACAATGAATCACCACCATGTGTAACTCAGGTCCTGGGTACCTGGAACTGTAGTGTGAAATCTTTTCTGCTCAACAGAGCAGCCAGTAACATTTAACACGGCAACTGCTCCATCAGTCTGGATCCTGAGTGGTCAGTGATGCATGAATCCCCTGCTAACCCTAATGAACATGTACTTTGAGCAGAAATAAATAAACCTTCAATTAATTAAATTTGGGGAGCTGTTAGTTACCACCACATAACCCAGCCTGCCCTGTTTGCTACAATTCTTCTCCTACGGTTTACAAGGTAAAAATGAAAGGATTCTAAGGGGTCAGAGTTCGGAAGAAAAACGTCAGGAACATGAACAATAAGGCCATATCATCCTCCTAGTGGGGGCTTCCCTCATGGTTCAGACAGTAAAGAATCCTCCTGTGACTCAGGAGACTTGGTTTCAATCCCTGGGATGGAAAGATCTCCTGGAGAAGGGAATGGCTACCCACTCCAGTATTCTTGCCTGGAGAATCCCATGAACAAGAGGAGCCTGGTGGGCTAGAGTCCATGGAGTCACAAGGAGTCGGACGCAACTGAGCACACACGTCATCCTGACGTAAGGAGCAAGGTGAATCGAGTAGCCAAACAGAAATAGAGCCCAAGGGCTGGACTAAGCACTCTGTTCCATTGATTCACTGTCCAATATTTCCCATTCAAGTATGAGCTGTGCATCTGTAACACATCTGTAATGTACCAGGCAATCTGAAACCACAGTTGTAACTTACAACATAGAAAGAAACTCTCAGAGAAACAACTCATGGTTGCTGGGGAGAAGGATGGGAAGGAGAGAGAGGGAGTTTGGGATGGACATGTGCACACTGCGACATTTAAAATGGATAAGCAACAAGGGCCTACTGTATAGTACAGGGAACTCTGCTCAGTGTTATGTGGCAGCCTGGATGGGAGGCGAGTTTGGGGGGAAATGGATACATATATGTCTGTATCGCCGAGTCCCTTTGCTGTTCCCCTAAAACTATCACAACATTGTTAACTGGCTATACTCAAATACAAAATACTGGTCATGAGTTCTCAAGGCAAGAATACTCAAGTGGTTTGCCATCTCCTTCTCCAGTGGACCACATTTTCGCAGAACTCTCCACCATGACCCATCCGTCTTGGATGGCCCTACATGGCATGGCTCATAGTTTCATCGAGTTAAACAAGGCTGAGCCAAAGATGGAGCCAAAGCAAAAGCACCATCGAGCTGTGGACGTGGCTGGTGTGGAAGCAGGTCCGATGCTGTGAAGAGCAATGCTGCACAGGAACCTGGATGTCAGCTGCGTGCATCAGGGCAAACTGGAGGTGGTCAGACAGGGGATGGCAAGGGTGAATGTCAGCGGTTTAGGAGTCAGCGACTTAAAATGGACTGGAATGGGTGAATTTAACTACTTCAGTATTCTTGCCTTGAGAACCCCATGAACAGTATTTTGGTATAGCCAGTTAACAATGTTGTGATAGTTTCAAGTTAACAGCTAAGGGACTCAGCAATACAGACATATGTATCCATTTTCCCCCCAAATCCCCTCCCATCCAGGCTGCCACATAACACTGACCATTATATCTACTACTATGGGCAGGAATCCCTCAGAAGAAATGGAGTAGCCATCACAAGAGTGCTTGGAGTAGCCATCACAAAATGCACTACTGGGATGCAATCTCAAAAACGACAGAATGGTCTCTGTTCATCTCCAAGGCAAAACACTCAATACCACAGTAATCCAAGTCTATGCCCCAACCAGTAACGCTAAAGAAGCTGAAGTTGAATGATTCTATGAAGACCTACAAGACCTTCTAGAACTAACACCAAAACAGATGTCCTTTTCATTACAGGGGACTGGAATGCAAAAGTAGGAAGTCAAGAGATACCTGGAGTAACAGGCAAATTTGGCCTTGGAATAGAGAATGAAGCAGGGCAAAGGTTAATAGAGTTTTGCCAAGAGAACACAGTGGTCATAGCAAACATCCTCTTCCCACAACACAAGAGAAGACTCTACACATGGACATCACCGGATGGTCAACACTGACATCAGATTGATTATCTTCTTTGCAGCCAAAGATGGAGAAGCTCTATACAATCAGCAAAAACAAGACTGGGAGCTGACTGTGGCTCAGATCATGAACTCCTTATTGCTAAATTCAGACTGAAATTGAAGAAAGTAGGGAAAACCACTAGACCATTCAAGTATGACCTAAATCAAATCCCTTATGATCATACAGTGCAAGTGAGAAATAGATTTAAGGGACTAGATCTGACAGACAGAGTGCCTGATGACCTATGGACGGAGGTTCATGATACTGTACAGGAGACAGGGAGCAAAACCATCCCCAACAAAAAGAAATGCAAAAAAAGCAAGATGGCTGTCTGAGGAGGCCTTACAAACAGCTGAGAAAAGAAGAGAAGAGAAAAGCAAAGCAAAGGAGGAAAGGCAAGATATACCCACTGGAATGCAGAGTTCCAGAGACTAGCAAGGAGAGATGAGAGAGCCGTCCTCACCAACCAATGCAAAGAGATAGAGGAAAACAGCAGAATGGGAAAGACCCGAGATCTCTTCAAGAAAATCAGAGATGCCAAGGGAACATTTCATGCAAAGATGGGCTCCATAAAGGACAGAAATGGTAGGGACCTAACAGAAGCAGAAGATATTAAGAAGAGGTGGCAAGAATACACAGGAGAACTGTACAAAAAAGATCTTCATGACCAAGATAATCACGATGGTGTGATCACTCACCTAGAGCCAGACATCCTGGAATGTGAAGTCAAGTGGGCATTAGGAAGCATTACTACGAACAAAGCTAGTAGAGGTGATGGAATTTCAGTTGAGCTATTTCAAATCCTGAAATATGATGCTGTCAAAGTGCTGCACTCAATATGCCAGCAAATCTGGGAAACTCAGCAGTGGCCACAGGACTGGAAAAGATCAGTTTTCATTCCAATCCCTAAGAAAGGCAGTGCCAAAGAATGCTCAAACTACCGCACAATTGCACTCATCTCACGTGCTAGTAAAGTAATGCTCAAAATTTTCCCAAGCCAGGCTTCAGCAATATGTGAACCGTGAACTTCCAGCTGTTTCAAGCTGGTTTTAGAAAAGGCACAGGAACCAGAGATCAAATTGTCAACATCCACTGGATCATGGAAAAAGCAAGAGAGTGTCAGCAAAACATCTATGTCTGCTTTACTGACTATGCCAAAGCCTTTGACTGTGTGGATCACAATAAACTGTGGAAAATTCTGAAAGAGATGGGAATACCAGACCACCTGACCTGCCTCTTGAGAAACCTGTTTGCAGGTCAGGAAGCAACAGTTAGAACTGGACATGGAACAACAGACTGGTTCCAAATAGGAAAAGGAGTATGTCAAGGCTGTATATTGTCACCCTGCCTATTTAACTTCTATGCAGAGTACATCATGAGAAACACTGGGCTGGAAGAAGCACAATCTGGAATCAAGATTGCCGGGAGAAATATCAATAATCTCAGATATGCAGATGACACCACCCTTATGGCAGAAAGTGAAGAAGAACTAAAGAGTCTCTTGATGAAAGTGAAAGAGGAGAGTGAAAAAGCTGGCTTAAAGTTCAACATTCAGAAAACAAAAATCATGGCATTCAGTCCCATCACTTCATGGCAAACAGATGGAGAAACAGTGAAAACAGTGTCAGACTTTATCTTTTTGAGCTCCAAAATCACTGCAGATGGTGACTGCAGCCATGAAATTAAAAGATGCTTGCTCCTTGGAAGAAAAGCTATGACCAACCTAGATAGCATATTCAAAAGCAGAGACATTACTTTGCCAACAAAGGTCCATCTAGTCAAGGCTATGATTTTTCCAGTAGCCATGTACAGATGTGAGAGTTGGACTATAAAGAAAGCTGAGTGCCGAAGAATTGATGCTGTTAAACTATGGTGCTGGAGAAGACTCTTGAGAGTCCCTTGGATTGCAAGGAGATCCAACCAGTCCATCCTAAAGGAGATCAGTTCTGGGTGGTCACTGGAAGGACTGTTGTTGAAGCTGAAACTCCAATATTTTGGCCATCTGATGAGAAGAGCTGACTCATTTGAAAAGACCCTGATGCTGGGAAAGACTGAAGGCCGGCAGAGAAGGGGATGACAGAAGATGAGATGGTTGGATAACATCACTGACTCAATGGATATGAGTTTGAGTAAACTCCGGCAGTTGGTGATGGACAGAGAGGCCTGGCCTGCTGCAGTCCATGGGGTCACAGAGTCGGACATGACTGAGCGACTGAACTGAACTGAAATACAAAATAAAACGTCTAAAAAAATAAAATAAAACACCGTCATAAGATAGCTAAGGCCACTGCCTCATGGAGTTTATAAACTGACAGAGATATTAACAGTTGTATCAGTTTTCTTCAATTTTCCAGCAAGTTTTCAATCGAGTACTTACTTCCTTTAAAAATCAAGAACAACCTTAATTTGGCATTTCTCCAATTACTCAGTTTATCTTTGTTAAAAACTAAATGACTCATTGGAAACGCATCGTAGAGCAACTGTGTGGTTTCCTTTACTCACAGAACTACCAGTTAGATCTGTGGGAAAAGACTACACGACCGAGCTGCCAAGAAAACTGTGAAAACCCTAACGAACAGTTTTTAGCTTAGGTACTGGCATATCCCAATGATCTGTGCTGCTCTAAGGTGTGGCAATAAAGCTAAAGGGTCAGATCTGGGGGAAATCTGAAGATGCTATGCTCTGAAGATAAAAGGGCCCACTCACTAAAATACGTAGGTGTCTCTAGAAGCTGGAAAAGGCAAAGAAAAGGACTTTCCTCCAGAGCTTCCAAAGGAAACACACTCCTGTTGACACACTGATTTTAGGACTTCTGACCTCCCGGACTATAAGATAATAAATTCGTGTGGTCTCAAGTCACCAAGCTTGTGGTAAGGTGCTCCACAGCAACAGGAAACTAACTCACCCATCTTTACCAGTAAACAACCTATTCCTCTGATCTCAGGTCAAATGTAGTTTTCAAGACTAAACTCTTTAATTAATACTCTTTCTATTCATTCTCAAATCATCCTTCACATCATTAACACTGTTTAACTGTACAACTGTTTATATAATTGATTATTTGACTAAAGCATTCTTCCTTTAGCAGAATGAGGATCACAAGACTAGGAATCACATCTGATTTTGTGTACCAAAACTCACACAAGTGCATGGACTTTTTTTTTTTGGCTGCTCTGGGTCTTGGTTGCAGCCTGCGTTTGCCACAACCTTTCGCTGTGGTATGCTAACCCTTAGTTGAGGCATGTGGGGTCTAGCTCTAACCCAGGCTGCCTGCACTGGGAGCACACAGTCTGAGCCACTGGACCGCGAGAGGAGTCTCCCCATTTTCCCTTTTAACTTCAGCAAATATTTAAAGAATTACCCACTGTCCTCTACCAATCAGTAATGCCATGCTGATAGGTAACCTGTGGAGGGTCTTGTTTCAACCTCCTTGCCCAGCAGTGAGTCCTCCATCTGAAGATGTGTGTGTTTCTTCAATCAAAGAAATTTTCTTCTACTATTTATTTGATTATTTCTCCCCCTCACTCTCTTTGTTCTCTTTCTCATGTTCCTATTAGGTAAATGTCAGAATGTTTGTCTGAACTCTTTGTATCCTCTCTGTTGCATTCCAGAAGAACTCCACAGCCAGCTCCATCTTTCTGATCACTAATTTGATCTTCAGCTATAACTATCCTTACAATATGGAAACTTAAAAATACAAATGTCAAAATAAAAACACAAAGATGGCTAACCGATGCTTTTATAAATAGTCCCTTATGAGCTGTCACCTCTAATCCCTCTGAAAATATGTCTTAATATTACAGTCTGCTTGCTCTGTGAGTCATTAAGTCATTCATGGTGTTGGTTTTCTTAACTATCTGGGAACCCTAGTTATACAACAGGGCCTTTGACCCATCTGTGCTCGCTGTGCCTGTTTATTGCAGATCTCAATCTGCGGGAGGATGGGTGGATGTGAGAATTCCTTTCCTGAGGAGGTCAGTAGCTGCCCTGACCATCTTCTCCCCCTTTACTCTGAGAAGGATGCGCTGGTCTGAGTAGTGATCCTTAATCAGCCTGACCTCGGAAGAACAGAATTGTAAGCAAAAAGCAGTTTTCTTTGATCTGGAACAACTGAAGCCCCTGGGGCCTTCTCTGGCAGTCTAGTGGTTAAGACTTAGTGCTTTCAACGCATGGGGAGGAGGTTCAGTCCCATACGCCAAGCGGTGTGGGCAAAAAATTTAAAAATTTAAAAAAAGAAAGGCTCACTGGGGAGTTCACAAAAAAATAATTTAAATAAATAAACTGAAGTTTTTCATGTACAGTGCCTAGATAGGCTTTAGGGTTCCACAAAACCCCAGAAATTACATATAAAATTACTTTTCTGGGAGAATGTTTCTAAGTAGAAGGTTAATAGCTTTCCTAACATAACTAAAGGATTATATTACTTTAAAAATATTAACCATTGCCTAAAGATTTAGGAAGAAAAATTTTTAAAGAAAATCTGCAGGTTTTCTTGGTTGTTTTTCCCCAAGTTGTCTGCTTTTTCTATCTTTAGAAAACAGTTTCAGCTTAATAAGAATGTTAACTACTGAGAGGCTGGTTGACTAAGATTTTATTATATTTATGACGAAAACATCTTTAACAAATGGGATAGAAAAAGCAACTTCAAAAAAGAGAGAGAATGTCACATTCATGAAACAAGAAGAACTGACTATAAAAGAACCTATAAGAGATCTTAGAGGTTTTAAATAACTTTAAAAATACTTCTACTTTCTTTTGATTTGATTCTTATTAATAAATAAATAGTCTAAAACAACAAATGCATGAAATGGCTATGGCATCTTACCCAGATGGTGATTTTTTTTTAATAAACTAAAACTTTTATTCAAGTTTTATTAGTAAGCATATTGAATGCTACAAGATTCACAAACGGCTCTTTTGCACAAGGATGCTGGTATAAATTAATTTTATTTATATAATATACAAATACTTAATTTGCTTATAACTATTTAAATGGAGACTATTCAACTAAGAGTACTAATGTGCATTTTTCTCTTTTCCTCTTATTTTTAAATTATTTTTTAAGTAGATAAATTAAGATTTTAGTTGGAGTTGCAATATCAAACTCTCAAAAATTAACAGAATGAAGAGACAGAAATGTAGAAGGATATAGTAGACCTGAAAAGCACCATGAACCAACTGAACATAATTAAGATTTATACAATTTTCACACAATAGTAGGATACAAATTCAAGTTCCCATAGACTATAAACTAGGAGACACTGGAATATATCCAGGGCTAAAAACAATTTTATGGTCTAAAGGCACTGAAATCACACAGAGTGTGTTCTTATCACTGTGGATTAATGTTAGAAATCAGTATCAGAAGATATTTGAAAATAACCTGCATATTTTCAAGTGCAATGTGACATTTACAAAGAGATATTTGACTTAGCCGTTGAAAGCCTCAGTAAAGTTAATACCACATAACACTCCAAGACACAGTTCTGACCAGCAACGCAACTACAGTAGGAAACGAAATAAACATACCTCCTGTCCGTCCATTTCCAATCTGTACGGCAGGTTGAAGGCTCCCTTCATTTTGCAATAAATGAGGCAAATGATAATAAATACTTGGCACTTGAAGAGACTTTTTGCTTGTTAACTCCTTTAATATCTTTAGGGTATCATCTGAAACACAGAAGTATAATCATTCCATGGTAATACCTTACTTTTAGATGTTACGGGTGCTACCACGACAGCAGTAAAAATATATGAAAACTAAACGAATTTTCTTTCCTAAGTTTTCCTCTCATGCTGTGGTGAGTCAGATTTCCATGGCACTTGCAACCAGAGTCTCACAGAGTCATGATGTTGAGAATAGCCTAAATAAAGCTAAAAATGTGAGTTAAAGTACTATCAGAAGGTGGGACATGAACTCCTCATCTTTGTAATATGTCAGAACTCGAGCCCAGGGGGACAGACTTTAAACAAGTGACCCATTCATAAAATGTAATAATAATAAATACAACCACCACCAGTAGCTTCGACTTTTTTATGCTACTACATTTGCCCAAAATTTCACATGGAAGATTTTTCTTTTAATTCAAGTACAATAATTTAAACAACAGAAGTTGAGAATCTTCGGTACTGTTCATAACTTTTAAATCATTTTTCAGTTCTTATGAGAGGAACCAATGAACCATTTAATATAATATAAAAATAAAACCTTGATAGGATAAGGAATATTGTTTTAAAATTCCACTGAACTAGAACTTAACTTTTGACATAAGAAAGTAAGCAGTAAGGACTGGTAGCCTCGACAATAATTTCATATAGAACAATATGAAAACTCCATTAAAATATTCCCCAAAACTCAGAACCAAAAATTCACAGAAGAAATGCAAAAGGACTATCTTACATGAAATCCAACTTTAATCTTATGTTAAAGCAACAACTACAAATCACGAGACAACAATATTCACCTTCAAATTAAATTAGCAGATTATATAATATATTAAATTGTGGTGATAATATAATAAATGTTTCAGCTATTCAGAACAGCATAAAAAACCCGAAAACATTTTATCCTATTGTTCGGTAATTTCCCTTTTAGGAATTTAACTTTTATGAATTCAAAGTACCCATTGTAAAACTATGTCTTTTTTATTTCTTGTAAGTCATATTTAAGAGCACTAATTGCTTCAAATAGCTCAAAGATTCCCCGGAGTTCATCTGAAGTCCATACAAGTCACAACAGAAAGGATCATAAACACCGAGTCAAATTTTAGCCTCATACTGCATGTTTTTAAAAAGATGCTGTTTCTTCACTATTGTTAATAAAACATATATAACTGAAATTTAACAATATTACTCTCTTTAAATCAAACTTAGCAATTAATAAAATTGTTTTATAATTAGCAACAACAGAAAGAGTTTTGCATGGTGATTTTTCTCTCTGCAGAGGTTAACAAATGCTGGCTGATAAGCAACTGTAGACAGCTTTCAAAGAGAATAGTTCACATAACTCTTTGAAAACATAATCTTTCCATAAAACAAAAATAGTGCCTGTACCTGAAAACTTATTCACTGTATCCTTACTTCTGTTTGTTTCTGCTTCCACACGCTTGAATTGCTGTACAATGGCACTGAGTTCAGAAGAGCGCTGAGAGATTCTATGTTCAGCTATTCGGAGACGCTCTTTCAGGGCAAGAAATTCTCGTTGATAAGCAATCACTTTTTCTAAAAACAAAACTAGACGTTATTAGTGCATTTCTTAAAAAAAAAAACATAAAAACACCATTATAATCAAAACTGAACTGTAACAGCAGAAATTTTAAAGCTGCACTTTTCAGAAACAGATACTCATTTTTGAATTCACTGAGACAGAACTGAAAATAAAAGAGTCTGAGCTAACAAAGTAGTGACAAAGCCACCAGTAACACAGTGCTATCAATACCTGTAAGAATGTGAGCACTTTCTAATTAGCACTTTGGAAAGTTGAAGATAGGGAGAAAAAGAACGTTTTTGGAACTAACACTTCACACATGATACCGACATCATTTCTTAAAAGGTACAGACGACCATAAAGACCCTATTTGTAAGAAAGTAGAGATGAATCACTGAAACTGATGATAATATATCTGATAATATAATGAATATAACATTTATAGCGTAACCATCCACATCCATAGGCTGTTTCTTCTGTACTTTCTATTCAGCAAAAATTTCCACAGGCCAGACTGGCGTCAAATTCCTAATGCCTAACAAATCACTCAGGTAGATGTAAGACGCCAATAGTCCATTATTTCAGGGACTTCCCTGGTGACCCAGTGGCTAAGACTCTGCTCTCCTAATGCAGGGGGCCTGGGTTTGATCCCTGGTCAGGGAACTAGATCCCACATGTGGCAACTAAGAGGCATAGCCAAAAACATAAATACAATTTTTTTTAAAAGTCAATTACTTGAATTTGAGACAATCGCACATCAGGAAAGCCTACTCTGGGAAATACAAGGGGGTAAATGTAAACACTGAAATAACAGAACAAGACAGCTTATATACGAAGTACACTGTGTATAGACGCCCCAGGACAGAACTGGACACCAAAATCTACGAGATCGCAGAAAAGAAACCATGCATTTATCTTGATCAGCCATGCTGAAAGGGAGCGGAGGCTGGTGAAGCAATTTCCACAACCTCATTAAACCAGAACGGTTTGGTATCTCTATCAAGCTAGATAATCTAAGGCTACTACTAATTTGACATCTAAATGAAACAAATCTTGGAAAGACTACTTTTAATTCATATTGTAATCTCAGTTTTACTTAAGGATGGACTCAGTAAGAAAGAGAATTAAGGAATAGAAATCTTCCTGTTTCGTAAAGCTAGTCTTAAAAACAGTCAACTGCCTTATTCCTTGTCCCTTACATAAAGGACCACACAGTAAATATTACGTAAGAATTTTGTGGCAAATAAGGTCTTCCTGCTTAACTGTCATGTTTCCTTGTATTGAACAATGTAAACAGCTTTAGTTTCCTTAATTTGCTAGCTGTAGGAGGGAAGGAAGGAGGCAGGAGTCGTGATTAGGAAAGGGTATACGGGGAGTCTCAAGGTGCCAACAAGGTTCTAGTCATTGGCCTGGCTAGTGGTTATATAAAATTCATTACGATACATTCATGGTCTAGGTACTTTTCCATACATGTACATTCACAACAAAAGAACTGTTATACAAATACTATTCACAAACACAAAACTATTAACAATTATACTGTAAGAGGCAAGGGTTATATGATAAAAAACGATATGCCTAAAAAATTAAATTGAAAAAAATCTATAAGCCTTTTCCTAGAGTCTGTAATGGAAGAAAAAAAATTAACTCAGTTATTAATGCTAAGTGGGAAAACCTAATCTCGCAAAAAAATAAAAAAGATAAGCCCTACCCTAAGCTAAATAATAAATGCAAAGCCTTTCAAAATAGCAAAAGAATTTGGAACTTCACTTTTGACATGTCATTCTAAACTTCATGTAGAAGAATGTTTTTAAAAGGTCCAAAAAATCTAGAAGCAGTAACAGGGAACTTACTCTGAGATCAGAATGCCCTATATGGCTCTAGAAATGAAAACCACGCTGACTGCCAGGTGCAGACAGTGGGGACCAAGGCTGACCACACGAAGCAGACTGTGTCCAAAATTAGCTTGCGTGAACTGTCCTGTGAGCTCTTCCCTCTTTACCTCTTACCACCTACAAGGTGCCAAGAGAGTGGCTTCTAGACACCTGCCACTAATAAAGGATTAGAACCCTTTGAAGAAATAACTTTAAGATAAACTTGGCGCACACCTGGGTCAAGTAAGAACATGTTATTTAAAAAAGAAAAGCGGGCCAAGGGAATTCCCTGGTGGTCCAGTGGTTAAGACTCTGCACTTTTAACGCAAGGGGTTTGATCCTTGGTTGGGGAACTAAGATCTCACATGCTCTGCAGCATGGCCAAATAAATAAAGAAAGAATATACTTCAACTTAAAAAACAAGACAGGATATGTCAAAAGGACACAGGAAGCTCCCTGAGGGGCTCTCACTGGCCAAATTCAGGGCAATTTAAGTATCAGAACAAAGGAGATCAGTCCTGGGTGTTCTTTGGAAGGAATGATGCTAAAGCTGAAACTCCAGTACTCTGGCCACCTGATGTGAAGAGTTGACTCATTGGAAAAGACCCTAATGCTGGGAGGGATTGGGGGCAGGAGGAGAAGGGGACGACAGAGGATGAGATGGCTGGATGGCATCACGGACTCAATGGACCTGAGTTTGAGTGAACTCCAGGAGATGGTGATGGACAGGGAGGCCTGGCGTGCTGCGATTCATGGGGTCGCAGAGTCGGACACAACTGAGTGACTGAACTGAACTGAATGACTTTTAACTTCCTAAATAAAGTATGAATCTGTGAGTCCATTTTAATAAATAACAATCAACAGATGACAGAAAAGTGTTTCTTACAATGGAATGCCAGCTTCTAAATTATGAAAAACGGATGAATGTTAGAAAATCACCCCTTTGCAACTGTCCAAGCAATAACAGATTTGAGTGAGAATCAAACATGGATGCAAGACAAAGAAAGACAAACACTGTAAGATACAACTAAATACAAACGACAGTCCTGGATGGGATCTGGAACAGAAAAAAATAAATAAATAAATGCTATAAAGAACACTCTTGGGACAAACTAATAGGAGAGAGACTACCGGGACTTCCCAGCAGTCCAGTGATTAAGACTTTACCTTCCAATGCAGGGGATGCAGGCTCCATCCCATGTCAGGGAACTCAGATACCACATGCGTCATGGTGTGCCGCAAAGATTTTTTTTAAAAAAGAAGACTACAGAGTATGTAACATGGTGCATAAATTTTTAAAACTTGACACCTGACTGTAGCAAAGTGAGAGAATTCCCTGTTCTTAGGAAATCCAATTATTCAGGAGTAAAAAGGCATGATTTCTGTAATGTACTTTCACCTGGTTCTGAAAAGAAACAAGTTTCTACAGACAGATAAAACAATAAGAGGCAACACGTTCACAATACGTAAAAGGCACAGAAAAGTTACAACTCCATCTTAGTTGAAACTTTTTAAAAAATAAGACGTTTTTTAAAAGTAAGCAGGAGTAATCAAAAGTAATCAAGAGATGCGATGCTAAGAGCTCCGAGGAGAAGAGGGGTTCATCCAAAACTTTAGGTCCATAATCCTCAATTCAGGGACTTCCCTGGTGGTCCAGTGGTTAAGCATTCGCCTTGCAATGCAGGGGATGCAGGTTTGATCCCTGGTCAGGGAACTAAGATGCCCCATGACAGGGAGCAACTAACCCCATGCACCGCAGCTAGAGAGCCTGAGCACCACAGCTTAAGGAGCCCACGGGCCGCACCGAGGACCCCATGCACTGCAACCAAGACTGACGCAGCTAAATAAATACACCGTTCTAAAAAAAAATTCTGAAGTTACACTTGGGGACAGAAAGGATTTTGAAACATTCAGCCAACACCTATTTCCAAGGTCTCTTTTAAGAGTTACAGGAATGAACAAGATCACTGCCTACTTCTGGAGTCTTTCAGTCAGAACCCATGATATAAACATGAACTGTGAAGAGAACTTGTACCCTTCTAAACTCAGAAAGGGAAAATGGGGCTCACAGATATATAGAATCATATATTTTATATTAAAACAAAGAATATAATTCAATTTGTTCCCTTACACGATGTTTTCACTATTCTTACACAACAGGACCCTAAGTAGTGAATAACAGATATGCTACGGCTGAAGAGCCTTCTGGAACATGATCACTATTTGTCAGCTGTCCCCTAAAGTAATATAATTATTAACGATGTCATTCAAAACAAAACAAACTTCCAAGTAGAGGTTAACAGGTAAAAATCTATCCACTGACCTTGTAAAGCACAAAACTTTAAGATATAAAATGATGTTGCATATACCTATAACCCACACTTTCTTAGAAATATTATCTTCATCTAAATAGTTGCAATCACTTCCCTTGATTTCCCTTGAAGACAGGGTAGTCTCTTTTTAGGAATTTTACTATCAAGTCCCAAAGTCCATTATCATTTTGAAATGAGAAGAAAATTAATACTTTGCATAACCTAGGATAAAGGTACTTAACCATAACAACAGTTCTTTACTTCTAAAAAATATAAATGATTTTATGCAACCTGATTTTGTCAAATTCAATAAGCCCTAAGGAACTCAGTGTAAAAATCACCAGATGATTATTAACTATTTTCCTTAAGAACTTAAACTTATTGGCAGACATTTTCCATAAAGGTGTCACTTTGCTCCCAAAAGGAAAAAAAAATTGTATTCTAAAATATAGGGGTTTCCTTGATAGCTCAGTTGGTTAAAAATCCACCTGCAATGTAGGAGACCCCGATTTGATTCCTGGGTCAGGAAGATCCTCTGGAGAAGGGACAGGCTACCCACAACAGTATTCTGGCCTGGAGAATTCACAGAGTCAGACACGACTTAGTGAAATATATAACGGTATATATTTTTCTACAAAGAATCTTTCACGACAGAGCATTTTATTCATTAGAATCATCTTTACTTAAAAAGAATAATACTGGTAATTAATCAATTCTACCCAGTGGACTGGCTCTACTAATGAACGCGCTAGCTGGACATGACTACTCCTTTTATGACCAACTTCATGATTCTTTCTTCCATCTCCTCACTTTCCTCTTTTCCTCATTTTCCACCGTTTCCCCTTTCTATTCTTCTGTAAAACTCTTTTCAAATTCTTCTTCTCTGTGTCTTTTCAGACTTTTCATTTTCAACCACAAGCTTCACACCTCTCACTTCTTCTTTCACATATTTATGCTCCCCCATCCACTCCACGAGATCCTTCTCTGTTGCCTGTTTCAAATTACCAAGCACTTTATTCTCCAATTGACGTAAATAGGCCACTTGCCTGGAGACCCTAACTTTGTAGTCTTTTGTAATCTTTAATGAATACAAATGAAAATTTAGGATTTTTCCTTCTTGTACTCATCATGGCAAAGAGAAGAAAACTGCCAGAGGAAAATGTTTCATAATGATTAAGATAAATCAGAACATGAATGTGGAACTCTAAACTTGACAGTGTTGGTCAATTCAATCATAAAAGTGAAATCTCATACTACAAGTCTTCAGATGACAATATCCTAAATGACTTTTCTCAGGTTCAAGATCAGGATTTCCAATTACAGACCAAAACAGAGTAGACACATTTCTCCCCATCCTTCAC
Source organism: Capra hircus (assembly GCF_001704415.2). Classification (NCBI taxonomy): domain Eukaryota; kingdom Metazoa; phylum Chordata; class Mammalia; order Artiodactyla; family Bovidae; genus Capra; species Capra hircus. The sequence goes on from NC_030818.1 coordinate 3,849,746, forward strand.
ACCAAGTGCAAAGAAAACCCTGCACATTATATATTAAGCGTACAGAAAACTCTACACAGCAGGAAGAAGACAGCAGCCAGAAGAGATCTTGGCACCCAAGGAATTACATAACAGCAAGCGCCCTGAGTTTTCTTTTTGCTTCTTACATTCCAGACTGGCATCAGAGAAGCCAGCATCCTGGAAACACCAACAGGAGGGCACAAAAATGCCCCAAGAAAGTCTCACTCTGTCTAGCCAAAGTCCAAGGATGGCCTAGCAAGACAGAAAAGATGTTCTACAATAACTGTTCTATTTCAATCAAAGACTATGAAAAAAAAAAAAGGTCCCATCTCTGCCCTACAGGCAAAGGCCATGAAGGGAGCCTAGACGTCCACCCCCGCCTAACTGTAACAAGGACACACACACAAAGACACACACACACAGACACACAGACACAGACACACACACAGACACACACACACACAGACACACACACACATAGACACACACAGACACATACACACCACACACACACACACACCACACACACACACACACCACACACACACACACACCACACACACACACACAGACACATACACACCACACACAGACACACACAGACACACAAACACACACACACCTGAGTGAGAGGCCAGGACTTTCATTACCTGCAGCAGTAATGAATACCCGTTTGAGGTGTTAGTGGGACCTCTCCCACTGCCAGCTAGAGCAGAATCAGAAGAGGCCAAGTAAGAAGACTGGACTTCTATCCTCACCTGGTGGTAACGAGGTAACATTCCCTTCTTCCCCGCCAGAATGGTGTCAGAAGGGGGTCAGTGAAGATGGACAAATTAAGTAAGACCCAGATTCTCATAATACCCCAAATGCCCTGGATACAACTGAAGTCACTTATGTTAATAAACAGACAAAGCTCAACTTGAATGAAAAAGGACAATCCATATATGCCAACACTAAGCATGACACAGATGTTGGCATTATCTGATAAGGGTCTTAAAGCAGCCATTGTAAAAATGCTTCAACAGGCAAACTAAATAAATGGAAAAAATAGAAACCTTAAGCAGAGAAACAGAAGACATCAATTATAAAAACAAATGAAAATTTTAGAACAGAAAATACAATAGTTGAAACAAAAATCTTAATGGATGAGCTCAACAGAAGAATGGAGAGGGCCCCCCAAAATATTGGTGAATCTTGAGAAAAATAATCAATATAACCCAATCTGAACAACAAAGCGAAAACAGACTGGGAAAAAAAAATTAACAGAGCCTCAGAAACCTTTGGAAGTAAAACAAAAGATCTAAAATCTAACATTCCTATCATCAGAGTCCCAGAAGGAAAAGAGAGAGGGCAGAGTGGGAAAAATATTAGAAGAAATGATGGTTAGAATTTCCCAAATTTGGCAAGAGACAAACCTTCATAAAGATTCAAAAGGCTGAGAAAATCCCAAACAGGATAAAGCCAAAGAAACCCACGTCAAAAAATGCTACAAATAAACATCAAAAAACTAGGAACAAAAACATCTTGAAAGCAGTCAGAGAAAAACAACACATTATCTGCTAGGAAAAAAAAAAAAATTTTTTTTTGAATGACTGCAGATTTCTCATCAAAAACCATGGCAGCCAGAAGGAAGTGGCACTGCATTTTCAAGCACAGATTTTCCTCGAACTGTAACGGAATTACATCCCAATAAAGCCAGTGTAAGCTGAAAACATGATTAGTAGAAAATGCACTTAATACACCTAACCTACCGAACATCATAGCTTAGTCTAGCCTACCTTAAGTGTGCTCAAAACACATTAGCCTACAACTGGACAAAATCATCTAACACAAGCCTATTTTTTAACAGTGTTGAATATTTCAGGTCATTTGTTGAATGTTGTACTAAAAGTGAAGAACAGGATGCTCTTCATGGATACAGCATGGTTGTAGGTATATTGGTTATTTACCCTTGTGATCCCGCGGCCGATTGGGAGCTGTGGTTCACTCTCCTGCCGCTGCCCAGTATCATGTGAAAGTATTACACTGCATATTCCTAGCCCAGGAAAGATGAAGATTCAAAGTATGACTTCTACTGGATGAGTATAGCATTTGCACCACCATAACATCAAAAAGAAGACTCCTGAAAGTCCCTTGGACAGGAGGTCAAACCAGTCAATCTTCAGGGAAATCAACCCTGAATACTTGTCGGAAGGACTGATGATGAAGCTGAAGTTCCAGTATTTTGGTCATCTGAGGGAAACAGCCAACTCATTGGAAAAGTCCCTGATGCTGAGAAAGACTGAGGGCAGGAGAAGGCAGTATTAGAGGATGAGATGGATGGATGGCATCACCGATACACGTACATGAATTTGGGCAAACTTCAGAGATAGTGAGGGACAGGGAGACCTGGCCAGCTACAGTCCATGGGGTCACAAAGAGTCAGACATGACTGGGCAATTGAACAACAACAACATCAAAAAATCATTAAGTAGAACCATCATAAGTTGGGGACCATCTTTACTGGAAAAAAAAAAAAGAATATCAACTACAGTTTCCATATCTGGAAAAATTATCCTTAAGGAATGAAGGAGAAATCAAGATACTCTCAGACAAAAAAAACTAGTGGAATCTGTCATCAGTAAACCTACCCTGACATGATTGCTAGAGAAAGTTCTTGAAAGAGAAAGTAAATGACAGAAGAAATCTTGGAATATCAAGATGAAAGAAGGACCAAAAAGAGTAAAAATACAGGGAAACACAATTGATGTTTCTTCTGGTTTTGAGTTTTTCTTAACTATTTTTGATGACTGAAGCAAAAACATCTGGTTTGGTTCTCAATGTGGAAGAAATTGTTAAACCAATTATAAACTGGGGAGGGAAAAGGAGTTTTAAAGGAGATAAGGTTTCTACATTTCACATAAACTGATAAAATGCCAATGGCAGTAGACTATGATGTCACGTATGGACACTGTATACCTAAAGCAACCAGCAAAATCTCTGTACAAAAGGGACACATTCAGAAACACTATAAAAAAGTATTAATGGGAATTTTAAAAAATGCTCAAGTAGCCCATAAGAAATCAGGAAAAAGACAACAAAAACAGAGAGGACAAACAGTGAACAAAATAAAATGGCGGACTTTAAGCCTAACCTCACTAGTCACATAGAATGTAGATATTCTACATGCACCAGTTAAAAGAGGGATTGGGATAGTGAATTAAAATACATGATCCTACTATACGCTGTCTATAAAGCTGACATCCATAGCATGGAATCCTACTCAACAAGAAAAAGGAACGACCTAGTGAAACAGCCAACAGCTTGGACAGACCTCAATTATGCTGAGTGAAAAATGTCACTTTCAACAGGTTACATACGGTATGATCCCATTTACATAACATTTCCAAAATGACAAAATAATAGTGATAGATGACAGATTACTTGCTGCCAAGAGTCAGTGATGGTGGGGGATGGAGGAGCAGGTGAGACTACAAAGGCGGCACGAAGGGGGAGCTTTGTGATAATAAAACTGTTGGCAGTAGTGGTTGTGAGAATCTGCACACGTGACAGTGTGACACAGAATCATACACACCAATGCCAACTGCCTGATTTTGAATCTGTACATTATTCTACGTAACTGTCACAAGAAGTGACATTTCAGGTGGCATTTGAGGAAAATGGGTCAAAGTTACCTTGCATCTCTCTGAACTGTCTTTACAGCTGCCTGTATTTCTATAATTATTTTAAATCGTTTTTTAAAAGCAAAACAAAAAAGAATCAATGAATAATCAGTTCTGAAAACTAAAAGGAAGCACAGCATTTTCATCATGTTAGTCATACATCTGGGAGGACTTCATCACAATGAACCATAAGAACCCAGAACATCCTGTTTTGCTAAAAGGATGGGTAACAGTATTATTTTGTCTATGATGTGACTGTACAATGGGATTTACTGAATAGATTCACAAGCAGATAAATGATAAAGGCTTGTGGGCATACTAGAGTGATCAGAAAGAGAGATTCTGAAATGAAAAAAACTTCACTGGACTAATCATTCTAAATTTAATAATGAAAAAGTTTTACAATCAAGATGCAAAGAAGATGGCCATACTCTCTTCAACAAAATACTGAGCTACAAATGTTTTCAAAATTTTTGTGTTTTGATAATAGAGGTCCAGAAGAACTAGAAGCAATTAATGATGAACTAGAACCCATTAGATATGTATCTGAAATCTGGAATTAGAATTTATTAGCATTCAAAGGATATCGTCCATTTCAGTTTATACACCTAGCAAAGTAGAAACAGGAGAATAAAAATTTGGCTTTGCCATGTTTAATCTCTTGTTAAAATTTACAACAGAGTTGTTTTTCACTGTCCTTTTATTCTTATTTATGTATTATTTATAAAATTACTTCCAATAAAAGTAAAGATGTCCACAGGACCCAGATGGTAAACACCGATGTCTATCTTTCCTGGTAGAATGAGGACTTTTAAACTGAGTTTAAGGAAATGACCACTTCCCTCCATTCACAGTTCAACCACGTTATCTAGAGCAAACCTCAATGGATGGGGCGGGGGGGCGTCTAGTCTTCAGAATCACACTGGACAACACAGAAAGGACCAGTGAGTTCACCAAGTTTCCCATGACCCCACCCACTCTAATAGTTCCTACAAGGTCAGCCACACGGTGAAGCCAGTGTGACATCTCCTACATCTGGGGAGGTAAAGGGGATGAAGGGGATGGTCGTGCTCTTAGAAATAGCAGGGGCAGCAGCTCCTAAGAAAAACAGCCACATCTTGAAGTTCTCACTTATAGGCTGACAATACCTCTCGTAAATTCCTTGGGCACCACTCATCCACGCTTCGGAATGCTGAAGCTTTTCATAGGCTCTGAAATTTCATCACCTTTGCTTACCTTAGTGTAAGGTAAGTACCTATCCTCGTCTTCACCCAGATGCCATTGTAAGCCCTCATGTTATTCCCCACGTGGATCAGAACACAACTACTCCCCATGCCTTCTTGCATCCCTGGACTATCACATAGCATTTTTTCTAAACTAAAAACCCTTAAATCACTCTCTGCTTAACTCTCCAACAGTCTCTCTTACTCTTGCCCAAAATTATGTACTGTGTCAACATTCTCATACTGCCTGGAGTTCTCCCAACACACTAAGAGTTTTAGCTCTTATAGCTCAGGTTTAACAGACCCACTCTACTCTATCTTCATTTGATAAAATTCCATTCATCCTTCAAAATACCCTCTGTTATCTTCTCCTTGAAGCTCTCCCCAACTCTTCAGCAATCCCATGGGCTGTAGCCCACCAGGCTTCTCTGTCCATAAGATTCTCCAGGCAAGAATACTGGACTGGGTTGCCATTTCTTCTCTAGGGAATCTTCCCAACCCAGGGAAGGTATTTAGCAGAATGCTAGTGAACTAAGGCAAATCCTCTAAAATTAAAAAAAAAAAAAAAATTCATAAGAAACTAATCAATGATATGCACAAAATCTTATCATAGTATTAAGACTGAGCCAGATGGTTATTAGCGATGGCGCACAGAGCGCGGGAAGCCGTGACGGCGCACAAAGCGCAGCTGAGAGGAGCCACCCCGCGCTCAAGGCCAGGGGTGGCGGCCAGGAGGAGCAACCCCACGTCCAAGGAGCTGTGGCAGCACGGGCGCAGGAGGGCCTAGAGGAGCTACTCCACATTCAAGGTTACGAGGGGGGCGGCGGTGAGGGGATACCCCTCGTCCAAGGCAAGGAGCAGCGGCTGCGCTTTGCTGGAGCAGCAGTGAAGAGATACCCCACATCCAAGGTAAGAGAAACCCAAGTAAGATGGTAGGTGTTGCAAGAGGGCATCAGAGGGCAGACACGCTGAAACCATACTCACAGAAAACTAGTCAATCTAACCACACTAGGACCACAGCCTCGTCTAACCAAGCCATGCCCGCAGGGACAACCCAAGATGGGCGGGTCATGCTGGAGAGGTCTGACAGAATGTGGTCCACTGGAGAAGGGAATGGCAAACCACTTCAGTATTCTTGCTTTGAGAACCCCATGAACAGTATGAAAAGACAAAATGATAGGATACTGAAAGAGGAACTTGCCAGGTCAGTAGGTGCCCAATATGCTACTGGAGATCAGTGGAGAAATAACTCCAGAAAGAATGAAGGGATGGAGCCAAAGCAAAAACAATACCCAGTTGTGCATGTGACTGCTGATAGAAGCAAGGTCCGATGCTATAAAGAGCAATATTGCATAGGAACCTGGAATGTCAGGTCCATGAATCAAGGTAAATTGGAAGTGGTCAAACAGGAGATGGCAAGAGTGAACGTCAACATTCTAGGAATCAGAGAACTAAAATGGACTGGAATGGGTCAATTTAACTCAGATCATTATACCTACTACTGCGGGCAGGAATCCCCTAGAAGAAATGGAGTAGCCATCATGGTCAACAAAACAGTCTGAAATGCAGTACTTGGATGCAATCTCAAAAATGACAGAATGATCTCTGTTCGTTTCCAAGGCAAACCATTCAATATCACAGTAATCCAAGTCTATGCCCCAACCAGTAACGTTGAAGAAGCTGAAGTTGAATGGTTCTATGAAGACCTACAAGACCTTTTAGAACTAACACCCAAAAAAGATATCCTTTTCATTATAGGGGACTGGAATGCAAAAGTAGGAAGTCAAGAAACACCTGGAGTAACAGGCAAATTTGGCCTTGGAATACATAATGAAGCAGGGCAAAGACTAATAGAGTTTTGCCAAGAAATTGAACTGGTCGTAGCAAACACCCTCTTCCAACAACACAAAGGAAGATTCTACACATGGACATCACCAGATGGTCAACACCGAATTCAGATTGATTATATTCTTTGCAGCCAAAGATGGAGAAGCTCTATACAGTCAGCAAAAACAAGACTGGGAGCTGACTGTGGCTCAGATCATGACTCCTTATTGCCAAATTCAGACTGAAATTGAAGAAAGTGGGGAAAACCACTAGACCATTCAGGTATGACCTAAATCAAATCCCTTATGATTATACAGTGGAAGTGAGAAATAGATTTTAGGGCCTAGATCTGATAGACAGAGTGCCTGATGAACTATGGAATGAGGTTCGTGACATTGTACAGGAGACAGGGATCAAGACCATCCCCATGGAAAAGAAACACAAAAAAGCAAAATGGCTGCCTGGGGAAGCCTTACAAATAGCTGTGAAAAGAAGAGAAGCGAAAAGCAAAGGAGAAAAGGAAAGATATAAGCATCTGAATGCAGAGTTCCAAAGAATAGCAAGAAGAGATAAGAAAGCCTTCCTCACCAATCAATGCAAAGAAATAGAGGCAAACAACAGAATGGGAAAGACTAGAGATCTCTTCAAGAAAATTAGAGATACCAAGGGAACATTTCATGCAAAGATGGGCTCCATAAAGGACAGAAATGGTAGGGACCTAACAGAAGCAGAAGATATTAAGAAGAGGTGGCAAGAATACACAGGAGAACTGTACAAAAAAGATCTTCAAGACCAAGATAATCATGATGGTGTGATCACTCACCTAGAGCCAGACATTCTGGAATGTGAAGTCAAGTGGGCATTAGGAAGCATTACTACGAACAAAGCTAGTGGAGGTCACGGAATTCCAGTTGAGCTCTTTCAAATCCTGAAAGATGATGCTGTCAAAGTGCTGCACTCAATATGCCAGCACATTTGGAAAACTCAGCAGTGGCCATGGGACTGGAAAAGGTCAGTTTTCATTCCAATTCCAAAGAAAGGCAATGCCAAAGAATGCTCAAACTACCGCACAATTGCACTCATCTCACATGCTAGTAAAGTAATGCTCAAAATTCTCCAAGCCAGGCTTCAGCAATATGTGAACCGTGAACATCCAGGTGTTCAAGCTGGTTTTAGAAAAGGCAGAGGGACCAGAGATCAAATTGCCAACATCTGCTGGATCACCAAAAAAGCAAGAGAGTTCCAGAAAAACATCTATTTCTGCTTTATTGACTATGCCAAAGCTTTTGACTGTGTGGATCACAAGAAACTGTGGAAAATTCTGAAAGAGATGGGCATACCAGACCACCTGACCTGCCTCTTGAGAAACCTATAAGCAGGTCAGGAAGCAACAGTTAGAACTGGACCTGGAACAACAGACTGGTTCCAAATAGGAAAAGGAGTACGTCAAGGCTGTATATTGTCACCCTGCCTATTTAACTTCTATGCAGAGTACATCATGAGAAATACTGGGCTGGAAGAAGCACAAGCTGGAATCAAGATTGCCAGGAGAAACATCAATAACCTCAGATATGCAGGTGACACCACCCTTATGGCAGAAAGTGAAGAGGAACTCAAAAGCCTCTTGATGAAAGTCAAAGTGGAGAGTGAAAAAGTTGGCTTAAAGCTCAACATTCAGAAAACGAAGATCATGGCATCTGGTCCCATCACTTCATGGGAAATAGATGGGGAAACAGTGGAAACAGTGTCAGGCTTTATTTTGGGGGGGCTCCAAAATCACTGTACATGGTGACTGCAGCCATGAAATTAAAAGACGCTTACTCCTTGGAAGAAAAGTTATGACCAACCTAGATAGCATGTTGAAAAGCAGAGACATTACTTTGCCAACAAAGGTCCGTCTAGTCAAGGCTATGGTTTTTCCAGTAGTCATGTATGGATGTGAGAGTTGGACTGTGAAGAAGGTGGAACACTGAAGAATTGATGCTTTTGAACTGTGGTGTTGGTGAAGACTGAGAGTCCCTTGGACTGCAAGAAGATCCAATCAGTCCATTCTGAAGTGAGATCAGCCCTGGGATTTCTCTGGAAGGAATGATGCTAGAGCTGAAACTCCAGTACTTTGGCCACCTCTTGCGAAGAGTTGACTCATTGGAAAAGACTCTGATGCTGGGAGGGATTGGGGGCAGGAGGAGAAGGGGACGACAGAGGATGAGATGGCTGGATGGCATCACTGACTCAATGGCCGTGAGTCTGAGTGAACTCCGGGAGTTAGTGATGGACAGGGAGGCTTGGCGTGCTTCAATTCATGGGGTTGCAAATAGTCGGACACGACTGAGCGACTGAACTGATAGTTATTATATAATGGAATATTATGGACCTACTAAAAATCACGACATGGGAAACACTGGTGATATATTAAGCAAAAATGTACATTATACATCATTCACAGTATATCAATTACATTTTATTTATACTTGGTTCAGTAGCTTCCAAACTATTTGGTCTCAGAACCCCAACGGTTTATTGTTGTTTAGTCGCTAAGTCATGTCCAACTCTTTGTGACCCCATGAACTGTAGCCCACCAGGCTCCTCTGTCCATGGGATTTCCTAGGCAAGAATACTTAAGATGGGTTGCCATTTCCTTTACCAAGGAATCTTCCCAACCCAGGGATCGAACCAGCATCTCCTGCACTGGCAGGTGGATTCTTTATCGTTGAGCCACCAGGGAAGCCCCTAAAGACCTTCCGTTTATATGAATTATAACCCATTGCGTGTTAACATAAAAAACACTATATCAAAAATAACTATATTTTCCAAAATAAAAAATTTGGTAGAGTGAAATCTGCTCAAATGTCTTTAATATCTGGCTTAAAATACAGCTGAATTCTTGTATCTGTTTCTGTTATTTCTTATGAGAGCAAAAAACGGATATAACCAAATAACATATCAGTGTTATTAGAAAAACAGTCTTAACTTCGTAAATCTCCTGAAAGGGTCTCAGGAACCCTCATGGGTCCTTGAACCAAACTTTGAGAACCACTAGTCCAGGAACATGGAAGCTTATGTACCCAAAAAGTTAACATTGCTCTAACTGCCAGATTCCATTGATTAGCACTTTATTTAAGATTTTCATGCAGTTACATTCTATTAAGTAAGACTGATCTATTAATCTCCTTTTTTTAAAGCTATTCTTTTCCACTACTGGCTAAAGGGCCCAGGGCACCTTTATCTGTGTACTTCATTAAACAATCAAGTCTGGAAGTGGACAATTACTCACATCCTTAAAGTCTGACTGGCAGTATTTCTAAAGCAGCACACACATGCAAAAAAGTCAGTTAGCTAACGTTCTGTAATAACCCAGTGTTCTCAATTTAGTCTCCGCTAATATGTCAGCCATGAATAATATCCTTTCAGAGTTAAGAACACCTCAAGCACAGATTCCAGACAACCTCTGAGCAGAATACATTTCCTGCTTTCCAACCTGGAAAACTTAGATTAGGAAACTGTTTTAGGAAATGGATGCTGGCCAACTGAGCTGAACATAAAATAAATATCCCAGCCAAGTCCAAGGGCCAAATGTGCCAACTTTAATATATAAACAAGAGAGGCTACTGGCCAACTAGGCAGAAAATGGGTCTATACTGTAGCCCTCTTTAGTTCCTATTTTAAAATTAGGTCCTTATTTATAAAATCTCAGATGTTAAAGACTTTTTTTTAAAAAAAGTTCAATATGGCAAAAAACTTTGTTATGCTATGATTTTATGTGTATGTATTTAGAGCTTGAGGGCTTCCCTGCTGGCTCAGACAGTAAAGAATTCGCTTGCAATGCAGGAGACCCAGGTTCCATCCCTGGGTCGGGAAGATCCCCTAGAGAAGAAAATAGCAACTTGCTCTAGTATTCTTGCCTGGAGAATCCCATGGACAGAAGGGCCCGGTGGGCTACAAACCAAGGGTTTGCAAAGGAGTTGGACACGACTACGTGACTAAACAACAGCAACAATTTAGAACTTGAAGAATCGCAGGTACGGTGGTTCTCTATGCTGGCTGAGGGAACATTTAACAAATGCTCGGGGCGGAACTTCTCTGGTGGCCAAGTGGCTAAGACTCTGCTTCTATTCCAGGGGGCCCAGGTTCAACCCCTGGTCAGAGAACTAAGCTCCCACACGCCACTCAGTGTAGCCAGAAAGTAAAAAAAAAAATTTTAATTAAAGTAAAAAAAATTTTTTTCTTAAATGCTCAGGGGATTTTTAACTTATGGCATAAAAGACTGAGGGAGCCCACAAATTCAACGCTTTCTCCAAAAAGCAACTATAAAGGTAAAAGGGGTGGGGGGAAAATCCCACCATTTCAGTGCTATGGGAAATCAACTAAAGACAGAGCAGGCTGCGAAGACTTTATTCATGAAGATGATGGCACTTCGGGGGAAGAACAGCCTAAGTCTGTGACTGTCTTGGCAGCAGCTGCTCTCCTGTCTCCCCAGCTATACAACTTCAGAGGTTCAACAGGGCAGAGGTAGGTCTGGACACGCGCCGGTTCCCTGGGGTGTGGCGGGTGGGTGTGGGATAGCGACTCATTAGATTCAGTGTTGTTGGTCAAAGTGTCATCTCGAGGCAGACGCACAAGGAAGGCCAGCGGCCATGCAAGCCTGAGATGCTGTTCTGTTCGGGGAGAGCACTGGACTTGGAGACTGCAGACCAGCCAGAGGTGGGGCAGGGAGCTCTGGGGGCCTACAAGGCTCTTCACATCTCCCAGGTTGACGGGGAACTGTAAGCATGCACAGCAGAGACCAGAGAGGGGCCTGGGCACCCACATACACCTGCACCCAGAGGAACAGAAAGAGGCCAGAGGAGGAGAGGAGAGCCTCAAGTCTGACTGCCCCACCATCCACATGCACCACCAGCAGGCTAGGGAGCCTTACTGCTCCAAGCGCTTGATCACAACCTCTGAGCTGCCTGCAGCTGGGCACAGTGCTATGCAGACATACCTGCAATCCCTCAAGGAAATCAGGCTGAAAAATAAAAACACACCAAGACAAAAGTGTAGAGCATCCGTAATCACACGGTGGAGAGACAGACTTGAGAGATTCAGTCCAGTCAAGGTACTGAACAAATGAGTGAACAAAACCACTACCGCCACTGTCAAAGGTAAAAAGAAAGAATCTAGAGCTGCATCAATATACTTAAAAAAAAAAAAAAAAAAAGCATGTATGCACGCTCAGTTGCTTGGTCGTGTCCGACTCCTCTGTGACCCCATGGACTGTAGCCCACCAGGCTCCTCTGTCCATGACATTTGCCAGGCAAGAATACTGGAGTGGGTTGCCATTTCCTCCTTCAGGGGATCTTCCCGACCCAGCAAGGACCAAACCCACAACTCCTTTGACTCCCACACTGGCAGGCAGATAATTTACTACTGAACCATCTGGGAACCCCAAGTGAAATATATAGTGGTCAAAAAATACATGGAAGACAAGCAAAGAAGAAAGCAAGGGTGACCCACAGTGAACGTGAAAAGTGTTAGCTGCTCAGCTGTATCCGACTCTTTGCAACCCGATGTACTATAGCCTGTCAGGCTCCTCTGTCCATGGAATTCTAGACAAGAATACTGGCGTGAGTAGCCATTCCCTTCTCTAGGGGATCTTTCCGACTTACGGGTCAAACCTGGGTCTCCTGCACTGCCGGCGGATTTTTTTTTGACTGTCTGAGCCACCATGGAAGCCTGGGTGGAACTAAACAGCAGCCAATGGCAATGTCTCGGAGTGTTCCCAGATGCTGGATTTAGCAGATAAAGATTTCAAAACAGCTACTATCGAAGAACTAAACAAAACCACATCTGAAGGATTAAAGGGAAGTGTGATGAAACCGATGCTATGGATACAGAAAACAGAGAGGAAGAAATTATAGAACAAAATGGAAATTCTGGAGTCGAACAGTGACTAACATGAAAAATTCGTGGTAGGGCCTCAACAGCAGATTTCTGGTGGCAAAAGAATGAGTGGATTTGAAGTCAGAGCAGGAGCAATTAACCAATCTGAAGAACAGAGAGGAAAAAAAGATTAAAGAAAACTGAAGAAAGCCTTATGAGATATCACCAAGCACACCCAGATGGAGAGAGAAAATATGTGGAAAAACCAATGGCTTTCCCACAAACTAAGGGACACAGGGGGACTTCTTCAACTTGAGAAAGAACATCTACAAGAATTCTACAGCCAACACTGCACTTAACGGTGATCAACTAGATGCTTTACCACTATGATCAGGAAAAAGGGAAGGATGTCTGCTCTCACGACTCCTATCCACATCATACTGGACTGAAACAGGAAAAGGAAATTAAAAGCACGTGTACAAGGACTTCTCTGGTGGTCCAGTGGCTGAGACTCCACGCTCCCAATGCAGGGGGCCTGGGTTCAATCTCTAGTCAGGGAACTAGATCCTGCATGTCACAGCTAAGAGATCGCATGCCACAGCTAAGCTCCAAGACCTCACACACTGCAACTAAGACTTGGCACAGCCAAATAAATAGAAATGAGTATTTAAATAAAGGTAATTGTATAAATTGAGAAGAAAGAAGGAAAAGTGGCTTTGTTTGCAGATGACAACTGTCTATGTAGAAAATTGCAAACATCAACAAAAAAACTCCTGGAAATAATGAGGAGTTATAGCAAGGTTTCAGGACGCAAGGCTAACATACAAAAACCAATTGCATTCTTATAAACCATCAACAATTGGAATTCGAAATTCAAAACACGGTACCATGTACATTAGCAGTCCCCAAAATATATAAATCTAACAAATTATGTCCATGATCTCTACACAGAGAACTACAAAACTTTGCTGAAAGAAATCAAAGGGGATCTAAATTGATATTTCCTGATATCAGTTCTTCCAAATTTAATCTACACAGTAAGATGTCTGTTCTCCCCAACTTTATCTACAAAGAAAAATCAATAAAGCCAGAAGTTACTTCTTTGGTAAAAATCCTCCCAAAGGAAAAAAACCCCAGGCTCAGATGGTAATAAATGCACGGTGGGTTCAATATCATAAATCAATTAATACAGCATATTAATAGAATAAAAGATAAAAGAACATGGTTTTCAACAGATGCATTAAAAAACAATTGATAAAATTTAACAATCGGTACTTCCCTGTGGTCCAGTGGCTAAGACTCCCACACTTCCAAACCAGGGAAGCTGGGGGTTCAATCCCTGGTTGGGAAACTAGATCCAACTTGCCCCAGCTAAGAGTAAAGAGTTTGCATGCTGCAACTAACGACCCTGCATGTTGCAACTAAGATCCAGCACAGAAAAATAAAGTATTTTTTAAAAATCCAACACTGATGATTCTAAAAACTGTAATTCACATCGTATTTAATGGGACCATGCCAGTTTTGTTCAATGTTGCACTGGATTGTCTCACCACTGCAACACAGAGAAAGGGAGAGCTGGGGGAGAGGGGAAGGGAGAAAGAGAAAAAGGAAGATAAAATACATTTCAAAGGTTTCTAAAGGGATAAAGGCAACAGGTAATATACCAAGAATATAGGACTCCATAGCCTTACTGGCTGCTAGAAGATAGTAAGAGCATTTTTCTTTTAATTCAGAAAAAACATAACTTTCAACTTAAAATTCTTTACCCAGTCATCAATGAAGTGTGAAACTAGGATTTTAAAATATTCAAACATGGACCTATTCAGGAAGCTGCTGGAGAACATGCAAAGGAAAAAAGCCAAGAAAAAGAAAAACTCGGGATCTGGAAAACACTCCCCAGAGGATGGAGGTGGTGATGCTTTCTTTAGTCCCTCAATCGTGTCCAACTCTTTTGCAACCCTGCAGACTCTAGCCCACCAGGCTCCTCTGTCCATGGAATTCTCTAGGCAAGAATCCTGGAGCAGGTTACCATTTCCTTCTCCAGGGGATCCTCCCGACCCAGGGATTGAACCCAGGTCTCCTGGAGAGCAGGCAGACTCTTTACCAATGAGCCACAAGGGAAGCCCTTCCCAAGATAGAGACAAAGGGGTAACAGTGACTGCAAACCCAGAAGACAGCTCTGCAGAGGCCTGGTGTGTGACCGTCCAGAGTGGAGAAGGACAGGGAGTCTCAGGAAGGAAGTAACTGGGAAGAAAATAAAACTGGTAAGTTATCTGGTGCGCCAAAAGATTTGGAGAGAAGTACTGACAGACATATGGCACAGAGGACCAACTGGAGTAAAACAGGCACTCAGAAAATGATACCAGAATAAGGCCTGTTTAATATCGGGGAAACAAAAAGCTGTGCACTAAAGGAAAGGTACACAAACAATACGTGGCTCACAAGTAAGGTATACTTGTTCACTCACAATAATGTAAATATGGTGTCATGATTTAGCTAAAAACTGTGATGTGATTACACTGAAAGAATGAGAAGGAAAGAGGAAATCAGAGCTAAACTTTCACCTATAATAGGAAGTCCTCAGATGATATCTAGGAGAAGGCCATGGCACCCTACTCCAGTACTCTTGCCTGGAAAATCCCATGGACGGAGGAGCCTGATGGGCTGCAGTCCATGGGGCCGCTGAGTCGGACACAACTGAGCGACTTCACTTTCACGCACTGGAGAAGGAAATGGCAACCCACTCCAGTGTTCTTGCCTGGAGAATCCCAGGGACGGGCAGCCTGGTAGGCTGCAGTCCATGGGGTCGCTAAGAGTTGGACATGACTGAAGAGACTTAGCAGCAGATGATATCTAAAAGATGTCTAAAAAAATTAAGAAAGTAGTATACACACACATACATAAATTTATAAATATGGAACTGCCGAAAGAACTGAATAGATAATAGGTTCTTTTAAGATTTAGAAGATTTCAGAAACTGAGAGACTAAAGGAAGGAAGCTGGATGTTAGTCTTCCAATATCACCTTTCAGAGTTATCAAAACAAAATTTTAACTATGGGCATATTTTACTTTATAAAAAATTTGACTTAATTTGAAAGCACACAACACATAAACATGCAGCAATAATACTGCTGTCCCTGGAGGACCTAGAAACCACGACTGGAAGAGCCACTCTGCAGTACAGGAGGATGAGAAGAAACGAAACCCTGAGGAAGCCAAGAGATGGCAGAAGTCGGGAGCAGAGCCCGTGGGGAAGAGGAGCACGAGGAGGGTCAGCAGGCCACGCCCTGGGAGGTGCTGCTGGGAGGCTGCGCGCGTCCGTGCACCAACTTCTAAGATCAGGCCACACGCTGACATACCGGCTGGAAGGTGCCACGAGGGTGGGCAGCCAGAGATTATGGGACTGCTGAGTCACTGCAGCCAGAACGCATGCGGCAGATACAGCTGTGGCAAAGGGAGCTAGGGGAGGGACATTCACAGGAGTAAAGAAAGTCAACAATTCACGGTTAATATCAAGTACTCAGGATGGAAGATGAAGATGAACTCGATCCTGGAGACCTCTGACATGTCAGGATGAGAAGCTCAAAACTGCACAGAAAACGGGTCTGTCCTCACCTTACACAACCTCTCAGCAGCATTCCAAGTGGCTGATGACTTTTCTCCACCTGAAAGCACTCCCCTCAAGGCAATCTTTCACACCACAGCCCGCTAACGTCCTGCCTGCTTCTCCGCTTTTCCTGCTCCACATGACCTCAATGATGGAGTGTGCCAGGACTCAACCCTCTCACTTTTCTCGTCCATCCCCAGGACTCTCTGTTTGTCTATATGCCAATAACACTCACACTTCTTCATTTTTAGCTTTTGTATAGCAGTGTAGTTGATTTTTTGGCTTGGGTTTTTTTTTTAAATAGGCGTATAGGTGTACAGGGCTTCCCAGGTGGCGCTTGAACTCACCTGCAAATGCAGGAGACTCCAGAGACACAGGTTGGGAAGATCCCCTGAAGGAGGAAATGGCAGCCCACTCCAGTATTCTTGCCTGGAGAATCCCATGGACAGAGGAGCCTACAGACAGAGGCGGGCCGCAGTCCATTGGGCTGCAAAGAGTTGGACACGACTGAAGCGACTTAGCACACATAACACGGTTGCTTTACAATGCTGTGTTAGTTTCTGCTGTACAGAAAAGTGAGCCAGCCATAGGTATGCACGTGTGTGCCAAGTCGCTTCAGTCGTGTCCAACTCTTTGCAACCCCACGGACTGCAACCCGCCTCTGTCTGTGGGGTCCTCTGTCCGTGGGATTCTCCAGGCAGGAATACTGGAGTGGGCTGCCATTTCCTCCTCCAGGGGATCTGCCTGACCCAGGGATCGAATCTGCGTCTCTGGTGCCTGCATTGGCAGGCGGGTTCTAGTGCTACCTGGGAAGTCCTACACGAATCCACACATCTATCCCCTCTTCCAGGGATTTCCTTCCCATTCAGGTCACCACACAGCACTGAGTAGAGTTCCCTGTGCCGTATGGTAGCTTCTCACTAGTTATCTGTTTTATACATAGGATCAACAGCATACACATGTCAGTCTCACTTTCCCAACTCATCCCTCTTGGTATCTATACAGAAAAAAAAAATTTTTCTTTTCAGCCACACCACGCAACTGCCAGTAACACCCAAATTTCGATCTCTGCCCTAAGCACCTCGCGTTTATCACAGAACTCACAATGGCATCTCTACCCTCGTCCCGACGCCCCCATCCTCGCACTATGCCTCACCTGGGCTCACTTTCCCTGATGCTCTTTCAACACGCCAAGCTCATTGTTGACTTGTACACATCCTGATTCTCCTGCTGGGCCTCCCCTCTGCCTGCCTCTCTGGCCTCTTATTACTCAGGCCTCGACTCACCTCCTCAGAGAGGCCTTGTCTGACTACCTGTATGTAAACAGGTGGGCCCTTAGGCCCACCTCTGTCACTGCCCATCCCAATCGCGTGTTCTACTGCCAGCCTTAAGCCATCGGGTCTGGTCAGCTGCTCGGCTATTACTGTGCACCCTCTCTATTATCCACAGGCACTATGGTAGCAAGGATGTTGGCCACCACACTGCCAGCACCTGGTGAAACATTGCCTTGTCCACAGTCAGCAAACGAGGTGAATAATAAGTTAACTGAGCTAAAGAGACAAAAATGAGCAATCTAAAGAAAGATACTTTCAAACCAAAGAGTGCTGTGGCAAGAAACCACCATTATCCTATAACTGGGGCTAGTACATTGCCTTCCAGACTGAATTTATCACCAAGCAGAGAAAGCTGTAACACTCATGGGTGCACTGTTCAATTACTCAGCGACAGTTTGGACATTAACTCCTGGCCAGTGTATCAAAATAACACAAGAGGCATAGTTCACAAGCAGGAAGAAATGTCCCTTACAGAAGGTGACGAGGGCATCTACAGTGTTCTATTTCTACCTTACCTTTATCTTAAGCTTTCTGATAAGGAAACTCCAGTGACCTTTACTCTTTTTATCAATCAGGTGAGAAAGGGTACAGCTTATTTCCCTTGAGAAGAGAGTTGATTAACCTTCTAAATTCCAATCAACACACTAAAAAGTAACTTCCTTTCATGACTGCATCAGCACAAGCTTGCCACCACCCAGGGGACAATTTCCCCTTCTTGCTGGTTATATTTCCTTCTTTGGAATTAACTGCAACCCTGGGTCGGTTCCATGCAGTGTTTAATGAGTGCACTGGATCACATACTCTCTCAGGTACACAGGTTCACAGTGATTCTGAGAACCACTGGGAACTTCACTTCCCATCATGAGCAAATCGATTTCCCTGTTTTGCTCAAACGTGGCCAGTCATTTTCTTTGCGTGTGCTGTCGCTTCAGTCACGTCTGACTCTCTGTGACCCTATGGACTGTAGCCTGCCAGGCTTCACTGTCCATGGGCTTCTCCAGGCAAGAATACTGGGATAAGATACGACTCTTATCCCAGCCTAATTGTTACTAGTAATAATAATTACTCTCTAGTTCACCGGTTTGGACAATAAATTATATGATCACCCTAACTGTTGAGGAAATAAATGATGCCCATTAAGAATATTATCTACAGCTGAACAACTGATATGTAATCTTGGAACACTCTGACCTTAATGAAAATCAACTAGCAATAAAACTCCTATGACTCAATACCAAGAACAAAGTGTATGCAAACACTGAAATGAGTGCTACCGTGCGCATGGTGAAGACATCAATAAAATTAATAACTCAGAGGTTTTGTTATCATGTGCTAAACATTATCTACCATGTATACAGGGACGAAAGAATCAAGGGACGAAAGAGTCAAGGCAAGCTGCTGAATGAACAAGGATGAAAATGTTACACAGCTCATTCAGAAGAACTTGGACCAACCTTACTAAGAACAGAACAGTGTAAAAAATGACTGTAGAGTAACTTCTGCAAAAATGATGGAGCAGGGGGCTCCCGGTGTTTACGGACCTCGGAAACACTGAAATGATGTGATTAAAAAAAGACAAGATGCTATTATACCTGTAGAATAATACTTGCGTAGCACTGTTACACAGATCACCATACAATTTGTGTAAATGTTATAAAACACAAAAAAGTTATGTCTATACATACATATAATTTATGGGCATTAGCATGCATAATGGAGAAGGCAATGGCACCCCACTCCAGTACTCTTTGGCCTGAAAAATCCCATGGATGGAGGAGCCTGGCAGGCTTCAGTCCATGGGGTCGCTAAGAGTCCAACACGACTGAGTGACTTCACTTTCAATTTCATGCATTGGAGAAGGAAATGGCGACCCATTCCAGTGTTCCTGCCTGGAGAATCCCAGGGACAGGGGAGCCTGGTGGGCTGCCGTCTACGGGGTCACACAGAGTAGGACATGACTGAAGCGACTTAGCAGCAGCAGCATGCATAAATTAACGTATAAACAGTGGACTAGAAGGGCACACAGACATGGCATAGTCTGCCGGGGTCAAGGTGGGGGCAGAGGCAAAAATACGTGAAAGAGAAGCATGCCACGCTTCACTTATTAACAGTTAGAAGATTGGAAGTAAGTACAGAAAGCTGGGGGGATACTTCTGTGTCATTCATTATACTTTTTCTCTATACTTTGAAATTTTCAAAAATGGGGTCAGGTAGGGTGGGGACAAGGTCACTGTCCTGTAAGAGGCTCACTGTCTAGACTCAATCCTAGTTCATTTTTGCTGGCTGCCAGCAGTCACTGCTTCTTTTTATAAATATTCATGCTCTGAAACTACTCAATTAACATGTCCCCAAATGGCAAGTTCCATAATTCACAGGATCCACCTTTTTGTCCTTGGAGGGGGTAAAAAAACAAAAAACCTGTTTGCTTACATTTTACCTTCAAGCACCCAGTCTTCAGAATTCCTCCATGACGTTAACAGGAAAATGAAAGGCAAAAAGAAAAACTCAAACCCAAAACAAAGCCAGAAAGCTAACGTGACTTTTCCAAAATCCAAGAGCAAGCTCTAAGAGAACCAAAGGCCCAGGCTCTTGTTTTTACCCAATGATACTACTGCCATCGTTCCTCAGGAAAAGAAAATACTATCAACAGCATCTTAAGGCTTTTTAAATATTCTCTACATTCATCTTGCCTTTCACTTCTAAAAAGGAATCAAGTCCTACTCTGCCAGAGGAAGGCTGGTCATTTGTCATCTCCAGAGTTCTTTCCGGACCTTCTGTTAATCCAAATATTTAAACATTTGTTACAAGTCAAAAATTTCACACATTCCATGATACACCTGACCTTCATTATAACTCAATCCCCGAAAACGGTTTCAAAGTAACAAGTTCCACACTGCAAACTTACATTTTCTAAATACCTATAGATCTTTTTGCCAGCTGCCTTACGTTCACCTTAATCAACTGTTATAAACCAAACTATGTAAGTCTAGGACATTCTCCTCGGTGATTTACTCAATGTCAACGTCCTTTCAGTTAGCACAACTGAAATAGCCTGCTTTTTAGGTGCATAATAAAAGGAAACATACTAAATTTGATGTTTGATAAAACACATTGACTATGTGTTTTATTTTCATCAAAATTCCCCAGATTTATGTGTCCTCTGCATCAGACCAATAAACCTAAACTCTGAAAGTTTAAGATTCTGTATAATTATATCTGGGGAAAAAGAAAAGGTTATAACCATCCTAAACTATGGCAACATGTTGCTAGGAAGACTTAAAAATAAAACCCCACCATCATCAGTCAAATGAACACATACTTCTTCAGCAACCAATAACACAGACACTTCAATTTAAAGGGAATTTGCAACAGATTATCTGCATGACCTAAGAACCCTTTAACTAAAGGCAGAGTGAACTGACTTTTTAGCTGAAAAACAATCAAATTAAACTTGAGTTTTTTCTAAATTTCTTAAAATCGAAATCTCATACTCTAAAAGAAAATCACAACATAAATGAATAGGGCTAGAACATGATTAAATACTATCGAAGAACGTATTATTTTAGAAAAACCATATGAAAGAAGCCATGTTAGGTGACCAACAAAACGGGACTTCCAGAAGCTCCTCTGTGGAGACTGTTCTCTGCTGCAGTGGGCGCTGGCTTCAGGTGGTACAAGCCTCGGCATCAGATCCACCTGCGCTTAGATGCTAACATTCTCCAATCACATAACAGTATGGGATGAAGTAATTTACTAATTGCCTGAGGCCTTCACGTCAAACATGGATTTCATGCTCACTTATTTCCCTAGAGCTGTGGTGAGGACTGAATGAGACCATCAAATGGCATTCTTTACCATTCCCAAATGCCAATTCTATGCTTATCTTCAGTTTTGAAACTACAGGCTTATTTCTCCTGAAACAGCAGCAGTAAATAGCAATTGTTGTTTAGCTATTAAGTAATGTCTGACACTTCTGCAACCCCAGGGACTGCAGCCCACCAGGTTCCTCTGTCTATGGGATTTTCCAGGCAAGACTAGAGAAGTAGGTTGCCATTTCCTTCTCCAGGGGATCTTCCCAACCCAGGGATCAGACCCACATCTCCTGCACTGCAGGTGGATTCTTTATCACTGAGCCACCTGGAAAGCCCAGGAAATAGCAGTAACAGAGATCTAATCAGTATTATTATCTCTCTGCAAACTGCTTACAAATTAACAGAACCTTGGGTTTGTGTTAGTTGCTCAGTCATGTCCTACTCTTTGCGACCCCATGGACTGTAGCCCACAAGGCTCTTCTGTCCATGGGATTCTCCAGGCGAGAATACTGGAGTGGGTAGCCATTCCGTTCTCTAGGGGATCTTCCTGACCCAGGAACTGAACCCAGGTCTCCTGCATTGCAGGTGGATTCTTTACCATTTAAGCCATCAGGGAAGCCCACTGATTAAAGGGGGAAAAATAGGAATGGATAAAAGATCTGGAGGAATGTTGCAGTTGTGAGACAATCTGAGATAAATTCAAATTATGAGAGGCAACAACAACAACAACAAAAACTTCACAACAAATCTTGTTGTAAAGTTTACTTTCAAATCTTAAAGGTCAGGTTTTTAAACTTAACCTCCACTGACTTAATTAATCAACCACAAGCTGCCAGGGAAAACTCTATCATTGCTGTAAGCCACCAGACATGCAATTTAGGGATATCATATTTCCTGGAACATTTAGGTTCTTTTTCCATAACTCATACACAGGATTTGTGAAGAAACTTTTCTCTAAGTTTTTTTTCGTAGTACTTTGAAATAGTAATCAAGTCATCAACAGAAGTTTCTTTACACTGAAGATGCCCAGGATTAACAAAGAAGTAAATTCAAGTAACCACCAGGTGAGGAAAGAGATAAACTATTGACAGGATGCAAACTTCTCCGAGGGGGCTTCCCAGGTGGCGCAGTGGTAAAGAATCCACCTGCCAATGCAGGAGGCACAGGAGAGGCAGAGGAGCTTGGCAGGCTGTCCATGGGGGTCACAGGAGAGCCGGGCAGGACTGAAGTGACCAAGCGCGCACACACACTTCCTATCCCACACATGACTTTTCACATTCTCCTTTAAGCAACAAGTCCCAGGCTGCCTGGTTGCCCTACAAAACTCCAGTCCTATCAGAATGCCTCTTTTGAGAGCTGGAGTTCATGAACATAGAACAAAGTCTTAGAGATCAAGAAAATCTCATAGAGAAAGCAGAGGATGCGTTAAACTGGAAAACCAACACAGACCATCTCCTAAGTACAACTGCAACACTTTTCTTCATCATGGGAGTAGCCCATGTAGTAGTTCTTTCCCAGGCAAGAACACTGGAGTGGGTTGCTATTCCTCCACGAAGTCCTAAGACGACCCAAACACTGGTCTTTAATATGATCCCTCCTGACAGGAATTAGCACTCTAAAGGCACAACTTATTCCACACTTTCTATTTCAGAAAAATATTAGGATTGTCTGCAAGCCTGGAAATTGGATTAAGAAAGCAAGCAAGCTTCCAAAGTTGTCAGAGAGAGTTTTAAAGAGATAGACATCAGCTTCTTCTTCTTTTTTTTTTTTTTTAAATCTTTTGGCCATGCTGCATGGTACGTAGGATCTTAGTCTCCTGACCAGGGATCAAACTCACACCCCCTGCACTAGAAGGCCAAGTCTTAACCACTGGCTACCAGGGACGTTTTAAGACAACAGCCTTTTTAAAAGGACCTTCAGTAGACAAGCTGTGACAATAAAAGGAAAAAAAATATTAAGTGGATGTAAACTCATTTTGTAAACAGTACTAAAAAAGAAAAATCTTCAGAAAAAGGTTGCTATGATGATAAAAGAGGTAAAGAATATATGGTTAATTTTTTGTTAATGTAAATAAGTAAGAGACTGTCAATAAAACTGAGTATGTGCTGTTTCTAATAAAGCATATCTCCTTATAAAATATGTACATAATTTTGCATCTATCTGTGTATACCAAGAAATGCAGCAGGGGGAGATTTTGTGCAAGCCCAAGAGTCTTCAATCAATGTTAAGAAGTATAACAAGAATGGGAGAGGGGAAGGGATGATCAGAACAACGGTCACACAAAAAATCAAGAGAAGAATGATTTGTCCTAAAATGATCACACTTCTAGACTAGATTCTCTCACCTCAGAGGAAAAAACTCTAGCTGGTCTTATAATCGGAAGATACTAATAAAACATGCTTACGTTTACGACATGTCTACCAGGAGGACAATCAAGAATCCTACTGCAGAGGGAAAATACCAGCATGGAAAAAACTAACACCATGAACAAAGGGTGCTTAAAAGGCCTTATTAACCAAACAAAGTATATTTCCTTGCAAAAAATACCCAAGAGGATCATAAGCATCTCGGGTGTAAATAAAGCATCCTCAGAGAGGCAAGCAGGGCTGCCAGTGTAAGAAACGCAAGTTCAATCCCTGGGTCAGGAAGATCCCCTGGAAAAGGAAATGGAAACCCACTCCACTCTTTCTGCCTGGGAAATCCCATGGACAGGGGAGCCTGGCAAGCTACAGCCCATGGGATCGTAAAGAGTCGGACACGACTGAAGTGACTGAGCAAAAGCACATTAAAGAAATAGGACATTTTATTGGAAGAAAAATTTAGAGAACGTAATAGAACCATGATACTCTTCATCGTGAACTCCTCCCCGGCCCTTCAGCTCTCTCACCCCCTTTCCTGCTACCACACCAGCTCTTGCCATCTCTGCTTCTGATCTGTCAGAAGCTTCCAGTCCCCAGACTCTCCCACTCCCTCCACCTCCTCCTGCTTGCCTGCCATCCTTCATGCATCTGGGCCTCTGATCCAGCAGGTCACATGCTACTGCCAGCCAAGGCTTCTCTGCCACCTGCACACACCTTGGTTCAACCCAACATCCACCCTCTCCACTACTGCAGGGAATCCAATCCTCCTGTTATCCAACTCCTATTTGATAGGAAACTGCTCTGAAGACAATAAATACTGAAATCCACTGAAATGAAGATGGGATACACGTGCCACCTCTGCTTCCTCGTGGCTAGAAAATATCTTATCATCTCAAATGGGGAGAAAGTAAAATGTCTGATGTGAATATTTACTACTTTTTAAACTGCAGAAATAAACTTTAAAAAATGAACAATGATTGAAATTTGCTTTAACATGTTATTGACTGGGGGATTTTGCAGAAATTAATGCCTGTGGCTGTGATAAGTCTTCGGTCAATAATGCATTAAGTCACCTTTCAGGTTCCTGTTGAAAAAGTACGGAATGGAGCCTCTAAAAAAACTGGCCTACCTTCTGTCTTCTAGTTTTGAAAACTAAATATTAAGTTAGATAGGCAAACAAAAAATACTTCAGCCAAAAAAAAGAAAGTTTCCTGCCTGAATAAGGTATTTAAATCTAAATGTTAATCAAAACTATTCTACCCTCAGACTTTCATGTTTATGACATAGATGACAACTCCAGTTTTCTTCCAAAAAATTAAGATCTTGATTTCCCATGATCTGGATAAAAAATTAAGGCTAAAATTAAACCAACAAATAAAAGCCTCTGTAAGCTAGATTTCCACTACTCAAGGCCCTGCACAATGCCTGGCAGAAAGCATGCGCACACACACACAAATACTGAATGAATGGGAGATGTGTAAAAACCACATGCATATGTCCCTGGAGAGGAGAGCAGCTGGAAAACTTATGGTTCATCCACACAATGGAGTATTATGAAATTGTTTAAAGAAAAAAGAGCAGTGAAGATTATTTCTATGAAATGAAGTGACATGGAACGATTTCCAGCATACACTGCTAAGTGAAAAAGCAAGCGTTATCTATGGTGTGTTATCCCTCATGGAAGAAAGCAAAGGACATGGAAAATGTCTGTGTATCTGCTCACGGGTGCCCCAAGAAATACAGGAAGGAAAAAGCCAGAATATAATGAGATTATTTACCTGCAAAGGACAGGTGGGAGCAGTGGACAAAAAAGGAAAGGATGGAAATGGGGCAGAGGGAATGGGAACATTTCTCTAAGGACACATTTTTTCCCGCAACTGGTGAGTCTCAGAACCAAGAAAATGTTTCACATATCCAAAATGTACATGCCTGCAATTACACAGGATATGGGGGAAATCCAAAATAGAATATTCACAGTAATAAATGGACCTATGTGTGTTATAAATAAACAGTATAACCACCCCGAAGAGGAAATGACTAAAACAAGGAATAAGGAACTCTGCAAAATATTTGACTATATAACTGCGAAAGTAAATACAAAAAGAACCATGTGCGAATGATGTTACTTTTCACTTGGGTATGGGTTAGCAATTCTGAAACTACTAAGAAAAGAAAGTGTTAAGAGGCTCAATTGTGTGACTCTTCGCAACCTCATGTAGCCCGCCAGGTTCCTCTGTCCATGAAATTCTCCAGGCCAGAATACTGAAGTGGGTAGCTGTTTCTTTCTCCAGGGGATCTTCCCAGCCCAGGTCTCCTGTATTGCTGGCAGATTCTTTACCGTCTGAGCCACCAGGGGAGATCAAGAATATTGGAATTCGTAACCTATCCCTTCTCCAGCAGATCTTCCCAACCCAGGAATCGAACTGGGGCTGGGAACTGCAATCCCTGCATTGCGGGCAGACTTTTTACCAGCTGAGCTACCGGGGAAATCCTTGAAACTACACACACACCGTGAGATTTAGCTAATCATTACTATATTGGGATATTAACAGCCATGTTTTTTATGGATACAGGGAAATGTGGAGACAAGAATAAATGCTATAGCACTAGATTAAAGTCAGAGGGACCAGTATGAACTCATGGTGGTTTTATATATATATATGTCTATATAGATAGATAGATATAGCCTCTCTATATATACATATACGGAGAAGGCAATGGCACCCCACTCCAGTACTCTTGCCTGGAAAATCCCATGGATGGAGGAGCCTGGTGGGCTGCAGTCCATGGGGTCACTAAGAGTCGGACACGACTGAAGTGACTTAGCAGCATATATACATATATAGGTTTCCCTGGTGGCTCAGTGGTAAAGAATCCGCCTGCAATGCAGGAGCCACAGGACACTCAGGTTCGATCTCTGGGTCAGGAAGATCCCCTAGAGGAGGGCATAGCAACCTACTCCAGTCTTCTTGCCTGGAGAATCTCATGGACAGAGGAACCTGGCAGGCTACAGTCCATGGGGTCACAAACAGTCAGACCCTACTGAAGCAACTTAGCATGCACAGACGCATATAGAAATAGCCTTGCACTGTCCACTAAGAGGGACAAGAAGTGCTGGTACCACAAAGGAACAAGTCCACCAAGACTCCATTCCTCAAGACACTAGAGGCTCCTTAAAGAAATGATGACTTCCAGGGCTGGGGCAGAGAAAACACAAGGTGATCCTGGACCATACTGTGGCAATAGAAAATTAAAAATTGCTCAAAAAATGAATGGAGACTAAAGATGGTGGCTGCACATTTTGAATGTCCTAAATTATTCACTTAATAAGGTTAATTTTGTTGTATGAATTTCACCTCAACAAATTTGAAACTGAGGCAATGCTTAAGTCACAGAAGCCAACTCAAAGAGCTCCCAATGGCCACCTCTGGACAATCTAACGATAAAATAATCAATGACTGTTAAGGATTATAACCCATAGGACAAAATACATACTCATGAGTTCACACTCATATAACAAGAAATAAATAAATGAGAGAGAATAGACATCTCTTCCTTTTGGTCAAGTTCCAGTTAATAAACACAGAAGGAGTGATGGAGACAGAAAATCATATTTGGCAGAGAGCACAGTGGTGACTGCTGCAGACAAAACCCATCAATACTTGTTCAGATCTGAGTGAACGTGCGATGAGAAACAGGACATCTACTTGGTTTTAAAGACGCTTTCACAAAATACTTATTAATTACAAGGGAAAAACAGCAACGTCACAGGGGAGAAGCTTGGCAGACTGCACTTTAACCATGTGAGCAGGCTCAACGGAAGACCTGCGCACTTCAGGCACCCCTTGATGTAAGGCACTAAGGAGAACACAGTGTCACTTCTCTGGTCTTCTCACCAAAAACGCGTTACCTCGGTCTAATCGCGAGGAAGAATCAGACGAGTTCCAATTAAGGAACATTCTACCAGGTAACTGACCAAATCACTTCAGAAACGCCGAGAACAAACTAAGGAAAGTTTCCATAAAGGAGGAGGCTTCTAGGAAGATGACAGCTAAATGCAGTGTGGGGTCCTGGTCCGGATCTCAGAACAAAAGAAGGACATTAATGGGGAAAAACTGGTGAAAGCAAAATGAGCTTTGCGAATTAGACTGTTAACAGTCTCGTATCAAGGTGAATTTTTTGGCTTAGAAAATTGTACTCTGTGTTTATGTAAGCTGTTCACGTTACAGGGCATAAGGGAACTCTGCATACTACTGTGTAAATTTTTGGAAAATCTAAATTTCAGAATACGAAAGTTTAAAAAACACATTATTCTTTACCTTATTGTTTAATTTTTTTTTTTTTAGCTGTCTTCCCTCTCCTCCCAGTCCATGGGTTCACAGAGTCGGAAATGACTGAACAACTAGAACCACCACCTCTCCTCCCTTACACTACAGCAGGAATATTTCTGATATTCTCACTAAAGTAACCCAAACTTCTAGCCATGCCTGATACACAGAAAGCACTCAACAAGCACAATTACACGATTTTGGTGAGCCAGAACCATGAAAGGGCTTCCCTGAGAGCTCAGACGGTAAAGAATCTGCCTGCAATGCAGGAGACCCAGGTTCAATTCCTGGGTTGGGAAGATCCCCTGGAGAAGGAAATGGCAACCCACTCCAGTATTCTTTTTTTTTTTTTTCTTTTATTGGACTGCAAAGGGTCTTGGTTGCAGTATGTGAGATCTAGTTCCCTGACCAGGAATCAAACCCCAAACCTCTGCACTGAGCATAGAATCTTAGCATTGGACCACCAGGGAAGCCCCCTACTCCAGTATTCTTGCCTGGAGAACTCCATGGACAGAGGAGCCTGGAGGGCCTCCAGTCCATGGGGTGGCAAAGAGTTGGACACAACTGAGAGACTAACACAAAACACACACAGAACCATGAAAAGCATGCTCCAAATCCTAGATTTTCCATTAATTTTCTTTATATTCTATTTGAAAGAAGCTTTGCATAAGCAAGCTTCCAAGCGTCCCTGGTAGCTCAGATGGTGAAGAATCCGCCTGCAATGCAGGAGACCCCGGTTTGATTCCTGGGCTGGGAAGATCCCCTGGAGAAGGGAACAGCTGCCCACTCCAGTATTCTGGCCTGGAGAATTCCATGAACTATATAATCCATGGGGTCACAAAGGGTCAGACACAACTGAGCAACTTTCACTTTGCTCTTCCATAAAGAAAAGCTAAAAAAATCTACAAGCTCTGGTTCACTGTTTTGTGTCCAATGAGAATCACAATTTTAAATAAAATTATATAAAAACACAGACACCAGATACAGCAAACAAGATATGACCTCTGACCCTCTCAGGTTCCAAGGCTCCACCTTCAGTTCAGTGTGCTGAAAACACTGGGGTCCCCACAGACCTTCCTCCAGCTAGTGAGGCAGACCCAAGGCTATGGGCCCCTTCTCCTTAACTAGGGCTCAGCTCCTAAAGTGGGGGTGCCACCCAGACAGAAGCTTGTCTTTTGTCCCCACCCCATCTCCAGATCCCTGGCTTAGAAATTCTGCCAGAAGGAAAAGCAGGCCATAAAACAAATAGCTCCTAATTTTTCCAAAGGAAATCAGCTTCATTTGCGGCAGAGCACAGAGCTGTTCAAACTAAGAGCCCTCTGAAAGGCAGCGGAGGTTGGGGTGAAGGGAATGGAGAGAAGCATGGACTGAATAAAGAGGCAGCCTGTGCTGCAGGCATTTGTGGCTAGCTGGCTAAAGAGAACCAAGGAAAGCGACAGCTAGGAGGAGCATTCCTGGGGTCAGAACAAGTATCAGACACTGAACTCAGGAAGTTTCTCCAAGGGAGCCACAGTTGGATTAGTCTGTAGCAGAATGTATGTTCCAGTGCACTGGGATAAACAATTAGCCAGTAACTGGTATAGTGGTCACGGGAGGAGTCATCCCAGGATGACGGTGGGCACACCCAACTCACGCACCCCCATCCCCAAGGAGGCACCAACAGAGACTTAACCTTGAGGCGGTGAGGAGGACAGATTTCACAGAAATAATCCAGCCAGTCACTAAACAAAGAGACAAGTATTAATAAACAAGCCCTGAGGTGAGGAAGTACCCAGTGTTACTAAAATATGTTACCTAAAAAATGTCCAGTGTCAAAAAAAGAAATTATGATGTGCAAAAATATAGGAAAGAAGGACCTGTACACCAGAAAAAAAGCAGGCTGCAGAAACTCCTGCGAGCACAACTAGATACAGGATCCCAGATAAGTACTTTAAAGCAGGCATTATAACTATACTCAGAGATCTAAAAAAAAGCCCCACTAAAGAAATAAAGGAAGCCATGACAATGTTACATCAAATAAAGAATATTAAGAAACAGCAATTTTAAGAAAGAACCAGATGAAAATTCTGGAGTGGAAAAGGCCAATGACAGAAAGGAAACAGTCACCAGAAGGCTTCAACAGACTGGAACCAGCGAAAGAAAGAACCAACAGACCTGAAGACAGATCAACACGTTATACAAGCTGAAGAAAGAGGGAAAAAAGAGCAGAGCCTCAGACAAACACTGAACACCATTAAACATATCATCCTAAATGGAATGGGAATACCAAAAGCAGGGGAAAGGTTGAAAAAGATTCAAAGAAACAAATGACTGAAAAAACAATAACCTACACATCTAGGTTCAGAGGGAAGCCGGCCATCTGACGCCAAGCATGAGACAGTGTACTACACCCCAGCAAAATCACTACTCCAGGGTCTAGAGAGCCTCTTGCGTGTTGTTCTAGCCAACGATTCTTCAAATGCTCATACACACAAAGATCGATGCCTGCATAAGGTATGGTTCCTGGCAAGTTAGGAATATAACCTTTGAAAAAGGCTCTAGCACCTTCTTGCTTCAGAAGCTGCTTGCCACAATCAATAATCCCTGAGTACTGTCCACTTTTACCTACAGCCACTCTGGTCTTTATAACCTGTTCATAGGTCCCAACCTTGAGCACCGTCTCAGGTTCAATTTTTAAAACATTTACACCATTTCCTCGCCAAAGAGAATGAATTCCTTCTTCTTTTACCATCTGCTTAAACCCATCCAGCAATCTCATTTTCCCTCACTGTAAAACTACGAATCTTATGAGGGAAGCATATGGACATACAAGCTGCTGCTGATGCTCTGGGAGCAGAATGGGAGGGTTATGTGGGCCGAATCGGTGGTGGGAAGGACAAACAAGCTTCCTCCATTAAGTGCGGTGGCTTGACCCGTGGCCATGTCCACCTGCTACTGAGGCTGCAGCAATCCTGCGTCATGACCTTCAAGCAGCCAAAAGGTGCCGTACACGCCCTTGCAACGCTGCCGGCTATCCCTCCTGCCACCAAGCGCTTCCACCAATTTCCAGAAAGTTTTTCCTGTTCAGTAATGTCATCTGGAATAGCTATGCTAGAACTAGTACGCAGGCTCAAGTATACAACCGAGAGTGCCAGGCTGTGACAGCGCAGGAGCAGCAGAGAGGAGCTATCCTATGCCCGAGGTCGGGGCGGCGGCCGAGAGGAGCAACCCCACGTCCAAGGAGCGGCGGCTGCGTGGGAGGAGGAGGGCCGGGAGGAGCTACTCCACGTTCAAGGTCAGGAGAGGCGACCTTGTCCAAGGTAAGGAGCAGCAGCTGCGCTTTGCTGGAACAGCCGTGAAGAGATACCCCACGTCCAAGGTAAGAGAAACCCAAGTTAGATGGTAGGTGTTGTGAGAGGGCATCAGAGGGCAGACACACTGAAACCATAATCACAAAAAACTAGCCAATCTGATCACATGGACCACAGCCTTATCTAACTCAATGAGACTAAGCCATGCCCCTGGGGCCACCCAAGACAGACGGGTCATGGTGGAGAGGTCTGACAGAATGTGGTCCACTGGAGGAGGCAATGGCAAACCACTTCAGTATTCTTGCCTTGAGAACCCCATGAACAGTATGAAAAAGCAAAATGATAGGATACTGAAAGAGGAACTCCCCAGGTCGGTAAGTGCCCAACATGCTACTGGAGATCAGTGGAGAAATAACTCCAGAAAGAATGAAGGGACGGAGCCAAAGCAAAAACAGTACCCAGTTGTGGATGTGACTGGTGATAGAAGCAAGATCCGATGTTGTAAAGAGCAATATTGCATAGGAACCTGGAATGTCAGGTCCATGAATCAAGGCAAATTGGAAGTGTCAAACAGGAGATGACAACAGTGAACGTCCACATTCTAGGATTCAGTGAACTAAAATGGACTGGAATGGGTGAATTTAACTCAGATGACCATTATATCTACTACTGCGGGCAGGAATCCCTCAGAAGAAATGGAGAAGCCATCATGGTCAACAAAAGAGTCCAAAATGCAGTACTTGGATGCAATCTCAAAAATGACAGAATGATCTGTTCGTTTCCAAGGCAAAACATTCAGTATCACGGTAATACAAGTCTATGCCCCAACCAGTAATGCTGAAGAAGCTGAACAGTTCTATGAGGACCTACAAGACCTTTTAGAATCAACAGCCAAAAAAGATGTCCTTTACATTATAGGGGACTGGAATGCAAAAGTAGGAAGTCAAGAGATACCTGGAGTAACAGGCAAATTTGGCCTTGGAGTACAGAATGAAGCAGGGCAAAGACTGATAGAGTTTTGCCAAGAGAACGCACTGGTCATAGCAAACACCCTCTTCCAACAACACAAGGGAAGACTCTACACATGGACATCACCAGATGGTCAACACCAAAATCAGACTGATTATATTCTTTGCAGCCAAAGATGGAGAAGCTCTATACAGTCAACAAAAACAAGCCTGGGAGCTGACTGTGATCAGATCATGAACTCCTTATTGCCAAATTCAGACTTAAACTGAAGAAAGTAGGGAAAACCACTAGACCATTCAGGTATGAACTAAATCAAATTCCTTATGATTATACAGTGCAAGTGAGAAAGAGATTTAAGGGACTAGATATGATAAGACAGAGTGCCTGATGACCTATGGATGGAGGTTCATGACATTGTGCAGGAGACAGGGATCAAGACCATCCCCATGGAAAAGAAATGCAAAAAAGGAAAATGGCTGTCTGAGGAGGCCTTACAAATAGCTGTGAAAAGAAGAGAAGAGAAAAGCAAAGGAGAAAGAAAGATACAAGCATCTGAATGTAGAGTTTCAAAGAATAGCAAGGAGAGATAAGAAAGCCTTCCTCCACGCTCAATGCAAAGAAATAGAGGCAAACAACAGAATGGGAAAGACTAGAGATCTCTTCAAGAAAATCAGAGATACCAAGGGAACATTTCATGCAAAGATGGGCTCCAGAAAGGACAGAAATGGTATGGACCTAATAGAAGCAGAAGCTATTAAGAAGAGGTGGCAAGAATACACAGAAGAACTGTACAAAAAAGAGCTTCCCGACCCAGATAATCACGATGGTGTGATTACTCACCTAGAGCCAGACATCCTGCAATGTGAAATCAAGTGGGCCTTAAAAGGCATCACTACGAACAAAGCTAGTGGAGGTGATGCAATTCCAGTTGAACTACTTCAAATCCCAAAAGATGATGCTGTGAAATCTGGAAAACTCAGCAGTGGCCACAGGACTGGAAAAGGTCAGTTTTCATTCCAATCCCAAAGAAAGGCAGTGCCAAAGAATGCTCAGACTACCACACAATTGCACTCATCTCACATGCTAGTAAAGTAATGCTCAAAATTCTCCAAGCCAGGCTAAACAATATGTGAACCGTGAACTTCCAGATGTTCAAGCTGGTTTTAGAAAAGGCGGAGGAACCAGAGATCAAATTGCCAACATCCGCTGGATCACCAAAAAAGCAAGAGAGTTCCAGAAAAACATCTATTTCTGCTTTATTGACTATGCCAAAGCCTTTGACTGTGTGGATCACAATAAACTGTGGAAAAGTCTGAAAGAGACAGGAATACAAGACCACCTGATCTGCCTCTTGAGAAATCTATATGCAGGTCAGGAAGCAACAGTTAGAACTGGACATGGAACAACAGACTGGTTCCAAATAGGAAAAGGAGTATGTCAAGGCTGTATATTGTCACCCTGCTTATTTAACGTATATGCAGAGTACATCAGGAGAAATGCTGGGCTAGAAGAAGCACAAGCTGGAATCAAGATTTCCGGGAGAAACATCAATAACCTCAGATATGCAGGTGACACCACCCTTATGGCAGAAAAGTGATAAGGAACTAGAAAGCCTGTAGATAAAAGTGAAAGAGGAGAGTGAAAAAGTTGGCTTAAAGCTCAACATTCAAGCAACTAAGATCATGGCATCTGGTCCCATCACTTCATGGGAAATAGATGGGGAAACAGTGGAAACAGTGTCAGACTTTATTTTTGGGGGCTCCAAAATCACTGCTGATGGTGACTACAGCCATGAAATTAAAAGATGCTTACTCTTTGGAAGGAAAGTTATGACCAACCTAGATAGTCTATTCAAAAGCAGAGACATTACTTTGCCAACAAAGGTCCGTCTAGTCAAGGCTATGGTTTTTCCAGTGGCCATGTATGGATGTGAGAGTTGGACTGTGAAGAAAGCTGAGTGCCGAAGAATTGATGCTTTTGAACTGTGGTGTTGGAGAAGACTCTGGAGAGTCCCTTGGACCTCAAGAAGATCCAACCAGTTCATCCTAAAAGAGATCAGACCTGGATGTTCTTCGGAAGGACTGATGCTGAAGCTGAAACTCCAATACTTTGGCTACCTCATGCAAAGAGTTGACTCATTGGAAAAGACTCTGATGCTGGGAGGGATTGGGGTCAGGAGGAGAAGGGGACGACAGAGGATGAGATGGCTGGATGCCATCACCGACTTGATGGATGTGAGTTTGGACAGGAGTTGTTGATGGACAAGGAGGCCTGGTGTGCTCCGATTCATGGGGTCACAAAGAGTCGGACACGACTGATCGACTGAACTGAACTGAACACATCTAGGAGGCAAGACCCATAAACAGATACATCATCGTAAAAAGGATGAAAGTCAAACACAAGACAATCTTGAAAGCATCAAGAGAAAAATGATTTATCACTTACAAGGGGGACCCCAATAGATTAGAAGCTGACTTCTCAGCCAAAATAACAGAGGCGAGAGGCAGTGGATAACACAAAGTACTAAAAAACAAACACACAGACACACACACAGACACACACACACACACACAAAACCGTGTCAACGAAGATCCCCACATCCAGGAGAGCTATTTTTTTTAGAAAATGACAATAAACTTCACAGATTATAAGATAAACAAAAATTGTCAAGAATTCATTGCTAGCAGTCTTGCCTCATAAGAAAAAGGAAGGGAATTTCACCAGGCTGAAAACAACTGATACGAGTGATTCAAATCCACACAAACAGTCAGCAATTATATAATTGCTGATGCCCATTTTCTCCTTTCCCTCAACTGATTTATAAACTTCATAAAATGATATGTATATAATGCACTGCTGAATCTGTAATACATGGGAATGTAATAAAGTTGCTAAGAAACAGCAGAAAAAAAGGTAGAGGGAAAAAAAGCTGCTATGTGCTAAGGAAAGAATAACAGGTGGTGTAATAATTAATAATTGTAACAATGTATTCCTGGGTTTATAACATTAACAGATGTAAGGAGTGTAACAACAGTGCCAGGAAACAAAGGAGAAAAGGAATAGAGCTAATTAGGAGTAACTTTCTATATATTCTGTATGTTACTATTGTTAACTAGTATAAACTCGAATTTGAATCCAATAAGCTGAACTCTGGAATCATCACTAAAAATACTCAAAAAATAGCGAAAAATGTCACTAACGAAATGAAAGTGCTACATTAGAAAATATTCAATCAATGCAAAAAAAAAAAAAAGTAAAGCGGGAATACAGAAACAAGAAAGACATGAGGCATGAAAACTAAAGAGATGGCATCTGCACATCAAACTACGTCAGTATCATATAAATGTCAATGAATAACAGTCCAGTCTAAAGGCAGACACTATTAGGCTGGATTTTTGAAAAAGCACGATCCAACTATTTGTCATTTACAGTAGACACAACAAATGGTTATGGGGCAACTGGATAGTCACATGCAGAAGAATGGAATGGGTCCTTTACACCACATACAAAAACTAACTTGGAATTGATTAAAGCCCTAATGTAAGAGCAAAGCATGCAGCGCGTGGGGTTGCAGAGAGCCGGACACGACTGAGCAGCTGAGCGGAAGAGCACAGCAAAGCGTCGGAGCAGCTTCATGCTCTTAGATTCGGCAGTGGACTCTCAGATATGGTGCCAAGAGGACAGGCAACAACAACAAAGCCAGACTGGACTCCATCGAAATTTAGAACTTCCGCACTTCACAGAACACCATCAAGAATATGAAAGGACAACTCAAGAATCATAGAAACTATTTGTAAACCACATTTCTTACAAGGAACTTGTATCTAGAAAGGACTTTTTCTTTTTCCCCCTTTTAAATACTGAAATATAGCCAATGTACAGTATGTTAGTTCCAGACGTACGACACAGGGATCTGACAATCAAATACATTATTATTTCATAATAATTAGGACAAGTCTATGACACTACCATACAAAACCAGTAGAGTATTACTATTTTCCTTATGCTATGTTACATTCCTGTGACTTAACTGTAAGCTTGTAGCATTGCTGAGTATGTTGGCTGTCTGTCATGTACAGCCTTTATTACACTGAGGTATCTTCCCTCTATGCCCACTCTGTTGAGAGTTTTTATCATAAATGGATGTTGAACTTTATCAAAATATTTTTCTGTATCTGTTGAGATGATCATATGACTTTTATCCTTAATGTTTCTAATGTGGTCTATCATGTTGATTATGATGTATGAAACTTTTAATGTACTGTTGATTCAGTTTGCTAATAATCTGTTGAGGATTTTTACATCTATGTTCATCCAGGATACTGGCCTATAATTTTGCGTGTGTGATATTTTTGCCTGGTTTGGGTACCAGGGTAGTACTAGCCTCATAGACTGAATTTGAAAATGTTCCTTCCTCTTCAACTTTCTGGAATACTTCGAGAAGTATTTAAATGTTTCTTTAAACGTTTGGTAGAACTCACCTGTGAAGCTACCTGATCCTGGACATTTGTTCTTCTGGAGTTTTTTTTTTTTTAATTACTGATTTAACTTCATTAAGGTAATCAGTTTGGTCAGATTTTCTATTTCTTCCTGATTCAATCTTGGAAGACTGGATGTTTCTAGGAATTTATCCATTATTTCTAGGTTGTGCAATTTGCTAACATACAAATTTTCACAGCAATCTCTTACATTTTATATTTCTGTATTATCAGTTGTAACTTCTCTTTCATTTTTAATTTTATTTGGGCCTTCTTTTATTCTTGAGGAGTCCAGCTCAAGGTTTATTGATTTTATCTTTTCAAAGGACCAGATCTTAGTTTCTTTCATTCATATTTGCTGCTGCTTTTTTCATCTCTATTTCATTTACTCCCACTCTGATCTTTATTATTTCCTTACTTGTACTAACTTGGGGCTTTGTTATTCTTTTTCTAGTTCTTTATGTGTAAGGTTAGATTGTTTGAGATTGTTACTGTTTCCCAAGGTAAGCCTGTATTGCTATACACTTCCCTCTTAGAAATGTCTTCTCTGTGTCCCATAAATCTTGGAATGCTCTGTTTCCATCTTCATTTGTCTCAAGGTATATTTTTATTTCCTGTTTTTGTTTCCACTGATTGTTTAGTAGCATATTGTTTAGACTCCACGCATTTTTTTTTTTCCCAGTAGTTGATTCCTAGTCTCATACTGCAGTGGTCAGAAAAGGTGCTTAATATGATTTAAATCTTCTTAAATTTTCTGAGACTTGCTTTGTGGCCTAGCATATGATCTGTCGTGGAGAATACTGATTATACGCACACTTGAGAAGAATGAGTATTCTGCTCTTTTGGAGTTGAAAGTCCTATATATATTTAATCCATCTGACCTAATGTGCCATTTAATGCCAATGTTTCCTTATTGATCCTCTGTCTGGATGATCTATCCACATTGATTTAAGTGGGGTATTAAAGTTCCCTACTCACTATATTGTTAATTACTCCCTTTACGTCTGTTAATAACCACTTTATGTATTTAGGTGTTCCTATGTTGGGTACCCCATGGACAGAGGAGTCTGGCAGGCTACAGTCCATAGGGTCATAAAGAGTTGGACATGACTGAAATGACAGCACACTTTTTTTTATTCCACTCCCTCATTTTACATTTTTGATCTCATCTTTTATATATTTTTACTTTGTCCACTTCCTAATTATTGTGTCCATATTTTATTGATAGTTATATGATTTTACTAGCTTTGTCTTTTAACCTTCATATTAGATATATAGGTGGTTGATCCACTACCCTTACTGTATTTTTGCCTTAGAATAGATACTGAATTCTTAAAGTTTAAATTTTTTAAAAAAAATTTAAATAGGCAAAGACCCTGAATAGACATTTTTTTCTGAAGAAGATATACAAATGGCTAATAAGTACATAAAAAGATGCTAGATATTATTAGAAATACAAATAAAAACCACAATGATAAACTACTTCACTACTACTAGGACAGTTCAGTTCAGTTCAGTCGCTCAGTCGTGTCCGACTCTTTGCGACCCCATGAATCGCAGCATGCCAGGCCTCCCTGTCCATCACCAACTCCCGGAGTTCACTCAGACTCATGTCCATTGAGTCAAGTAGAATCCAAAAGCCAGGAAACATGTATCATCAAGAATGTAAAGAAATTGTAACCCTCATATCCTGTTAGAGGAAATGCACAATGGTCCAGCTTCTTTGGGAAAAAAGTCTGGCAGCTCCTCAAGTGATTAAATATAGAGTTTCCACATGACCCAGCAGTTCTACTTCTAGATAAAAAGAAATGAAAATACATGTCCACAGAGAAACACGTGCATGAATGTTAGGTATTCCTTAGGACAGGGGTCTAAGATGTCCAGTTTCTGGGCTGTGCTTGACCAAAATAGGAAATTCATCAGGAGAACCATCCCCCCTCAACACACACACACGTGTAAGACATGCAATTATTCTCATCCCACCCTCACACCTGCTCACAACTTTCCCACTGTGCTTTCCACATATTTGGAATTCTGTCTCATTTTTTAATGTGAGAGTCCAGTATACCCTGCAGAAACTTGTACCCTGGCCTGAACGCCAGCTTTCCTAGTGGAGTTACTAATATCTTCTCCAAATTATGCCAATCCCATGGACCAGCTCATTTATTCTTTTGAGTGGCAAATGAAGACCTAGGATGAATATGATAGGGAGAACACTGGGATCACTAGCTGAACCCTGGGATAGTCCTGGAACCCTATCTGCCAACCACAATGAATACCTTACAATTCCAAAGCACAAATACTCCACACTCCCTCAGAGCTTCATGAAAGTAAAGGCAGCCCCCTCTACCTGCCATGCCCACTCTCCCCTAATCCGCCTGGTCTCTGCTCTTCTGCGCAGCAGACCAATAGCTAAGAGAATCATCTCTGGAACCAGCTTGACCGAGTTTAAACTCCACTCTTCCACTTAATGTACGACCCTGACAAGTTTCTTACACTCAGCCTTGGTTTCCTCATCTATAGGAAGTGAGTAATCATACTTCCTAGGGTTGTTATGAGGATTAAATGAGACTATGTTATTGTTTCATAACATATAATATGCACTGTGTTACTGCTCTATCTATCAGATGGTATCACATTTTTTTACTTGCACCTTCCCCTACTGGTTCTTGGGATTTCCAAAGATGCGTAGTTTCTCCTTCCTTTTCATATTTACAGCCTGTAACACAGAGATAGGCATGAGGTAGGTACAGGAAAGGGAGTGATGCATACATGAAAAATAAGAACTCTGAGTCCAGCAACATCTAGCGATTACGGAAACCACGCTTTCAACATAAAAAGCAGAGCATGTGGTTTATGAGCATACAAGAATTAAACATCTGAAATGAGGCCGGCTCTGGAAAATCCAGGCTGACTGCCAGAACCATCTAGAAAGAATCCAAATGCTCAGCAGTTAGAGTGGTTACATAAACGATGTCATTAAAGCACAGGGGATTTTACATAAGCACGACAGGAGACCTCTGTTGATAACTGAAAGAGTTCAGACAAAACACCAAGCAGAAAAACAGAGCAGAAAAACATGCACAGGAGGATTACAGCCCTGCCCAGAGCGAGAGCTGAAGCAGAGACTGTGTGTGTCTCTAACACCACATTCCTTCCCATTCTGGGGACAAAACCTGTACATTCAATCAATATTGATTCTAAAGACAGCCTACCACACACAAAAACAGTGCTTATTAATGGCTTTACCTAAGAAATAAGATAAATGGAATGGAGATTCCAAAAGTGTTAACGCTTTAAATAAGACACAGTTAAAAGGGTCAAGTTTCTGTTAGTATAATTTTCTGGGTAGATAAGTTCCCTGATAAGAAAAAATTTCATATACTCTTATGATTAACTCTTTTATTTTCTAAGTTGACCACTAAAGCAAGTCATCTGTTCTGCTCACGTCAGGGCCAAGCAATAGTTTGATTAACTACTCTAAGTTCTTCCTAAGTAAGTCTTCTCCTTTTGGTATGATTAAAAAATGAAATCTAAAATGTATATATTTGTCTGCAAAGAAGAACGATCTTCAGTAAGTGTTTCATTCATTTTCCCCCCAAAGAATGCCTTCCAAAATTAGAGCCCAATGCAAAGAAAGAGAAAAACAATATTAAATTTGCTCAAAGCACAGAGTACATTTGCCTGCTTATATCAGCTTATTTCATGAATATATGCACACTGATACAGATATATACATATCTACACACACACCAGAGAAAAATTAATAGAGAATAAAGTTACCTTCATGCAAGTCAATAATGCCAACAATAGCACCTTTTGATAACCAAGTGATGATTACTACTCTACCCTGACTCTAACAGATCTCCATTCTTCTTGCCATTAATATTTCCTAGATTAACATGAGGAAAAGAGATATGTAAAAAGAAGAGGTAGGAGACTTCCCTGGTGGTCCAGTAGTTAAGAATTCACCTGCCAGCGCAGGGGACTGGGGTTCAACCTCCGGTCTGGGAAGGTCCCGCATGCTGCGGTACAGCTAAGCCTGTGCACCCACAGCCCACACTCTGCAACAAGCCACTCCAAGAGAAGTCCAGGCACTGCGTCTAGAGGAGCCCCTGCTCACTGCAACTGGAGAAAGCCCACAGGCTGCAGTCTACATGGCTGCAACTAGGGCAGCCATAAACAAACTATTTATTTAAAAGTCTACAAATAATAAAAATGGGGTAGGAATTTACTGTAAATATTTTCCAAAAAAAGCAAAGAAACACATTATCCTTCAATACAGTTCCAATCTCTAAACAGATAACCTTCCTTAAAAACACAGTTCAATAGTCTCAACAGAATTAATTTTTAAAATTTCAGATTGGAATTTCTCACCCACTTCAAAAATACTTTTGCCTAAAGAGCAACCTATCAACACATACGGTTTAAATAATTAACTACACAGCACCAAATCATTAGGATAATCAGCATATAAATTTCATGAAGCCACTGTGTCCTTTTAAGTGTTTCATACAACATCCGGTACAAGGAAGCTTATTAAACATTGATGATGTTTAATAATAAAAAATAAAACACCAAAATGAAAGTCTTCATTACTCAACTTGGCTGTCATTTATAATACAAACTGCTGATGAGCATGTTTCTACACGAGCAATTACAAGAAATCAAGAAACAAAGCAAACCCCATTCAAATGAGAAATTTTGTCTCCTCTGTCCAAGAATACTGTTTCAACTGTTTCATTTCGGTGTCAGAAAGAAACTGGCAGGCCGCCAGCAGATAGCTTGAAACATGCAGCCTGTAGGCGCATTCAACTCAGAGCATTTATGCACCATTGACAAAGCAAAAAACCAACCACACTCCATGCACGTTTTTTGGAGACGTTTTCCTTACCTTTCCCATTTTGCCATGTCGTATACCAAGATAAAGTGAGGAACGAGGTGATAAATGCTAAAACAGTGGCTACAGTTCCATTTCGGAGCCTCATCTCATTTCACCATCACACTGGTTCATATGTTTATGATGATAACCAAGTCCGTTTCTTTTTATCCTGAAGTCAAGCAAGCCCAGTACTCCTGGCTCGGGGCCAACTGAAACAATCAATAGGAGAGGTTCATTTCAGATGCTCAGCAGAACTAGTCTGGCAGCCACACCATCCACAATTACTATTCAGGACTGTCTGCAGGGTCTTCATAGGTGGATGCTTCTTTCTCCCTATTCAAGGGGAAAAGAGAAAGAAAAACTTGCTCAAGGATGCAAAATACAGGTTTCTTCATTTATCAGTCACTGTTACAAACAGATTCTTGGCTGGGCTACACTGTATCTGTAAAGATTACCCCCCACACCCAAATGACTCATGTGATATCCTTGAGTGATACGGTTCTCCAGGGGAAAAAAGCTTTCAACTATACTCCCTGCTCGTTGGTTCTGTTGTGTCTGTGGAAAGAGAGGCATGGTTACTTATGTAAAGGAAGAAGTGGTGGGGCCCATGAGAACTCTAATGATCACACAATGGTTCCTGAGGAACATTCTTCACTCTCCACAATCCTCCTATTGCACAATAATAGTTAATGGTTCAAAATTTTTAAAGAAAACAGACAACTTACAAGAGTCAAAAGCCCCTAGGTCCTAGATCCAGCCCCACCATTACTTGCGTGACTTCAGGCATGTCAATTATCTCGGCTTTGTGGTTTCATCCAGGAACTGAGAAAGCTAACTGTCTCAGCTCCTCCTGTTCTCATAAATAATAAAAAGGTTACAGTGATGACTGCTACTGATCATCATCATAAGATAAATATAGTTTTTCCAACAATTAACCTACTCCCCAGGTGTAAACTGGAATTATTTTGGCATTTTGAAAACATGGCAATCCAATCAGGATAGCACAGGACCAGGATTAACCAACCACTGAGCACTGCTTTAACTCAGGAGGCCTGGAGATCACCTCCCATCCAGCAAACCTGTTCAGAAAATGGAATGAGGTGGTCTAGTGGTTGAGAATCTGGGTCAGGGCTTTGATCCCTTGTCTGATAGGATGCCACGTTCCGCAAAGCAGCTGAGTCAATGCCCCACAGTAACTACTGAGCCCATGCACTCCAAATACTGAAGCCTACGAACCCTGGAGCCCATGCTCCCCAGCAACAGAAGCCACCTCAACAAGAAGCCCGCACACCGCAACTAAAGGGAGTAGCCCCCACCGGCCACAACTAGAGAAAGCCTGCTTGAAGCAACAGAAACCCAGCACAGCCAAAAATAAATAAATCTTTTTAGAAAGAAAATAGAATGAAATCATGTCCCTGGAAGTACTTAAGCAGAGTCACCTAGTACAATTCTAGGTTCTCAATAAATGTTAACTGTATTAATAAAAACAAATAAAACCAAAAACCTGCAGCCAGTCACTGGTTTAGGCCTCTCTGCACAAAACTAATTTCATTCCCTCAGGGCATATCAGGCCAGACAAGATGTGCATTGATTCCTGGTGGCCCCGGGGGACCACGAGATGCACTTGGCAATCCACTACATGTCACTCCAGTAGGG
Organism: Capra hircus; assembly: GCF_001704415.2. NCBI lineage: Eukaryota > Metazoa > Chordata > Mammalia > Artiodactyla > Bovidae > Capra > Capra hircus. Next base: position 3,893,034 of record NC_030818.1, read on the forward strand.
GGAGTTAATGCAACTCCAAAAAGGCCTGGGAAGCCCGAGGGACAATTCTCTCTGACTAAAGCAGCCATTTGTAGGCAATTCAGAAATTACCATCTCAGCTGGTTTGTAAAACTGACCGTGGCTAGAAACCTCCACTAGTGAGAAAAGATCATGTGGATTAATGATGATGATGAGACACTACAACTCACTAAGCATTTCCTCACGCGCTCTACATCTTCCCAACTCCTGTGAGGCAGGCACTGCTAGCCCTACCGTACACACAATGAAATGAACCCAGAGAAGGAACCCTAATTTGCATGACTCCAAAGTCCAAGTTCTCATCCCGCCCCCACCCTCTGCCCCTCTGCACCGCAGTCCCGTGAAAAGAAGCTCCAGGGGCACTCCAAGCCTCAGGTTACACTGGAGAATCTTCCCGAGGTGTTATCTTTACCCAACAGTTTAAAGTGTGAATTAAAAAAAAAAAAAATTAGACTACAACAAATTCGGATCTATTATGGAATAAACTGCAAAATTCACAGGCAACTTCACAGTTTCAACTTAAAACCTGAATGAATTTCTCACTTCCTATACCCTGGGCTGGGCCCTCCTCTCCCCTACTCACCCAAGCAGCCTGTGAACCCTCCTTGACCAGCAGCTCTGTAGTACTGATATAATATTCTAGAGGCACTGAACTTCCTACTACTTCCTCGCTTCCCCTTACTCTCTGCAATCAAGAATTTCCAAAGATACTCTCGCATTCAAATTATGATTATTTTCTAAAACCAAAGTTATTCACCTAACATATCCATGTCAACAGTCTTCATGGTGAAATCCCAAAATTTCAACTCAATTCCATAAGTACCTAATATACTGTCTTATTAACATATCAATAGGCACTCAAGGGACTTCCCTGGTGGTCCAGTGGCTGCCTCTGTGCTCCCAATGCAGGGGGCCAGGGTTTGATCCCGGTCCGGGAACAAGATCCCACATGCTGTAACTAAGACTCAGCACAGCCAGATAATTTTTTTTTAAAGCACTTAATGATTCTGATTATTAAAAAATGAAGGGTTAACTCAGTGAATTATGGAATTTTAATTTTTTCATGGCATTATATGAAGATGCAAGTAACTTTTTGTTGCTATAGCCCCACCTGAGCCCCACTTTACTTCAAAAAAGATACTGTCCTGATAAGAGATCCAGATTATTAGAATAAACATTCAATCAGTAATCACAGGAAAGGGGAAGTGAAGAAGTAGAAAATGAAAGATTTTTTGAAACACAGTTTTATTAAATACTTATTTGTATGAAAGTCAGCATAAATGGGTAGAGAGACAACTAAAAGTGTGTGAACTCTATAATGAAAGTAGATTATAGATACAGTATTGGTAACATGAAAAACATAAGGAATATTAAATATTGGATCCAGAAGTTATTCATATCTGGTTTGAAGAAAATGCAAATAATAAACTCTACCAACAAACAGGACCTGAAATTCAGCAAGACAAATACTAGGGCATTTTACTCAGCATATTGTCATACATTTTTAATCAGGGTTTCCACACTAATAAAGTTTAGTTGCATCATTAAAGAGCAAAACCAGTGATCCCTATGCTCTCAAACCAGGAGAGGTAGTTCATATAGCCAAGAGCCCTCTGGGTTGACTAACTGCCTAAGGCAGAAGTGACCCCTATTTGTTGTCAGCGTCCCCGCTCACAAAAATTTCAATCTAACACCTTGAGGCTCTCTGAGACTATCACTTAACACATCGGAATCCTTGACAACAAAAAGGCAGTGGCTAAAGTTACTGGTCATCTTCTCCATCCTGACAAAGATGTTTCGAACTTTCAACTCCAGATCTCAGGCTGGAAAAAAATCTGTTTTATTAACAGTCTTTTCAGGGCTGCAGTCCTATGTTATTATTAGATACATAACCTTTGATTTTAAAGTGTTCTCCGAAATAGTATGATCCACGGCTAAAAATGCTTGACATATGATTTCACTGTCATTCCAGACAGAACAGGGGTGCCTGAAGAAAAGGCACCCTCATGAATACCATGATGTAAGCCCTGTAACTTTATTCAGCGCGGTTTTGTTAAAATTCATTGGTTTTATATTTATAATAGGATTTCTATTTTTCCTTAATACAGCTTACATAACTTCATCGTCCTGTGCGTTTTCAGATTTACACGGTGCGGCTAAAGAAACCTTTGTTAGGATAACCTGTTAATGACAGTGTTGTTGTTTTTTAACATTCAGGAAAAGAAAGATAAGCCATTAAACGCATATTATTCACTTCTAAATTTAGCTTCTAAATTCAAACGAACGACGTTGCCATTTTCTTTGGCCAGAAGTCGTCCGACAGCAAAAGCACAACAGCAAAATATATGGAGAGGACTGAAAACAGACACTGCGCCTGCTTCTATTTCGCAATCCGGATTGTAAGCAATGAGCGGGATCCAGAGAAACACTCGCTGCGAGAAATAAAAAGCGGGCGCGCGAGTGGTCTGACTGCCAGCTCATAAAACACGCCTTCCCGCTGTCACCTGGTGGTACCCTCAGTGGAATCACCCGGCCCGACCCGAGGATCCCACTCGCAGCTTCCTCGATAGCGAGGAACTGGAGGCCTGGGGATGGGGGTGCGCTTACACAGAGGACCCCCAGGTCTTGACTTTGTAGGAAAATTCGCCAGAACGGTGCACGCCTTGGCAGCAACCCCGGCCCGCCTCGCCCCCGCCCCACCTGCCCCGCGGCCCCGGGACGCCGCCGACTCCGGGACGGGCGTGAGCCCTGCGGCAGTCCCGCGAGCAACTCTGCCTCACCCCCCAAACCCCCACTTTCCTTCACTTTGCCCCAAAGTCAGCGAGCCCCGCCGCGCCACGGAGCGCCGAGAGCGCACCAGGCGCCCGGTCGGCCACCGAGGGAGCGCGCGGCACCGAGGGGCTGCGGCGGCGGAGCGGGGCTGACGGCGCGCCCAGGACGGCCCGGCCCGCGCCCGCCCCCGAGGCCCAGCCCGCCCGCGCCCCGAGACGGCCCCGCAGCAGCCGGAGGCGCACGGGCTCCGGGCCCGGCCGCGGCGCCCGCGGCTCCGTTACCAGCAGGTGGATCTCCCGCGACCCGGCGCCGCCCCTCCATCCCGCGCCCTCCGCGCAGCCGCCCTGCGCCCCAGCTCGCAGCTGCCCGCATGCCGCCGCCGCGAACCCCTCACCCGCCGCCGGCGCTGCCAGTCCTGCCGCGGCCGCCGACGAGCCGCCACCGAGCCGCCGCCGGGCGCCCCCGCCTCCCCGCGCGGCTCCGCCCCGCCGCCGGAGCGCCGCGGCCCCCGCGCGCGGCCCCGCCCGGGACCCCGCCAGCCATTGGCCGCCTGTGCCGTCCCCCGGGCGCCCCCGCGCGGCCCAGCCGCCGGCCGGAGGCCCGGCCCGGTTGTCATTATAGGGGCGCCGCCTCGCAGCCTGTACCGTTCTCGTGAGATCTCCCCGCTTCACTCACTGTCGCCGCCGGGTCTAGAGCGGCGTCTCCGGCCCGGGCTCTACGCGCTCGGCGGCGCCGGGCCGCCACATCTGGCTTTAATCCTCTCGGGCGTGTGCGCGGAGGCAGCTCAGGCTGCCAACAAAAGGCCCCGGGGAGCCCCCGGCCTCCGCCTGGCGCGCGACCCGACCACCCGGGCTGCTGCGGCCTCAGCGCCTTCCCCCAACGGCGGTCCGCAACCCGCCGCACCCCCCTGGGCAGCATTCCCAGTGACCGGTCCCGGGCCAGCTCCCGCCCTAATCCAGCAAGAGCTTCCGAGGCTCCTCACCCACTGTCTCTGGCCCTCGCGACATCCCCACTAATGGGCATTATTATCCTCAGTTTACCGACCAAGAGACCAGGACTAGCTTTAGCAACTAGCAAGAAGATAAATAAACTAGGGTTTAAATGCAGATCATTTGAGTGCTAAAGCTGCTGATTTTCCCACTACACCACGCTCTCCTGTCCCTTTCTCGCAAGCTCCATGTCCTAATCTATCACCATTTCTGTAAAGTTGGAAGTTAACTTGAGAACCAGATAGATGATCATCTATTGAGAGGTCTGAGTGGTCTGCCTGTTTTTCTTAGTATCCTTTGGTACTAGGACTTGGGTTAGTAACTGGCTTGAGGGCCAGATTTCCTATAGTCTATGACAAAGACAATACCTAGTAGCAAGCTGGCAAAAATTTCATGACCAGATGTAAGTAATAAAGGCTGAAACCTACTCGGATACAACCTTTGATACATTGATATATCTTGCCTGACATATGTCTTGGGAATGGAAAGCCCAAAGCTTTCTATTTGGTGTACAATGCTCAATGACAGGCAATTTCCATACAGAAGAAAGCACTAGCATTTAACAAAGCCATGTCCACAAGACTGGCCAAAAGATTAAATTGCCCAGGGAGCTCCCCATTCTATGGGAAGGAAACTGGAGGCCCTGAGAGATTAACAGTACAAATAATAATACAATACAGGACTTCCCCAGTGATCCAGTGGTTAAGAATCCACCTGCCAATGCAAGGGACACAGGTTCGATCCCTGATCTGGGAAGTAAGATCCCACATACCACAGGGCAACTAAGCCCATGCGCCAAAACTACTGAGCCACAGTGCCGCAGCTACTGAAGCCCACTTGTCCAGAGCCCTGTGCCCTGCAACAAGAGAAGACACTGCAGTAAGAAGCCCCAGCGCCGCAACTAGAGAAAGCCCGTGGGCAGCAACGAAGGCCCAGCACAGGCAAAAATAAATACATGACACAATGCAAACTGATAGTGATGTAGGCACTAGTAAGCGATCCAATCAGAATTCAAACCCAGATCTGGTTGACCGGGCTTGAGTCCCTGCAGCATTTCTGTACCCCTCTGCTTTTATCTTCAGCAGCTGACAAAATCTTGTTGAGTGGATGACTATTAAAAAGATACATTTCACTCCACTTTCTCCATTTTTTTTCCCCTCTCAGGAAGGAAATGAAAGCATTAAGAAACATTCTAGAAGCAGAGGCATATGTCAGAGAGAAAGGACAGCTGCAAAGGGCAAGCTTCGACGATGGACTCAATGGGCTTATCCAGGAAGACAGCAGAATTCCCCCTGGACAAAGGTTAGCGGAGAACTAACATCAAAAGACAAAAAGCAGGACAAACAGAACTGCCTTCCTTTGGGGCCCTTCTTGATGGCTTATTACTACTCTACCTGGCAGCAGAAGGACGGGTTTCAGGAGAAATCTGGTGTTACAGTTAAACTTGTCGTAAACCAATCACTTTTAGCTCCACAGAGTCTGGATTTCAGTTTGTTGTTCTAAGAAATGAGAACATCACAGGATATACACCAAGGTATGGGTTAGAATGGATTTGTCATTGACCTTCACTTTGCAGAGTACATGATCCTGGATTTTCCAATCACTTCTGTTCCGAGTGGCTCAGATGGTAAAGAATCCAGCTGCAATGTGGGAGACCTGGGTTCAATCCCTGGGTTGGGAAGATCCCCTGGAGAAGGGAAAGGCAACCTACTCCAGTATTCTTGCTTGGGGAAATCCCATGGACAGAGGAGCCTGGCAGGCTACAGTGTATGGGGCCGAAAGAGTCAGACACGACTGAGCAACGAACACCTTCCCACTAACTCCACTGAGTCTCATCTAGTTCTTTTCTTCATCTTTTCTGCAAAGATTCTTTTTTTTAAGATTTTTTTATGCGGACTATTTTTAAAGTCTTTACCAAATTTGGTACAATATTGTTCCCATTGTACGTTTTGGTTTTTTGGCCCTGAGGCAGGTGGGACCTTTGTTCCCCCACCAGCAATCAAACCAGATCACCCTGCTTTGGAGGTCAGAGTCTTACCCCCTGGACCACCAGCGACATCCCTGTGATGCTTCACTAGTTCCATTACTCTGCAGCTTCTCTTGTTGCCTTCTCTGGGCCTTTAAGGCCACGCAATCAGTGGAAGCTGGGGAGGCATCTAGACTCAAGTTCTGCCTGCAACTTCACCATTCTACCCTCTGCCTCCAACAGAACTGGGATGTGGTGGCTGTTCTGAGTTCCTCAGATGTGTGGGGGCAGCTGGTGCCTACCCATAGGTGCTTCCAGACTGGTGAGAGAGGTGCAGACGGAATGAGACCACAAGCAGGGCCAGAAGCTCTAGTTACTGGGACAGAAGACAGACCGGGGCCCTCTATCAGATTCTCTGTGGGGGAAGGCTTCCTGCAGGTGATATCCGACCTAAAAACAGAGCACACACAGGAAACTAATCCTTCATCACTTTGAAGGTGAGTAGTTTTTGGTGGGGCAGTGCCTGTAGCAATCAGCTTCTAAGAAATCAAACACAGGATCTTTAGTTCTTTTCTGCTCCAGTCCCCTCTATGCATGAACAATAAAACTTGCATCATTTTATGAGTGTTGATAAATGCTGTGATTCTGGTTTCTTGGCTACTGGCTCAAATGGGATCTTTTTCTTTTCGCAGTTGTAAAACCTTCATGAGAATCACACTGGAGGGTCTTCCCAGTTTTGTTTTGACTCTTTTGTAAATGGTTCATGCAGAGGTGTAAAGACTCTGATAGTCTTTACTTTTATAAAAACCCTGATACTGGGAAACACTGAAGGCAGGAGAAGAAGGGGGCGACAGAGGATGAGATGGTTGGATGGCATCCCTGACTCAATGGACAAGTTTGAGCAAGCTCCGGGAGATAGTGAAGGAGAGGGAAGTCTGGCGTGCTGCAGCCCACAGGGTCACAAAGTGTCAGACGCGACTGAGCGACTGAACGACATGTACCAGCGGCAGGAGCCCTCCCATTTTTCTTCACAAATTGTGTGTTTTATCCCTTTAGTCAGAAGCTATAGGGGAACTAGGACCCGGCTGGTTTATTAACTCTCCTTCAGCCACAGAGTGTTTCAGACAGAGTGTACGCAGTATTTCTGTTGTATAAAGCAACAGGGCACATAAGGTCCAAGCAATTAATGGGAGAATTCAAACCGAACTAACCACCATATTTGATATTCAACTCTAGGTGGTCATTAAGGTTCATCCAGATGAAAGACAGCAGAGAGCTAGATTTAGAAAATTTTTTCATTTCTACATGTTCTCCCCACACCTTTGCTCATCTCTTTGTGTGAGAACCCCTGAATGATCCCTTTCCTGTTTGTCCACATTCACCCCCTCAGGGTAGATGAACCTATAAGGTTATTCAACAAAAGCCAGGCTGTGTGGCTATAGGATTGTGGAATTATAAGCCCGTGCCATATTGAACGGGCTTCCCAGGTGGCCCTAGTGGTAAAGAACCCACCTGCCAATGCAAGAGACTTAAGAGATGTGGGTTCAATCCCTGGGTCAGGAAGGTCTTCTGGAAGAGGGCATGGCAACTCACTCCAGTATCCTTGCCTGGAGAATCCCATGGACAGAGGAGCCTCGAAGGCTACAGTCCATGGGGTCGCAAAGAGTCAGACAAAACTGAAGCGATTTAGCATGCCCGCAAGCCATACTGAAGTGTTGTGGCCAGTGGTGTTCACATATGTGTACAGGGCACTGCCAAACAGTTTTTTCAAGAAAATCCCAAAACAAAAGGGAATCCAACTGTCTTACTGGGAAGTGGTGCCCTCAGCATGCCATGTGGCAGGAAGTTTAGAAGGCTTAGAGAGATCTCGCTTTCCTTCTAAGTGACTTGGCCACACCATTAAAGCTGACTCACTGGTTTCATTATATTTGATGTATATTCCAAAGGTCAAATGGAAAATAATTGTGTGCCAGAGGACTGCAGAGCCTTGGGGGGTTTTTTCTTTTCTCACTCTTCCTCTGTGAATTTGGTTCTTGGAAAAGATCCTGGATCAACGGCCCTGCATCTGAAATCCATTCATACATGAAGCCAATTTGAGCAGCTCAACTGTGTGACTCCATCAATACCTTTCAAACGGGATAAAAACCTGTACTTGAATAATGCACTCAGGACCATGACTGTCCAATATTAGGCCATTTGGAGTGCTGGATAACAGGACAACATAATCTATGTCATCTTTTTCATAGATCTAGTGCTTGTCTACCCTTTTTTGTATCAACTGATTTCCTAAAGGAAATCAACTCTGAATATTCACTGGAAGGACTGTTGCTGAAGCTGAAGCACCAATACTTTGGTCACCTGATGTGAACAGCCGACTCATTGGAAAAGACCCTGATACTAGGAAAGACTGAATGCAGAAGGAGAAGAAGGCAGCAGAGGATGAGATGATTGGATGGGATCACCGATTCAATGGAAATGAACTTGGGCAAACTGGGAGATGGTGAGGGACGGGGAGGCCTGGCATGCCGCAGTCCATGCGGTCACAAAGAGTCGGACACGACTTGGTGACTGAACAACAGCAACAGCAACAGTAGCAACTGAACACAACTCTGCAGGTGTCAGCAGCCATGGACCAGACAGGAAAGAGAGACGAGGAAGGAAGAAAGGAAGGACAAAGGGAAGGAAGGAACTATTCTAGTTTTGTTTTGTTTTTTTGATGGAGGGACTATTACACAGGAAATTGCTTGCAAAGGTGTTGGAAGGGTTGAATGAAGAAAGAAGGGTCACAAAGAGCAAACAGAATGCAGGACTGATACCCAAGGATCAGAGGCTGCTAGTGGCCCTGGGTGGACACTTGGAGCTTGCATCTGCTGATGCATTATTGGAGAACTGTTGCTACTGGTCTGGAACCCTGAAAGATGCTGTCTTAGCCTAGGTGGCTGCACACAGGAATCACTCCACAACCCACTGTTCTGCGACTATTGGCAACAACTTCCGACAGCTGCCACAGTGTTGCAGGCAGAAGCAGGAAGCTTCTCTCCTTCCTCTGCCTTCTAACCTCCAGCCACTGCCTTCTGTGGGCAGCTGTTATACTAACAGAAAGCCCATTCCAGGAAGCCCAGCAACTGCAGCCCGCCCACTGGCAGCTCCAGCATCACACGGCAGAGGGGAGAACGGCAGCAACACCGGAGGCTCAAGACACGAGTAAACAAGCAACCTGGTTTTCAGGATGAAACACTGCGTTAGGCCTTCTTCAAAGTGAAACCAGAGCTTGTCCTGGAAACGAGGGAATGGAGCCCATCGGGTCTTTCCGCCCCAGTGAGACTCTTAGGAACTCTAGGAAACGCCTTTCACAGTCACAACAGTCTTCTGAGAGACCTGTCCCCGTGTCTCATGATATTGTCACCTGGGACGGGAGACTTTTCTACCAATCGGGGAAGCTGTGTTGAGCCCTTCTGGGAGTAGGGGTTTAAAAGACACAGACTTGTAAAATGTGGTCTCGACGCTCTAGGAATTCACAGTCTGGTTGAAGGAACACACACGACTCTCCTCATCTCATGCCTGCTTGCCACAAGAACCACATTCTAGCCTCCATCCTGCAAGCCCAGTGACACCATCCTGGACCATTTTCTGTCTGCACCTTATCCTGGTTTTTCCTAGCAACTCACTCCACAACCCCACCACACCGCCCGCTATGGCTAACATTCTTTTTAATATATTCATTTTTAATTGGAGGATAATTGCTTTACAGCGTGGTGTTGGCTTCTGCCATACATCAACGTGAATCGGCCGTAGGTAGACACATGTTCCCTTCCTCTTGAATCCCCCTCCTAGCCCTCTATGTTGTCGCAGATACGGCTAACATTCTTCAAATTTCAGCTTGATGCCAACTCTGCTGGAAGATTTCCCTTTCTGCAGAGACCGGAGAGGGACCCACTGTACTCTGTTCCTGCTCCTACTGGTGGGTTTATCACACTGGAGTATCAGCCTGAGTTCCCAAGCTGGTATTAGTTAGAGGACGGGCACACTTCAGTGCTTCTCAGCTTTTGAAGTGTTTGGTTCAGATCTGGGCAGCTGGAACCTTCCAGTTACAAGCAGCTTGAGAGTCATGGCAAATATCATTATCTCTGTGTTTTATTCAGTGAAAGGAAAAAAAAAAAAAAGCTGGGAAGCACCAGATATAATCATCTGCTGACTTATCTGCCTCATTCATTCAGCTGCTACACTGCTCGAGGTTAGGGACCATCTTATTCATCACTGTACGGCAGGCACATGGGAGCCACTGCAAGCAGTCTCTGACAGAATGAAGGAAGACTTTGTGGGAGAGAACACACTTGCTCTGAGCCTTGGAGAAAGAGTATAGGATTTGTGCAGATATAGGGGGAAAAGGGGATCAAACCAGCCAATCTTAAAGAAAATCAACCCTGACTACTCATTGGAAGGATTAATGCTGAAGCGCCAATACTCTGGCCACCTGATGCGAAAAGCCAACTCATTGGAAAAGCCAACTCTTCCCTGATGCTGGGAAAGATTGAGAACAGGAGAACAAGGCGGGCAGAGGATGAGGTGGTTGGATGGCATCACCAATTCAATGGACGTGAACCTGGGCAAACTCCGGGAGATGGCGAGGGATAGGGACGCCTGGCATGCTGCAGTCCAAAAGACCTGGACACGATGACTGAACAACACCAACAAGAGGGGAAAGGAAGTGAGCATTAAATGAGAAAGAGGAGGACACATACAGAGGGCGATACACCAGTCTTCTTGGCACTTGGGCAGGGGGAGTGAGCAGAGGTATCACGGTAAACAAGGCTAGGAGATGAAGACTGTACGGAGCCTCAGACTTTGGTGAGAGCAAGACACTGAAGATTGCAGAATATAAAGGCAATGTTATAACAGAAATCCTCAAGGCCAGTCCTTATGTCACTGGCCCCAGCTACAAAGTTGCTGTGGCACTTTTACCTGAGTGAGAAAGCAATGTGTCTTATGGTCATCCAACAAATATCTGCTGGGCTGCTACTGTCCGCCCTGTCTACGTACTTTCACTAGAGGCTCCCAGTAAATATTTGCTCAGTGCTTTGTTTTTTTTTCCTCTTTTAAATTGCACACTGGCCTAGGGTCAAAATCACAAGGCTTGGGACCTCCCTGGTGGTCCAGTGGTTAAGAATCTGCCTGCCAATGCAGGTGGTATGGGTTCAATCCCTGGTCCGGGAACTAAAATTCCCAGTTCCCATGGAGCAGCTAAACCCACACGCCACAACCACTGAGGCCTGCATGCTACAGCCCGTGCTCCACAACATGAGAAGCCACTGCAACGAGACGCCTGCGCACCGCAGATGGAGAGAAGCCCCCGCTCACCACAACTAGAGCAAAGGCCACATGCAGCAACGAAGACCCAGCACAGCCATAAATAAGTAAATAAACATTTTAAATTATTTTTAAAATCACAGTTTCGATAAGATGAAGAGTAGAGAAACACAACAATCACTGAACAAGCTAACTTTAGTGTCTCAGACGCAACTGAAAACGTTGCATCGCTTCAAAAATGAAAGAGAGTGAGAGCTAAGGTGTCTCTTCAGGGAAAAGCATCTTCCAGAATTCTGAACACTCCATTCAATAGCCTTGTTCAAGTTGGTCCCTATAGAAGGCATTCGGAAAAGTAGAAATGGTGTAAGAAATCAGGAATAGCCTCAGAATAGAAAATCTTGGTGCACGGAAATGTCAATAAAACATTCCAAGACAACCTCCACAGAGTGTTTCACAAAATTAATTTTGTCAGAACTCTCTAAAACTCTTTTGGACAGCAATTTGCTTTGTGAATTTAAAAGGGCTTATTGAAGTGGTACATCATAAGACTGACCCGCCTCTGATTCTGCATGGGAAGGCGTGGAGGGGCCGCAGTGTATGTCTTATACTGGAGGTAATGGAGAAGTAAGTAAATCCTTTCTAGGCTAAGGGACAAGAGAAACAGTTTTAAAAGAGGTGCCTGAACATGCATGAACACAGAGGCCTCCTTCTAAAGGAACTCGAGTCTGTGCCAATTGGGTTCCTGTTCCCTTTTGCTGTGGGGAGGCAGGGCAGGCCTGGTTCACAGCCTTGAACCATCTTCCTTTCCCTAGATGTTGACTTCTTTCACCAGCTGAATACGTGCCCCATCCTTTTATCGTTGAGAATCTTCTGTTCCTGTTGGTTTTCCTCCTAAAGACTCCAGCTTATCTAAAGCCTCCCTGGTGGCTCAGTGGTAAAGAACCTGCCTGCCAGTGCAGGACATGCAAGAGATGCACGTTGGCTCCCTGCCTGGGGAAGATCCCTGGGGGAGGGACTGCTACCCACTCCGGTTTTCTTGCTGGAGATTCTCATGGGCACAAGAGACTCACAGGCTACAGTCTATGGGGTCGCAAAAAATCGGACACAGCTGAGCAACTAAACAACAAGGCTTCCACACAGCAAACCAGCTAAAGGAGTATTACTTACTCATTATCCTATTATTAATCAAGTGATACATGGGTAGGCAAAAAATCAAAAGTTCTGGTTCATAACAGTGAGATAGATGGCCCAACTGTTTTACAGGCTAGCCAATATCCCAGGATATAGGGCACTGACACACGGACCTCTCTGTAGGCATGACTTAGAGCTGAGACCAAGGGGACTCATCAAATCTCTTCTTCAAACATCTTTGAAACAAAGACATGTGGTCTCATTTGCTGTCAGGGCAGAAGTGGAAAGACAGGAGAGGAAGTAGGCAGAAGCCATGAGCAGAGAGGAAGAAGCAGCCAAAAGATAAAAAGTAAACAGAAGTGGGGGCTTCCCAGGTGGGTCAGTGGTAAAGCATCCACCTGCAGTGCAGGAGACACAGTTTCGATCTCTGGGTCGGAAAGATCCCCTGGAGAAGCGAGTGGCTACCCGCTGCAGAATTCTTGCCTGGAGAATCCCATGGACAGAGAAGATGGTGGGCTAGAATCCATGGGGTTGCAAAGAGTTGAACATGACTAAGACACTAAACAACAAAACAGAAGTGAGTCCATAAAAGGGTCAAAGCAGCAGGTGGGGGAGGAGCAGAGGCCGAGGCAGGGGCAGGAGCCAGCTGGGATCCAGCTGCTGGGGAGGGTGCCTGCTGCTGACAGGCCAGGGACAGACAGACTTGAACTTGTCCATGAGGTTTGAGTTCCTGCTCTCAGAACTTTCCATCACATGACTTTGTACAAAGGGCAGAGCAGAGGGGTCAGGCATTTGGGGAAGGCAGCTCAAGTCTTCATAAATAGGATTGATCTTTGTTGTTGTCACTTTTTAAATGTTTTGTGGCTATGTGCAGTCAAGGATGAGGGATCTAGTTCCCCAATCAGGGATGGAATCCATGCCCCTTCAGGGAAAGTGCAGTCTTAACTGCTGTACTGTCAGGGAAGTCTTCAGGACTCGATAGTTTTCATGAAGGAAACTGAGCTCTTAAAAAACGATATCAGTTCAGTTCAGTTGATCAGTCATGTCTGACTCTTTGCAACCCCATGAATAGCAGCACACCAGGCCGCCTGTCCGTCACCAACTCCCGGAGTTCACTCAGTCTCACGGTCATTGAGTCAGTGATGCCATCCAGCCATCTCATCCTGTCGTCCCTTCTCCTCCTGCCCTCAGTACCTCCCAGCATCAGAGTCTTTTCCAATGAGTCAACTCTTCGCATGAGGTGGCCAAAGTATTGGAGTTTCAGCTCTAGCATAATTCCTTTCAAAGAAATCCCAGGGCTGATCTCCTTCAGAATGGACTGGTTGGATCTCCCTGCAGTCCAAGGGACTCTCAAGAGTCTTCTCCAACACCACAGTTCAAAAGCATCAATTCTTTGGCGCTCAGCCTTCTTCACAGTCCAACTCTCACATCCACACATGACTACTGGAAAAACCATAGCCTTGACTAGATGGACCTTAGTCGGCAAAGTAATGTCTCCGCTTTTGAATATACTATCTAGGTTGGTCATAACTTTTCTTCCAAGGAGTAACTGTCTTTTAATTTCATGGCTGCAATCACCATCTGCAGTGATTTTGGAGCCCCCCCAAAATAAAGTCTGACACTGTTTCCACTGTTTCTCCATCTATTTCCCATGAAGTGATGGGACCAGATGCCATGATCTTTGTTTTCTGAATGTTGAGCTTTAAGCCAACTTTTTTTCTCTCTCCACTTTCACTTTCATCAAGAGGCTTTTTAGTTCCTCTTCACTTTCTGCCATAAGGGTGGTGTCATCTGCATATCCGAGGCTATTGATATTTCTCCTGGCAATCTTGATTCCAGCTTGTGCTTCTTCCAGTCCAGCATTTCTCAGGATGTACTCTGCATAGAAGTTAAATAGGCAGGGTGACAATATACAGCCTTGACGTTCTCCTTTTCCTATTTGGAACCAGTCTGTTGTTCCATGTCCAGTTCTAACTGTTGCTTCCTGACCTGCATACAGATTTCTCAAGAGGCAGGTCAGGTGCTCCAGTATGCCCATCTCTTTCAGAATTTTCCACAGTTTATTGTGATCCACACAGTCAAGGCTTTGGCATGTCAATAAAGCAGAAATAGATGTTTTTCTGGAACTTTCTTGCTTTTTCCATGATCCAGCAGATGTTGCCAATTTGATCTCTGGTTCCTCTGCCTTTTCTGAAACCAGCTTGATCATCTAGAAGTTCATGGTTCACGTATTGCTGAAGCCTGGCTTGGAGAATTTTGAGCATTACTTTACTAGCATGTGAGATGAGTGCAACTGTGCAGTAGTTTGAGCATTCTTTGGCATTGCCTTTCTTTGGGATTAGAATGAAAACTGACCTTTTCCAGTCCTGTGGCTGCTGCTGAGTTTTCCAAATGTGCTGGCACATTGAGTGCAGCACTTTCACAGCATCATTTTTCAGGATTTGAAATAGCTCCACTGGAATTCCATCACCTCCACTAGCTTTGTTCATAGTGATGCTTTCTAAGGCCCACTTGACTTCACATTCCAGGATGTCTGGCTCTGGATGAGTGATCACACCATCATGATTATCTGGGTCCTGAAGATCTTTTTTGTACAGTTCTTCTGTATATTCTTGCCACTTCTTCTTAATATCTTCTGCTTCTGTTAGGTCCATACCATTTCTGTCCTTTCTGGGGCCCATCTTTGCATGAAATGTTCCCTTGGTATCTCTAATTTTCTTGAAGAGATCTCTAGTCTTTCCCATTCTGTTCTTTTCCTCTATTTCTTTGCATTGATCGCTGAAGAAGGCTTTCTTATCTCTTCTCGCTATTCTCTGGAACTCTGCATTCAGATGCTTATATTTTTCCTTTTCTCTTCTGCTTTTCACCTCTCTTCTTTTCACAGCTATTTGTAAGGCCTCCCCAGACAGCCATTTTGCTTTTTTGCATTTCTCTTCCAAGGGGATGGTCTTGCTCTCTGTCTCCTGTACAATGTCACAAACCTCATTCCATAGTTCATCAGGCACTCTATCTATCAGATCTAGGCCCTTAAATCTATTTCTCACTTCCACTGTATAATCATAAGGGATTTGATTTAGGTCATACCTGAATGGTCTAGTGGTTTTCCCTACTTTCTTCAATTTGAGTCTGAATTTGGTAATCAGTTCAGTTCAGTTCAGTTCAGTCGCTCAGTCGTGTCCGACTCTTTGCAACTCCATGAATCACAGCACACCAGGCCTCCCTGTCCATCACCAACTCCTGGAGTTCACTCAGATTCGCGTCCCAAGTTGAATAGTTCTATGAAGACCTACAAGACCTTTTAGAAGTGACACCCAAAAAAGATGTCCTTTTCATTATAGGGGACTGGAATGCAAAAGTAGGAAGTCAAGAAACACCTGGAGTAACAGGCAAATTTGGCCTTGGAATACAGAATGAAGCAGGGCAACGACTAGTAGAGTTTTGCCAAGAAAATGCACTGGTCATAGCAAACACCCTCTTCCAACAACACAAGAGAAGACTCTACACATGGACATCACCAGATGGTCAATACCGAAATCATATTGATTATATTCTCTGCAGCAAAAGATGGAGAAGCTCTATACAGTCAACAAAAACAAGACCAGGAGCTGACTGTGGCTCAGATCATGAACTCCTTATTACCAAATTCAGACTCAAATTGAAGAAAGTAGGGAAAACCGCTAGACCATTTAGGTATGACCTAAATCAAACCCCTTATGATTATACAGTAGAAGTGAGAAATAGATTTAAGGGCCTAGATCTGATAGACAAGAGTGCCTGATGAACTATGAAATGAGGTTCGTGACATTGTACAGGAGACAGAGATCAAGACCATCCCCAGAGGGTGTTTGCTATGACCAGTGCATTTTCTTGGCAAAACTCTATTAGTCTTTGCTCTGCTTCATTCTGTATTCCAAGGCCAAATTTGCCCGTTACTCCAGGTGTTTCTTGACTTCCTACTTTTGCATTCCAGTCCCCTATAATGAAAAGGACATCTTTTTTGGCTGTTAGTTCTAAAAGGTCTTGTAGGTCTTCACAGAACCATTCAACTTCAACTTCTTCAGCATTACTTGTTGGGGCATAGACTTGGATAATTGTGATATTGATTGGTTTGCCTTGGAGACAAACAGAGATCATTCTATTGTTTTTGAGATCGCATCCAAGTACTGCATTTAGGACTCTTTTGTTGACCATGATGGCTATTCCATTTCTTCTGAGGGATTCCTGTCCACAGTAGTAGATATAATGGTCATCTGAGTTAAATTCACCCATTCCAGTCCATTTTAGTTCGCTGATTCCTGGAATGTCGACGTTCACTCTTGCCATCTCGTTTGACCACTTCCAATTTGCCTTGATTCATGGACCTGACATTCCAGGTTCCTATGCAATATTGCTCTTTACAGCATCAGACCTCGCTTCTATCACCAGCCACATCCACAGCTGGGTACTGTTTTTGCTTTGGCTTCATCCCTTCATTCTTTCTGGAGTTATTTCTCCACTGATCTCTAGTAGCATATTGGGCATCTACTGACCTAGGGAGTCCCTCTTTCAGTATCCTATCATTTTGCCTTTTCATACTGTTCATGGGGTTCTCAAGACAAGAATACTGAAGTGGTTTGCCACTCCCTTCTCCAGTGGACCACATTCTGTCAGACCTCTCCAGCATGACCCGCCCGTCTTGGGTTGCCCCGCAGGCATGGCTTGGTTTCATTGAGTTAGACAAGGCTGTGGTCCTAGTGTGATTAGACTGACTAGTTTTCTGTGAGTATGGCTTCAGTGTGTCTGCCCTCTGATGCCCTGTTGCAACACCTACCATCTTACTAGGGTTTCTCTTACTTTGGGCGTGGGGTATCTCTTCACAGCTGCTCCTTACCTTGGACGGGGGTATCTCCTTATCGCTGCCCTTCCTGACCTTCAACCTGAGATAGCTCCTCTAGGCCCTCCTTCGCCCTGCGAAGCCACTGCTCCTTGGGTTGCTTCCCCCCGCCCCCACCCCAGGCCGCCAGCCTTGGCCTCGGGCGCGAGGTGGCTTCTCCCGGCCGCCCGACTTCAGACGTGGGGTAGCTACCCTCGGCCGCCGCCACTGACCTCGGACGCGGGGTGTCTCCTTCCGGCCGCCATTGACCTCGGACTTGGGTAGCTCCTCTCGGCGTTCCTGCGCCGTCACAGCCTGGCACTCTCGGCCGCTGCCCCTGACCTCGGACGCGGGGTAACTCCTCTCGGTCGCGCTTCGTGCGCCGGGTCGCGGCCGCCGGCGCTTCGTGCGCCGGGTCGCGGCCGCCGGCGCTTCGTGCGCCGGGTCGCGGCCGCCGGCGCTTCGTGCGCCGGGTCGCGGCCGCCGGCGCTTCGTGCGCCGGGTCGCGGCCGCCGGCGCTTCGTGCGCCGGGTCGCGGCCGCCGGCGCTTCGTGCGCCGGGTCGCGGCCGCCGGCGCTTCGTGCGCCGGGTCGCGGCCGCCGGCGCTTCGTGCGCCGGGTCGCGGCCGCCCATTCAAATGGAAAAGCTAAAACATTCTGGAATCAAAAACATAAACAGGCTTTTTCGATTACCCACCGTGTGTTTTGCTCTCCATTACGCCATACTCCTGTCACCTACTAGCCGAAAAAAGTAGATTGCTGTTGCTAGTCACTTAGTCATGTCCAACTCTTTGCAACCCCATGGACTGTCCATTGGATTTTCCAGCCAAGAATATTGGAGTCAGTTGCCGTTCCCCTCTCCAGGGGATCTTCCCTATCCAGGGATCGAACCCATTTCTCCTGCAGTGGCAGGCAGATTCTTTACCACTGAGCCACTAGGGAAGCCCGAAAAGTAGGTAGTTATACTTATTTTCAGTCTGAAGCTTGAATTTAAGACAATTGAGCATGGATTGAAGGGGTAAAGAGACCAAGATGCCAAACATTATCTAGGTGGCCCAAGATGCAAAAAAGGTAAAGGTTCAATCAATGCATGACTTACAGGTATACATGTCTTAAACCATCTTAAAGAGGATAAAAATGACCTATTTCTAATCATGATGATCACAGTTTCCCCATTCTGTTAATCCTCCCCAAACCCAGGACATGAGATTACCTGGATAAATCCTCTTGCATTTCAGCATTTGTAGAACTCCATATATATATATAGAGATAGATATAGATATATCAATTTCCTATACGTACCAGTTTCCTAATTTTCCACCCTGAATCCTATCTCTCTGGCCACATTTATGCTGCCACTCAGCAGCAACAGAGGCAGGGAGAGTGACGCTCAGCAGTGTCAGAGAATGGAACCCTGACACTTCCAGCAGGATGTGGCACTGCAGGTTTCTAATGAAAAAAAAAAATCAAAGAACTGCTCCCTGATAATGGAAAAATAAATTGGAATTGTATTGGGAAAGTGCCCAAAAGAATTTGCCTCAAATGAGAATTGAGTCTTTATTAGAAAAATCTGATAAAGAGGGAGGGAAAAAACTCCTTTCCCATCATCTAATGGTCCTTATAATTCACCATTTCATTGCCCTCCTGTAAAGGCACATTACATTTTAGTGTCTGTCAAATGTTATTGTAATTGTGAAGATACCTTCTGCCCAGAAACCTGAAATAATTTCTCCTTTCAAGTGAAAGCCTCAACTTAGCAGGGAAAGTACGTGCCAGTTTCTTCCTCTTACAAGCTCTAGGGGAAAAAGTTATCATCATCTTGGCCTCTACAGAAAAGAACAAATATTTAGGAAGCTCCTTCCTCGTGAATTTTGGCATTTGCCATAGCTGCTATCTGACAACGTATCCTATTTCCTTCCTGTTGGACAAATATTTGCAGAGGGCTTACTGTGTTCTGGCACCACGCACCATGTGGCCCAGACTGAACTCAGCTCTTCCACTTGTCTGGGGTGAGGGGCTAGAACAAGAAACGAGACTGCATAGAAGGCTGGGGTTTGGGGTCCCCTTTTTCGCAGTGGGATCCCGGGGGGAGGATTCAGCGCTCACATAAGGAGTTTGGGATGGGGGTGGGAGGGAGGATCAAGAAGGTATTTATATAAACACTTAGAGTTGATTTGAGTTGTTGTACAGCAGAAACCAACAAAACATTGTAAAGCGATGATCTTCCGATTAAAAACATTAAAAAAAATTGTTTTTAAAATAAGGAGTTTGGATTTAATTCAGTAGATAATGTGAAGTCACTGGACATTTTTGAGAATAACTGGTCAGAGCTAAGGGTCAGGCGATCTTCCTGGTGGCAGCCAGGGCAGTGGGTGGCAGGGGAAGGAGGGTGGATCCTCCAAGTGAGAACTAATTGGTCCTGATTTCAGGCTGTTACAGGGACAGGTGGGGCTTCCCTGGTGGCTCAGATGGGAAAAGAATCTGCTGGCAGTGCAGGAGACCTGGGTTCGATCCCTGGGTCAGGAAGATCCCCTGGAGGAAGGTGTGGCAACCCACTCTAGTATCCTTGCCTGGAGAACCCCATGGACTGAGGAGCCTGGTGGCCCACAGTCTACAGGGTCACAAAGATTCGGACACGACTGAAGCAACTTAGCACACACAGGGAGAGGTGAGTGGAGGAAGGCAAAAGTTGCACTGAGATTTTGAGGCCAGAGATGGGGCTGATGGCAGCTCTCCAAACCAAAGCACAGACCATAGGGAAGGAGATATTTAGGAGGAAGATGACTTGACCCTACTGGACGGGAGTTGTTAAGAGACACAGAGGTCGTGCTCTATGGCAGGAAGGGGACACGAATGTTAGAATATAAGAGAAAGATCAGGTGGCATCGGCGGGATGAGGGGTGAGTAGAAGCTATTGGGGTTTGTCAGCTAGGTCACCAGCCGCCTTCACAAGGGACATTTTAGAGGAGTGGTGTCAGCAAGGGCAACATGGCCATTTGCCAAGGATGAGTGGGTGGTAAGGAAGTGAAGACAGTCAGGACTGTGTTTTGCAGCATGGTGTGAAGTAATTCTGGTTTTATTTCTAAGATCAGAAACATCTGGAGAGCAAGAAGGGGATCTAAATGGTAAATCACGATCACCCCCCATCACAGGCCACCTCCTACTGAACATGCCCTTCTGGATTTGCCAGCCCAGTGTCTTTAAACCATTCTCCAGGCCTCTGCTATTTTTCTATAATTGCAAATAAGATTGAAATAATAGTAAATATAGCTAGCACTCCCAGAACATTCACAGTCTGTCAGGCATCCCAAGAAGAGATTCATACATATTAATTAATTTAACCTTCATGATGACCCTAAAAGGTTGAGACTAATTTTACTTCTTTACACAGGAGGAAACTGAGGCAAGAGATTTTAAATAAGTTGCTTAAATTCACAAAACTAGGAAGTAAGTGGGCTTCCCTGGCAACTCCCTGGTGACAGTGGTAAAGAATCCACCTGCCAATGCAGGAGACGCACATTTGATTCCTGGGTTGGGAAGATACCTTGGAAAAGGAGTGGCAACCTACTCCAGTATTCTTGCCTGGGAAATCCCATAGACAGAGAAGCCTGGAGGGCTACAGTCCACGGGGTTCGAAAAAGTCAGCCACAGCTTAGCGACTAAACAACAACAACAGTAAGGAAGTGGGCTGGGATTCAGTCCTGACAACCTGCAGGCACCTGTGCCCTTGATCATGATGTTGGCCTCCACCAACCACTGCAAAACCACTTAAAGGAGTCCTAGGAATTTTGCAAAAACTAAACACAACTGTAGAAAACATTTTGTTTATCTTAGCAAATGACACAGGCTAAGTTTGGCAACACTTGTTTCGGGGCAAATAGCTATGTAGGTAAACTGAAAAATATGCCAATATCATAAGCCCAGAAGTGAGGGCTCTTGGAACTAGGAGGAGCCCTAAGTCCCCTTTGATCATTCTTTTTACTTGAACATAGAAAGAAACCACCATCCAGGGTAGAAGAGCATCTGGGTCGAGGTCATATACCGCTAAGGGCCAACCAAGACTGGGTCTCCATGTTCCGAGTCTTTCCATTGCACCCAGAGGAGGTTAAGTGGGGGAGACGGGGAGAGGGGTTCAGTGAGACAGGAGGAAGTGGCAGGCGGTGCAGCAAATCTGCACCCCAGAACCCAGCTCAGAGTGAGGGTGGCGGGCACGGAGCTGTCCGCAGGCTGCGGCCCCCGCAGGCCTTTCCTTAAGGCTGCCTGTTCCTTTCAGCCATTTGGCCTGACTCCTTTTCTTGCTGTCTCTCCAGCTCCCACCCCCAGTCCCACTCCCTCTCCCTACCTCTGGGTCCCACGATCTGCGCCCAGATGTTGGTGAGGCCCCAGCACATGAATGCTTTAAGACCGACTTTAAATTAGTTAATTAATGAAACATGCACCTCTGTGTTCATAGAGGTACCTAGGCATGGAAGCAACCTAAGCATTCATTGAAAGATGAGTGGATAAAGAAGCTGTGGTGCATATACACCATGTAATATTACTCAGGCACAAAAAAGAATGAAATACTGCCATTCACAGCAACATGGACGGACCTGGAGATTATCATAGGAAGTGAAGTAACCCAAAGACAAACACCATTATGATATCACTTATATGTGGAATCTAAAATATGATACAAATGAACTTATTTACAAAACAGAAATAGACTCACATAGAAATCAAATTTATGGTTACCGAAGGGGAAAGGGAGTGGGGGAGGGGTAAATGAGTTGAGATTAACAGATACATACTATTATATATTAAATACACAACAAGGACCTGCTGTACAGCACAGGGAACTGTATCAATATTTTCTAATAAACTACAATGAGAAAGAATTGCTGTTGTTTACTTGCTAAGTGTGTCCAGCTCTTTTGTGGCCCCATGGACTCTAGCCCACCAGGTTCCTCTGTCCATGGGATTCTCCAGACAAGAATACTGGAGTTGGTTGTCATTTCCTTCTCCAGGGAATCTTCCCAACCCAGGAACTGAACCCAAGTCTCCTGCATTGGCAGGTGGATTCTTTACTGCTGAGCCACCAGGGAAGCCCATGAAAAAAAGAATATATACATATAAAACTGAATCATTTTCCTGTACCTCAAAAACCAACACCTTGTAAATCAATTATACTTCAATATAAATATTATTTAATTGATCTATAGATAAGTGAACAATCAGAGGACAAACATGCCCAGGAATAGTAGTGTCATGGATCTCCTCTAGATCCACTAGGGAAGCAAGAAAACAACCTCAGCAGAATCCTCTTGGATCCAACAGGACAGAAACACATGGTCATACAAAAACACGCGACTTGAACTGTGTCGTGTTGGTCCTGGTTCTCTTTAGGATTTGTCTACTTCTTTTCCACACTGAAGCTCCGAGTATCTGAGCTGCAGATGCTAACTCTCACCTTCTAATGGCATTTCATCTTGCTGCCAACAGGGAGACAGTACTACAAATACACTAAATGAGTGTCTCCTGCAAAAACAACTTTCCACCAAAAACCTGACTGTGCAAATATGGCTGTTCCCTAAAAGGCCCCACCCACAGACTGGGAAACAAAAGGCACATTTTGCAAAATAATGGCCTCTCCCCAAACTGGTACAGCTGTTTGGGTGGTGTTAAATCTGAGGCAGGAGAGGGAGAAGTTATCACTACTCAAGATCATCTTTGGCAGTCAGCCGGGAGACAGGTTCTATGTTGAGGCCACTCTTCTGTATGATTAAATTAAATGACTTATAGAAAATATTTTAAAAAACACATTTACAAATATTAAAAAACCACATTACAAAAATGTCACTTGTTTCCAGCTTGAATTTGAGACTCTATAGAATAGGCCCTTATTTATATGGGCTTGATTTTATGGACACTGGGGGACAAAGATACTTTTCTTGGTGATTAGTACTTTGTTATGGCATATTACTCAGTTTAAGATTTTTCCCTTTGTTTGTTATCTTGATCTTCTACAATCATTCTACAATGTATAATCATTCTATAATGTATATATGTATCAAATCATGTTATATGTTGTATTTTTATATTTGTTTAAACAGGATTTTTCTTTTAAATTGTTTATTTGGGAGGTTTTTTGGTCATACTGCCTAGTATGTGGGTTGTTAGCTCCCTGACCAGGGATCAAACCTGTGACCCCTGCACTGGAGGCTCAGAGCTTTAACCACTGGACTTCCAAGGAAGTCCCTATACATTTTAAATGTATGCAATTATACATCAATCATTCCTCAATAAAGTTTTTGTTTGTTCTTTTAAAGTGAATGATCCTAGCAAGAACCCTGCCTTACACCAAGACTAACATAGGTCTGTGGACCCAGACAGGCATCAGAGCAAGTGACAGGAGCTGAGCTGAGCACGCTTCCTGCTGAGTCACCATTCTGAACGACAGCTGGCCTCAGCCCCTGATGCAAGAAGGCAGGGGCGAGTGATGGGGCGGGGCGAACAGGAGGGCACCCAGGGTGTCTGAAAGGGCGGTCACTGCACAATCTGGTCACTTGTTGTCTTCTGGGGACCCACCTTTTCACAAGAAGCTGAAATTCTGATTCTCATGTTAATGACCCTATTTTAGACAAGACACATTTTCTGGCCATATTTGGTTTGTGGACCTTGGCTTCCAACCTCTGTGACCCGCTCTTAGTCATCATTGCCTTGATGTGAACCAGCGGATGTGGTCTTTGGATTTAGGGTTTCCATTCAGTATATGTGTTATACATGAATTTGTGGTCTTTATTTTAATAATGTGCATGTTACATATTAGAATATCTTTTATCTATTCTCTATATATTACAAATACAAATATATGCACTATGTCACTCAGTCATGTCCGACTCTCTGCGACCCCATGGACTGTAGCCCACCAGGTTCCTCCATCCATGGGATTCTCGAGGCAAAATACTGGAGTGGGTTGCCATGCCCTCCTCCAGGGGATCTTCCCAACCCAGGGATGGAACCCAGGTTTCCCACATTGCAGGTGGACCTTTGCTGTCTGAGCCAATATATGTATACACACACACACACACACATATATATAATGCTCTATTTTTAAAAAAGAAAGAAAGGGTATACATATGTGCCAAGTCTGAAAACCATCCTCTGTGGAATACACTGAAGTGTGGAGGGGAGTGTTCCCACTTGTATCTTTATGTTTGCCAAATGGACAGTTTTTCCCAGGACCACAGACTCCCAAGTCTGACAGGTCTTGCCAGTGTGATTTCGGCCCCTCTCAGCAGCCTTCAGCTCTGCCTGGCCCTTTGCGAGCCCCTCTGCTTCGCACAGCATCTCACTATTCTGCGCCTTTCCTCCTCTGAGCCTGTTGCCCCTTCCTTGCTTCCTCTTGACTCTGTACCTTCCTCCTGCCCTGTCGTGTCAAGGGACGCAAGGTCCAGTGCTCGGCCCTTGGCCGCCCCCTCCCCGCCTCCCTGAGCACCCTCAGCCTTTCTGCCAGCGCCTCCTCCATCTGAGTTTCTGCCCCTCGCAGAGCGCCTGGTGAGCCGGGACCCTGACTTGGGCCAGCTGGCTGCGTCTTCACCTGATTGTCCCCTGACTGTACACCAGGGCTCTCTGTCTGTGTTACAAACTGGTTCCTGTCCTTGGCCTTTCTCAAACCAAGCTCATCATCTTTCTCCAAAATTCATCTCCTCCTCCTGTGTCTCCACTGACGGCGGGGCTTGTGGAGGAGATGGTACCCTCTTGCTCCCAGGGCCTGAGGCTGGAATCTCAGACTCAGCCATGGTCCCTCCCCGCTCCCCGTGTCTCCCCTGCACTTGGGGTCTGCTGCCCGCTCCTATCTGTCCACCTTTCAGATACTCTCCACGTGTTTTCTCTCATTTCTCCTGTCTCCTCATTAGGACCAGCCCTGGTGACCTCAGCCTCAAGCGTTACAGAAACCTCTGCAATCGAACATAAATGTAAAAAGAGGGCAATATCTGGGCTTTGTGAGGGATTGAAACCAAGAACTAGAACAAAAAACTGAGGTGCATCCAGAATTAAGGAATTAGTCTTTATAGGAGAGGAGACCTGGGGAGCGGAGGGCATGTGGGGTGCTCCATCTATGGGAAGGGGTGAGCCCCAGACTCACAGCCTGGCCCGCGCACCGGCCCCCGATCTGCAGCCTCCTGCCTCACCTGCACCACCTCATGGTACTTTTCCTCAAAAGCACCATGAATAGGGACTTCCCTGGGAGTGCAATGGTTAAGAATCTGCCTTCCAATGCAGAGGATGCGGGTTCCACCCCTGGGTGGGGAACTAAGATCGCACACGACTCAGGGATACCAAGCCCATGCGTCACAGCTAGAGGGAAGCCCACACACTGCAACGAAAGGTCCCACGTGCTGCCATGAAGGCCTCAAACAGCCAAGTAAAAAAGTAAATATTTTTTTTTAAAAACACGTATCATGAGCATTCCTGCTTCTCCTTCCTCATACTATTCAGAAAATTATAATTTTAAATAAGAGGTGTTAACAAGAGAGAGCAGGCCCAAAATGGAGTCACTTGTTCTTAAGCCCCATGTCAGCAAACTTAATAACTAATTGCAGTCTCAACTCCCCTCGGAATATAACCTTTAACCAGTCCACCTGGAATCACCTGGTTAGTACTACTGAGATAATCTGCCCAGTAGGCCCTTTGATCCCCATAGGATGGAGACCTTGCCAGAAACAATGCATTCTTCAATAATGATTTCTTTTTTCTGCCCTCTTTCTACATTTGAAAATCTTTCCTTTTTCAGTGTTTGATGGAGTTCCTTTCTGTTTTCAAATGGGATGCTGCCTGGTGCACAAATTATTTAAAAATCCAAGGACTTCCCTGGTGGTCCAGTGGTTAAGAATCTACCTTCTAAAGCAGGGGAACAAGGGTTCAATCCCTGGTCCAGGAAGATCCCCACACACCGTGGGGCAACTAAGCCCATGTGCCACAACCACTGAGGCCACGCACTCTAGACCGTGGGCTCTGCAACTAGAGAAAGCCTGCATGCTGGAGTGAAGACCCAGTCCGCATTTATATATATACAGACACACACACACCAAATATACCGAATCCAGTTTGATCTTTAAATTTACTCAGTTGAAGTTCTGTTCTTTAACAGATCTGGTGGCAGCAGCGGGACCAAAGATTTCCAAGGGCTTTGGGGACAATAAGAAGCACAGAGAGAAACACACCCCTTCTGGGTTCACTCTCTCTCTCTCACTGTTCCCGGGGCCATGGTTAACCTCCCTCTCCATTCTGAGCTCTGCTCCTTCTGCATCACGTTCTCCCATCTAATTGGTTTTCCAGCCCAGGGCTTAGCAGGTCAGCTGGAGGCAGCAGAGAGTTCCATCTGGGACCCTAGTTGCTAGCCTTGGTTCGTTCTGCAATCCCTCATGTGTTTGCATCTCTTTCCCCAGTTCTAGCCTGCTTACTGGAGTCTCCTGGGTTAGTCCACGCTGGGAATGACTGGTGATGGGCCTGGCCTTCTCTTGGCCAGGCTGCAGTAACTTCTCGTGGTTACTGCTGGTGTGTTAAAGTGCGCACTTGCCTTGCTTTGTGTAGATAAAGGCTGTCATTAATAAGAATGTATGCTCGTTTGCTCAGTCGTGTCCAACTCTTTGCAATCCCATGCACTGTAGCCCGCCAGGCTCCTCCATCCCCGGGATTTCCCAGGCAAGAATCCTGGAGTGGATCGCCATTTCCTTTTCCAGGGGATATTCCTGACACGGGGATCAAACCCACATCTTCCGTGTCTCCTGCACTGCAGGGAAATTCTTTACCTCTGAGGCACCACTAGTTTGTAGTGTTAAGAAGGATCTCAGAGGCCAGAAAGCTGCAAACATCAGTGGGCATGGATCAAACACCTAAAAGCTGGTGGAGAGTCTGACACCAAGCCCAAAGATACCTGTGTCAGGATAGGCTGTTCACAGAACAGGTTAGACACTGGGTCACCTGCCACCTCAAGAAAATGTGTGTGATGATGCGTGCTGTAAAATACCACACCATCCCCTGGTCACACAACCCTTTGAGGGATTAGTTTCTCTCTGAATAACCCAAAGACTTAGTTAATGGGATCCTCAGGCATCCCCTCTCTGGCACCCCTGCTTATTTTATGTCTAAAAACTGTGGTTCCAGAAGCTACAAACAGCTTCAAAAATGGCCCCACACTTACTAAAGACAACCTAGAATTTTGTGTCAAGAACTTAACTTGGTAACTGTCAGGTTGGGGGCCCAAAATTATGGCCAGACAGAGATGTGGGTCGCACCCCATTTGTGGCTAAGGGTCCTAAGAAGCTACTACCAGCTCTCAGGGGAATTATACCCTAGAATTACAGTGGCCATCAGGAGGAACGTGCCAATTAGGTGAGATCATTTAAGCAGTACATTTAAAAGTAACAGTTTCCAAATCAAATGAACAAAATGAGCTACCTATTTTAATTGGAATGCAAAAGTTTCCAAAAGGCTTCAAGATTCCAAAATAGCTGCACTGAAAGATTCATTGTAAAAGGCTGAATGGGACTTCCCTGGTGGCTCAGTGATAAAGAATCTGCCTGCCAGTGAGGAGACATGAGTTTGACCCCTGGTCTCCAAAGATCCCGCATGCTGCCGAGCAACTCACCCTTGCATCACAGCTTCTGAGTCTGTGCTCTAGAGCCCGGGGGCTGCAACTACTGAGCTCATGCACTGCAGCTACTGAGGCCTGTGCACCCAGAGCCCTCGCTCCACAACAAGAGAAGTCACTGCAGTGAACGCCTGCCACCACAGCCAGAGAGTAGACCCTGCTCTCCGCAACTGCAGCAAGCCTGTGTGCAGCCATGAAGACCCAGCGCAGCCCAGAGCAAAGAAAATAAAAAAAAAAAAACAAAGAATCTCCCTTCCAATGCAGGGGACACAGGTTCAATCCCTGGCTGGGAATACTGACTTCCCACATACTGTGGGGAGGCTGAGTCTGCACACCACAGCTAGAGAAGGCTGCATGCTGCCACAGAGACCCAGCACTGCCAAAATCTTTAAAATAAAATAAATAAATAATAAAACCCAGTTCCTAATTTCTAAGAGAAAAAAAAAAGCTGTTATTAAATTCAAGGTATATGAGATGCCTAAAAAGAAAGACTGTAAGACTGAAGTAACTCCTATTGTTCCCTGCTAGCCTCCTAATAAAACACTCATTCTATTAATAGTAAGTAACCCTGGCCTAAACTGCCTTTCCACCAGCAGGAGTCTATTTAAAGGGTTACCTTTACTTATTTTTAAGTTTTATTTACTTTTTAATTGGAGGATAACTATTTTATAGTACTGTGGTGGTTTTTTGACAAACATCAACATGAATCGGCCATACGTACACATGTGTCCCCTCCCTTTAAAATAATACCACCTGAAGCTACAGAATATTCTCTTCTTCATCTTTTACTCCTTGGTCAAAGGCCAAACCAAGGGCCAGAGTTTAAAAATTTCTTAAACTCAGGTGGGATCTTTAAAAGTATTTGTAAATGGATTACTTCCTAAGATTAATGGATAGAATTTTAAGAAATACAATCAGATGGAAGGCAGGTCACTGATCTGGCTGAACTAAGACCCTGATAGGAATTTTTGTTTTCAGGCCTTTTTCTAGGCTAAAATAAAACAGTCTACCTAGAGGGAAAGAAACTAACTGGGGTTACTGTAATTAGGCCAGTAGACCATTTATGGTGTCATTTAAGTTACAATCCGATTCCATGAGGCATTAGAAGCAACTGTCTTGCAAAGCTCTGCAAAACCACAAATGCAACTCTAGAAGCAATTCACGGCCCATTTATCTTTCCAATCCACCAAACCTCATCTATTCTTCTCAAAATGACTGCAGACATTATAAAAGATCAGGATATTGGAAACAAAATTGTCCTGTCCTTATGAAAAGGAAGAAAAATGTTAACTATAATTATCCTAGGTTTCTGATGATATATATGCACACTCCAAAACTCTGAGGGAAAAAACTTGCATTCTTTGTTCCCTGAACTTGTAAATCTTATAATGTCTTTGAAATGTAAACACAGTCCATGATCTCTGGAGACTGAAGGAAAAACAAAAAGGGAAAGAGGCATTTTAAAAATACCAACTGCTGTAAATGCTCCCTAGCCACATCCTCCATAAGATGACTTGTCCACAGCAAATAGATATCTTAAGTCTTCTCCACGAACAGCAAAAAACATTAGCCGTCTGAGTGGATAAACTTAGCTGATTCCAACTGCTATTTATAAATCAGTGAGTTTTTTCATTCTTATACTTGGTTCATGGCTAAAATTTTTGAATGAGCATTATAAAATCTCTGTTTGTACATTTATGATGTATGTTTTTTGATGGTTTTCCCAGTAGTCATGTAGGGATGTGAGATGCAGACCATAAAGAAAGCTGAGCACCGAAGAACTGATTCTTTCAAACTGGGGTGCTGGAGAAGACTGTTGAGAGTCCCTTCGACTGCAAGGAGATCAAACCAGGCAGTTCTAAAGGCAATGAACCCTGAATATTTATTGGAAGGACTGATGCTGAAACTCCAATACTCTGGTCACCTGATGTGAAAGAGGGGACTCATTGGAAAAGACCCTGATGCTGGGAAGGATTGAAGGCAAAAGGAGAAGAGGGAAGCAGTGGATGAGATGGTTAAATAGTATCACAGACTCAATGGACATGAATCTGAGCAAACTCTGGGAGATAGTGAAGGATAGGGGACCCTTGGCATGCAGCTGTCCATAGAATTGCAAAGAGTGGCCACAACTTAGCAACTGAGTAACAACAAATGTTTTCAATATGATATTTTTCTACTTCTGAATGGTTACTACAATTAATTTGTAACAGAGCTCTATTTAATTGGCTCAGACAAGCAAGCACCTATATAAATTTACTATTCATAAAAAGTTTCAAAAATATAATAGAAACAAATCCAAATATTTTTCAAGTTCACATGATCCAGGATGATTTTCAATACATAAAAACAAGTTTATATTTGTTGGTTTAATTAATACAGATATGTCTTTGGAGTTATTAACATTAAGAATAATGATTTTATTCTACCTAGGTTTACTAAAAGTCAAATAAGCCTATGTTATCTCTGCTATAAAATTTTTCAGAAAAAACATGCATATAACTTGGAATGATGGTTAACTGCTTTAATGTCTCATGAAATTTTCATGATTAATCTAAGTATGCTCATTAAGAACAATAGATATAGATGAGATAAAAGTTTTTAGATGAACTCTTTAGTGATAATTGTTTCATGTCTATTTACATAATTTCCCAAATCTCTTTCGTAACTTACACCATTAGAGTTTTCAGAGTTAAATGATGGAAATTCACTGAATACTTGGATTATTTCCAAGTAAGATAAAGTAATGAAATATTAATTACTGAACACAGGTTTATTCATTTTTGGCTCCCTTTCATAGAAAAATTAAAGACATTTGGGATTATTAGTAAGCATGTTCTATAAAAATGTACTATGAAGAGATGTATTTGTAGAAATTCTAAAAACTATTTCTGAATTTGCCAAGTCACAGAATGCTAAAGATCAGAAACAGTTCAAAATTGCTTACTTTTTTATTTTCACTAGAAATTAAGGTTTATGAGGGTTAAAAAGATCTAAAAAAGAATCTAATTATTTCTCATTATTAGAAATAATAAGGGCAATAGATGTATATGCAAAGAAAGTAGAATATGTGTTTGGCCAAAATAAGATATAAAATACGGAGATGTATCTTGTTAAAGAAAATGAAAATAATTTTGCCCTAAAACAAATTGGTTATTTCAGAATGGGAAGGAAGAAAATGAAGGAAAAACTATAAACAGAAAGTTGAGAGGAGAGAGAAAGAAAAAGAAAAAAAGAGACGGGGGAGAAAAGAGGAAATCTCGTGTGGTCAAGTTGGCTAAAAATTGAATTGTTATGACAAGGGTTTAAAAAAATAAACCTTAATATCAGTAGTGTACTTATAGAAAGCTAAAGCTTAAGTTTCTCTCATTTGCTAAAAGGACAAATGCTTCTTGGACTATTGATCAGCGCTTGATAAGAGATTATGAAAGGTTTTCCTTCACCTTCGAGACAGCCTACTTAGAAAACAAAGATTTTATGTTTTACCAAGTGTCTTCACCAGGTCTTTGGTTAATTTAAAAAATTGAGTCTTCTTGATATTAAAAGAGCTAAGTTTTACTCACAATTATGTAATCTCCCACATATGTCTTTGAAATCTTTTATTGCTATTTTGGTTAAGTAGCTAATTAAGTGTTACTTCATAACGATCTGTGATCCTATTTAGTCAAATGTCCGAATCTTTTATAATTTTGACAAAACTGCCCAAATTCAAATTCTAAATGAAATCTTTTTTGACCTAGAAGTAACCTTGGAATTTTCCAGAAGGACCCCAGAACATCTCAGAAGATTTGTTCTCTTTTATAAAAAGAAAGTGAAGTCGCTCAGTTATGTCCGACTCTTTGCAATCCCAAGGACTGTAGCTTACCAGGCTCCTCTGTCCATGGGATTTTCCAGGCAATAGTACTGGAGTGGCTTGCCATTTCCTTCTCCAGGATAAAAAGAAGGATACTAAACCAATTAGGCTTATTTGATTTGTTAAATTATGTGGAAGCTTTATCAGACAAGTAATGCTAAACCGTCTTAGATTATATTTGTGGGGGTATATGTTATTAATATAAATGTTTCAGAAATTATATGAAATTTCTAAAATTCTGCTATGTCCTGGTATAATGCTGTTAGTCACAATTCCAGTTATTATCTTAAAATGCTGTGCTACAGAAATAACCAAATTTTCCCTGTCAATTCCCCTACAATGAACTGTCATCAAATCTTTAACAATGGCCATTTTTGCGAAGTCTTTTGTCATTTATAAAGAGTTATTGCTTTACTCTGATGTTTTTGCAAAAGTGCTTCATCTTCATGAGGATTCATGGTAAGAACTTTTGACAGCTACAGGTCTCTCATAAATGGAAGATCATAAAACTGAACTGGGTAAGAATCTCCAGAACTAATAGACAAACTGGATTCAAGCAGAACAAAAGCTGGTAACATGGAACCGAATGAACTGAGGAATATGGCTGTGACTTGCATGACTTTTTGTTTTAATATATTACTGGTTCCTTAATGTTTTGCTTTTCTGGATTGAAGGAAAGTTCTTTTCTCACGCTATCTATAATTTACAACAATTTGATAACATATATCTTTGTAAAGTGAAAATCACTCAGTCATGTTCAACTTTTTTGATCCCATGGACGGTAGCCCGCCAGGCTCCCCTGTCCATGGGATTCTACAGGCAAGAATACTGCAGTGTGTAGTCATTCCCTTCTCCAGGGGATCTTTCCAACCCAGGGATCAAACATGGGTCTCCTGCATTATAGGCAGATTCTTTACCATCTCAGCCACCAGGGAAGCCCATATCTTTGTAAGCAAAGCTGAAACAGTTACCTTTGTCCCTCCCTGACACCTTCAGAATTTGGAAGCTCTTAAATACCCTTTTCATGGCAACATAATTATTTGCATAAATTCAGTTAAAAAATCTGTTCTCCTTGTAACAGGACACAATTGGAAATACTAGTTATATTACCCAAGCTTTCACAGAACTGTCATATTTGAGAAAGATACACAGAGACTCAGATATGACCTTTAAGAAACTAAGATTGACTTTATGGAGCTAATAAGAACCCTTGGAAAAACTGACCTGATACCTTGCATACAAGGTTCTGACGAAGCAATCATAAAGAGAATCTATATGGCCAGTCACTTTTCTTGCCACACTTAGGCGGCAAGACCAAGTTTAACACAAACAAACTTGTTTTATGGTGATTATCTTTGATAAAGAAATGGGGGTAATTGTAAAGAGAAAAATTATATTCATACCTTTGTCTACATTAAATTCTAGGCCTAATAACTTTCTTTGAGGTTTTGATATACACCTGTAAATTGGAATGGATCCTAAATTCTAGTTTCTTCAAATATCCAGCCAGGACTCTCCAAACTAACTCTTTCAGTCTTCTCCCACTCTTGATTTGGGATCGGTAAGAACAAAGATCGGCTTCCCAGGCGGTGCTAGTGGTAAAGAACCCACCAATGCAGGAGACATGAGACGCGGGTTCGATCCCTGAGTTGGGAAGTTCCCCTAAAGGAGGGCATAGCAACCCACCCCTGGAAGATTCCATGGACAGAGGAGCCTGCCGTGTTACAGTCCATGGGGTCACAGAGAGTCAGACACAACTGAAGTGACTTAGCACACACGCACACACACACACACACACACACACACACACACACACAAGATGGCCCATGGCTTTCCTTGGAAGAGACTAAACCAGGTCCCCCTCATCCCCACATGGCAGCCAAGCTTCAGGGATTTGAACTTCGGATATACACTTTGACTTTGGTCTGTGCAGACCCTAGAGACCTCTGAATCAAATGGATGGGGAGGAGAAATAACTGGCATCGACGCAGACTGCTTCCTCCCAAGATGCGGAAGCTAGACTTCATTCTTTGCCTAAACGTGAGACCATTTATTCTTCTCTTTTCTGCCTTTACACTGGCATTGGCTTAGAAAGATATCACTACCTACATCTCCCAAACCGCTGCCAGTGAGGGGGCGGCAGAACCTCCAGAATTTAGGGCAACTTTTGATTTCAGGCCAGAAGAAAACCTAACTGAACTGTGGCTTGAAAGGGCAAATGCAATAATCCCTGGGGGATTCCATTGACAGTGTCACCTGAGCAGAAGTGGTTTGTGCCCTGACAGGATTTATCTTTGTCTGAGGAGCCTGGCAGGCTGCAGTCCATGGGGTCGCTAAGAGTCGGACACAACTAAGTGGCTTCACTTTCACTTTTCACTTTCATGCATTGGAAAAGGAAATGGCAACCCACTCCAGTGTTCTTGCCTGGAGAATCCCAGGGACGGGGGAGCCTGGTGGGCTGCCGTCTACGGGGTCGCACAGAGTTGGACACGACTGAAGCGACGTAGCAGCAGCAGCAGCAGCAGTGGTGATTATCACTCTCCTTGAACCTATGAATGTCTAGACGCTGTGCACGGTCAGGTAATGACCTTGAGGTTCTCTAACTGTGCCCCCATGCGTGGTGCTAAGTTGCTTTACTCGTGTCTGGCTCTCTGTGATCCTATGGACAATAGCCTGCCAGGCTCCTCTGTCCATGCCTGGCTCCTCCTGGCATGACCAACACCACTTTCTCCACCTGGATTAACACTTCTGGGGAGCTTGAAACTCAGTTACATAAGATCACCAAGCCAGCCCCTTGGCTTTAAAGGTGACTTTCACTCGAGTCTTTCTTTGACTTATGTGACTTTGATCAGTTTGGGTCTTAAGGACCATGGCTCTGAAGTGCACTCCAGACATTGGAAATTCTTCTGCTTATAAAAACTATAGCAATCTCTGGTGCACCATAGTCTCTCAAAACCTTTAAATGCATGTTTGCAGCTGCCAAGCACCAAGCAGTGACCTCCCTAAGAATGGAACATCAGAAAATGAATGAAGACGGTGACCAGCTTCAACACTGTAAACCTGAAGTCATGGCTTGTAAATATCACAGAGACTCCGAAGAAAAAGGGCCAGATCTACGAATTCACACAAAGGATCAACAAAACCTGTGAGAACTACAAAGCAACGGACAAGAATGCTGCTGAAGCTTTAAATTTTGATTCCATAGCTCAGCTAAGCTGAGTGTCTGAAAGAGAGAGAAGATAGTCATTGTTTAGTCGCTCAGTCGTGTCCCACTGTTTCTGCGACCCCATGGACTGTAGCCCACCAGGTTCCTCTGTCCATGGAATTCTCCAGGCAAGAATACTGGAGCGGGCTGCCATTTCCTCCTCCAGGGCATCTTCCCAACCCAGGGACCAAACTCGTGTCTCCTGCATTGGCAGGTGCTATCTTTGTCACTGAGCCACCTGGGAAACCAAACACAGGAATTGTTAAAAGGAAACAGCAGGCCCGAAGCGGAGTCACTGCACTAAACCCCAAGTCAACAATCTAAGACTCGACACCCAAGCTAACTGCAGTGTCAACCACTCAGGAGGATAAACTTTAACCAATCCATTTGGAGTTAACTGGTCAGCACTGGTGAGGCAATCCACCTGACAGGCCCTTCCATTTTCCTTAGGAAACCTTGCCTGAAACAATGCACTCTTTGCTAATAATTTGCATTTTCCGCCTCATTTATGCCTTTAAAAACTGTTTCTACAGCTCACCTGAATGCCTTCCTATATTGCCAGGTGGGATGTTGTCCAATTCGTGAATTATTTAATAAACCCAACTTGATCTTTAAATTTACTCAGTTGAATTTTTATCATTTAACAGGGATCTAATGCAGTAAAAATGTCTCAGAAAAGAAATGTAACCAAGCAGGGCCGTATAGGGTCCTCTTGGACCCCTTCCTCACCCACAATGTCCTCTGTCTGCCTCTTGTCTGTAGGAAAACTTTAGACTCCTAGGTCTTCCTAGAGTTGTGAAGAATAATCTTAATCAGAGAAGAGAGAAAATGCAGAAAGAAAGGAAAACAATCAAGACGAAATAGTAATAGTTTAGCCATTAAACAAAGTCAAGGACCTTTTTTTCTCCTCAAGGACTATAGATAATATTCTGAGCCATGTCCTTTGAGCTGTTTTGCAAATACTGAAACCCCACAGGGTGGAAGTTAACCCCACGCTTCCACAAGCACATACACCCCAGACCGGTTGAACCAGAAGGTTGATAATGTTAACTGCTGGTTATCTCATCACCAACCAATCAGTTGATTGATTGGTCAACTCCACCCCCTTCTTTAAAAACTATTCTCTAAAAGCAGCAGAGAGTTCAGATCTTTTAAGCACCAGCTGCCGGGACTCCTTGTTTGGCGCCTGCAATAAACTCTGTCAACTTTCCCTCATCACAACCTGGTATCAGTAGACTGGCTTTACTATCACATGGGCAAATGGACCCAAGTCAGGCTTGATAACAAAAATATCTCTCTTTAAGTTGAAGACCTCTTTTTCAATAAGACAGATGTAAAAATGAGACAATATATCTGAATCTTTCTAGAAAACATGCTTTAGTTTATAATTAGACTATGTGGCATAGAGGTTTCTCCCACTACAGACTGAATGGATCCTAGGAATGAAGGAATTCTCTCTAATGGGCCTCAGTTCTTGTTTTGTTTAACAAGAACTCTTGGGGAAGAAACACATAGTTGCCTATTCTATGTCCTCCATTCTTCTTGGCTAATGGGACCTCAATTTTATTGGGAATGACGATGTGCCCAACTAAATTAATACATTCCCCAATCTCCCTGACAAACCAGATGACAATATGATGAGTTTCCTGCCATTGACAGTCAAGCAGAAATGGTCAGGGAAGGCTTTTACCTTCGACTCTTCCTCCTTCCTGTTGTGTGGAATGTGAGTCTGCTGGCTGGAGCTTTTGTTGCTATTTTTATAACTGAGAACAAAGGCCTTACCCACAGAGAGAGGAGAGCTGAAGGCAAGATGGAACCTGGGTCCCCAGTACTTAGTGAAGCTGCCACATCTTGCTTGAATTGCCTAACTTCAGATTTTATTATCATTTAAAAGAGATGAACCTAATAAACCACCCCTATTCAGTGGTTCCCAAAGGGCTGCCCTTTGCACTCACCAGAGATTAAATAATTATTGCTGCCTGGATCTCACTTCAAAAGATTCTGATGTAACTGATATGCAGTGTAGTCCAGGCATACAGTTTAAAGCAAACAAAAAACAACTTTAAAGCTTTCAGATGATTCTAGAATGCAGCAAATGGTGAAAACCATTGCCCTGCCTTATTTAATGCTGTGTTTTTGCTGGTTTTAAATTTTGTTGTTTTTTTTTTTTACAAATTCAATAGCCCACAGATATCAGCTTATTTCACTAGGGAACTGCCTGCCCTCAGACTCCCAGTGTGTTTCTAGTTAGAATGATAGCTGGGTGCTGTGGATGTGGACACACAAGATAGTACCTAGAACAGAAAAAAGCGGTGGTTGCACAAGCTGACCAGGGCCAATAAAACAATAAAACTTGTAGAGGACAAAATAAAGAGAATAACCTCATGACCTTGGGGGCAAAGATTTCTTCAATAAAATATGAAAAGCACTAGCCATAAGAGAAACAATCAAGAGATTTCTATTTTCATTTTACTTTCATTAACATTAAAAACTCCTGTTCACCAAACGATACTGAGCGATTGGACAGAAAAACCACGTGTGGGAGAAGATATTTGCACTAACCCTGATATTCAGAATACACAACGGACCTCAATCCATCAGTCAGCAAGAGGGACGGCACAACAGGAAAATGGGCAAAAAAGAAAGGAAGAAAATGGGCTAAAGGCTGGAACAGGCACTTCATGAAATACAGTATCCAAATGGCCATAAACTTATGAAAAGGGGCTCAATCTCCTTAGTCATTGGGAAGACGCAAAGTAAGACTATAATGAGAGGCCACTCTCTACTCACTGTATAATGGTGTAAAATGACTAAAATGAAAAAGACTGACAATATCAAATGTTGCTGAAAATATGGAGTAACTGGAAATCTCCACACTGCTGGGGTAATTACTTTGGAAAACTGTGTGACATCATCCAAAAAAGAAAAAGCTAAGTCTTAAATCTTTTGAAGGGAGAAATGTGAAAGAATTTTTGAATGTCTTCAGTAAGGGCCCCAAATTCCCCTCCTCACCTCCAAATTCTCAATACTAAAGAAAGGAGGGAAGGAGGAAACGAAGGAAGGAAAGAAAGAAAGGAGGGAGGGAGGGAGGGAAGGGACGGAAGGAGGAGGACAAATTCTGCAAACTTTGACATAAGTAAAATCTGTAGGGCCAAATAATTTGTACACTCTACTTATAGCAATGGTACACTGCAGAGCCATCTTGGCTGGAAACTGGAAATACCGTCCAGCATAAACCATGAAAGGTCTTTTGGAACACACCCCCAACATCAAATGCAGCTCTGTTGTCCTTGCTCCTATGGGCCGCATGTGAGCCAACTTCACTGTAATCATTAGCACAATTTCATTGCAAGTGATAGAACCCAGCTTCCCTGGTGGCTCAGATGGTAAAGAATCCACCTGCAATGTGGGAGACCTGGGTTCGATCCCTGGGTTAGGAAGATCCCCTGGAGGAGGGCATGGCAACCCACTCCAGTATTTTTGCCTGGAGAATCCCATGGACAGAGGAGCCTGGTGGGCTACAGTCCATGGGGTCGCAAAGTCGGACATGACTGAGCAACTAAACACAGCAACAGGTAGAACCCAGTTAGAAGAAAATTTAGCAAAAACAGGGGTTTGGGGGGAGATTGCTAGGTCACAAGCTGTGGAAGTTGAGCCTCAGAAACAGCAAGACACAAACACCCCCAGGATGCCCTCCCTGGTGGCTCCACATCTCCCCAACTCCGTCTTCCTGCTGACGACATACCTGCCGCCAAATAGAGTCCTAGGTTACAATTTCCTCCACTGGGAAAGACACTCATTCTTTCTGATTTCCAGGTTCCAAATTCCAGAAAGGGAGGGGTTATGACTCCCCTCTGCCCGGGTGTCCATTGCTGTCCATTTGTCGGTGGCTGGGAGGCAGGTTTTCCAAAGACCTAATCCTGAGTTATGGTGAGGATAGGATGGGCGTAGGGGAAGCAATGGCAAGAACAGGGAGCCCCTGGGGTGGGCCATATTCACTTTAGGGAAATTGAGATTTTATTATTAAACACCAAGGTATAGGATTGTGTTGTTCTGTAGGACCCTTTCTTCAGTGCAGCCTCTCTGGGGACCAGAGTTAGAAGAACAGCAGCCACAGCCACCAACCACTGTACCCTTGGAGGTGTGCCCACAGAGAGCCTGGGATGCCTCAAACAGGAGACTATCACACACCATAAGCTATACACTGACACTCGAACCATGGGAAGCTACGAGTGCCCAGAACACAAAATGTCAAGACGTCAAGATATGCCTGGCATCAGAACATGTGGGTCATGCAGTGCGCCCCAAGGCAGATCTCAACAAGTGCTAGATGAAGCCCAAAGTGTGGGGCAGCAAAAGCGTCCCCAAACACCCAAGGCAAGTCAGTGTATGTCGCTCAACACAGAACAGGGAGGCAAAAATGTGTGCCTGCAGACATGAAACCCAGTCTCTGAATGTCCCGTGTCCTCAAAAGTGGGGATCCGGCTGCTCCTCTGTTCCCTACAGAGAATTTTGAAATCTTTATGTTGGCAT
Source organism: Capra hircus (assembly GCF_001704415.2). Classification (NCBI taxonomy): domain Eukaryota; kingdom Metazoa; phylum Chordata; class Mammalia; order Artiodactyla; family Bovidae; genus Capra; species Capra hircus. Next base: position 3,932,292 of record NC_030818.1, read on the forward strand.
TATTAGCTGCAGAAATCTCAGAAAATCCCACAGGCTTCAAGACTGGGTAGATAAAACTTTTTTTTTTTAACTTATATTATTAGGGCATTTGTTTATTTTTATTGATATATGCAGTGTTGTGTTCGTTTCCACTGTATAGCAAAGTGATTCCATTATATGTATGCATATTTTTATATTCTTTTCCTTTATGGTTTATCACAGGATATTGAATATACTTCCTTGTGCCATACAGTAGGACCTAATGCTGTTATTGACCAAGTTGTGTCTTTCTCTTTGCGACCCCGTGGACTGTAGGACGCCAGACTCTCCTGCCCGTGGGATTTCCCAGAGAATACTGGAGTGGGTTGTCCTTTCCTTCTCCAGGGGATCTTCCCGACCCAGGGATCAGACCCCCATCTCTGGCATTGGGAGGTGGGTTCTTTACCACTGACCCCCTGGGGAAGCAAAGTCAGCTGTATGTATATGAAAAATTCTTAAACAACAGATTCTGAGCATGCTGGATCTCAGTGGACAGCAGTGTAACTTTATGCTTTGTGTCACGTTTCTTCTACCAAGAAGGAGTATTTTACAGGAAACTGTTCTTCCTGCGTTGCTACCAGTAGACACTCTGTGGCAGAACCCAGTCTGATCCCTGCCATGATTACAAGTGCGCCTGGCACAACCCCAGAGAGCACAGACGTGGCGGACAAGCTGCTGCTCGCCTGGGTTTCCACGTGAGTGGAAGCTCACGTTGCTTCACCCAGTGTTTCTCAGTTCATTTCCTGAAAAGACAGCTGTCTTCTTCCAGTTCCTTAAAAAGTGCTTTAGTATCTTTTTAAAAATACTGATTTATATTCACGTATTTGACTGCACTGGTCTCAGCTGCAGCACACAGCACCTCCAGTCTTCACTGTGACATGCAGGATCTTTAATTGGGCCATAGATCCCTGAGCAGCGAGCGGACCCAGGTCCCCTGTACTGGGAGCGCCGAGTCTTTGCCACGGGACCACCAGGGAAGTCCCGCAAGTGCTTTAGTATCTTTTCCAGCTTGTAGTTCTCCTAATGTTGACTTCGTCAAGAAAGAAATGGTCTGGATCTGCTCTCTATGGACAGTAAGTCAATTTGTGACTGTCAATACTACAGAAACAAATAAATAAAAAATAAATGGCCTGTTAGGCTCCAAAGAGCCAGGGATGTCACTGAATTCTACCTGAAGCTTCTGGTTACTTGAGGGTTCTTCAGACCCATGGGACCTGTCATCAAACACAAAGTACTGGGCTGAGTTGGGGAGAGCGTGAGGGAGCAGTGGGCCCTCACCACAGAACAAGCCCCGGAAAAGGGAGAGTGCTCCCACAGATGGTGGCACGTGGGACCTGGGAGCGGGAGGGGCGGAGGATGCTAGGAGGCGAGTCGGGCACGCATTAACTGTTTAGCGCCGCCTTACACCAAAGGAGAGGCCTTCTGGACTCTACCCTGGAATTCCTCCCTTTTTCTCTGCTAAACTCCTGCCATCTTGGCAACGACCCGGCTTCGAAAGAGAGAAAATGCTGTTTTACAGATGAAGGCATGTAGTCGGTAGACAGCCATCACTGACTCCTGTTCACCCTGCCTTTCCTTTCGAGGTGTCTGGGGGCCTTTGAGAAACGAGAAGACACAGAAAGCAATAATGAAGAGGAACTTGGAACACAGAGTCTGCGATTCCAGAGCAGTAAATCGGTGACTTAGGTTGAAGATCATAATTGACATAAATGCTACACACTATGGAAGGAATGATGAGGTGTAAGAGAGGACACAAGAGAATACGGGAGAAACAGCGATGTCCCTTCCTGTGAAAGGCTACCCTTTACACGGGGAAACAAACAAGATCAGAGATTAGAAACAGTCTAGGTGAACTGGGCCAATGGAAGGATTCATTCAGCACTTAAATCTAAAAACTGGGAGATTTCCATGTTAAAATCCGGCTTCTTGTGAAAAATCAGAAGATGCACTAACCCAAGACATGCGTCCTCAGAAGGCAACAATCTGTGCTGGGTCTGCTGAGCCGTCCAGAAGGATGGGACAGGCAATCTCCTCTCAGACATTCCCCAACACTCCGTATCATCTTACTTTTTAAAAAATAAAATTTATTTATTTATGGCTGTGCTGGCTCTTCACTGCAGTGCACAGGCTTCTCCCTGCGGTGGCTCTTCTGTTGTAGAGAATGGGCTCTAGGAACGAGGCTCAGTAGTTGTGGCACATGGCCTTAGTTGCTCTGTGCCATGTGGAATCTTCCCTGACCAGGGATTGAACCCATGTGCCTTGCATTGGCAGGCAGATTCTTAACCACTGGACCACCAGGCAAGTCTCTCATCTTGCTCTGTACCACTGTGGCTTCTGGGCCCCTATAGCACGTGAATTTGTTATTCCTGACTAGGACATCTGAAACATTAGATGAACAATTAGAGGATGATTCTGTACCTGAAACACGAGGCCACTTAGGCAGTCCAGCCTCCATGCGTTCTCAGGGCAAGAGGAGCACCATATATCAGTTCCATACATTATCAGGACGTTTTTGCTCAGGGGTATCGGGCTGGCTGCTGAATGAATCCATCTGTCTGGCAGTTGGACAAGGAAGCCTAGTTGCAGTGGCCAGCCTTGCACGGTGGGCCCCCTTGGAGGACAGAGTGGATTTTAGGATGGATGGTGTGTCAACCCTGTACACTGCCGCTCAGCTCCGGGGTGGGCAGAAGAGGAAGTTGGGATCCTGTCCTGACATCAGCCTTCATAAGGGTGCTGTGGGGAATGCATGAATAGCTTACGTCACAGCCAGACCTCGCTCAGCAAGCTTCAGGGGCAACGAATTAACCTTGCGTGCACTTCCTGTCTCCACGGCAGTTTCTTTTTCACCTCGTGTCTCTGGCGAGCTTATGAATGAGTGCATTCTCTGATGCCTCTGCTTTCGGACAGGCAGTCTCAGGATCCTGGCCTGAGCTTCCAATTTCTGACTTGCCGTTTACAAACTGTACATTATAAGATTTCTAATAAGACTTGACTTTAAAACTGCCTCTGCTAAAGAGGAGCCTGGATGGAAGTGGAGAAACAGTGGTTCTTTGAGTGTTTCTGAACATGTGTGCATGTGGGAATCAGGAGACCTAGGTGTTCTGGTGGGAGAAAGTGGGGAGGGGTCGGTGGGAGGAAAGCAAACATTTCAAGAACATTCTCTGACTTGGGCACTTTACATGTGTTCTCATTGCTTATAGCACTTTATAGTGGTGATGGACAGGGAAGCCTGGCGTGCTGCCGTCCATGGGGTCGCAAAGAGTCAGACACGACTGAGAGATTGAACTGACTGATAGCATTCTACAGATGAAGAAACAGCTTCCTCCAACCTGAATCCCTAGAAATAGAAAGTGCATCACATTTGCAACTTCAGATTTTCCACAACAAGGACCTACTGTATAGGACAGGGCACTCTACTCAATACCCTGTAATGAGCTACATGGGAAAATAATCTCAAAAAGAATGAATATACACATTATGTATAACCTAATTATCTCACTGTACACCTGAAACTCACACATTGTAAATCAACTATACCACATAAATTTTTTTCCAGTAAGCACGTTTTCAAAAGGTAAAAACAAAAGTAAAACGAGTTTTGATGATATATTTTATTTCACTCAAAATGCCAAATAATTCATTTAAATATGCACGTGCTAAGTCACTTCAGTCATGCCCAACTCTTTGCGACCCTATGGACTATCACCCTTGCAGGCTCCTCTGTCCACGGAATTTCCCAGGCAAGAGTACTGGAGTGGGCTGCCATGCCCTCCTCCAGGGGATCTTCCCAACCCAGGGATGGAACCTGTGTTTCTTACATTTCCTGCATTGGGAGGCAGGTTCACCACTAGCACCATCTGGGAAGTCCCTTTAAATATATAGTCAGTGTGAAAAATTATGACTGGGATATTTCACTTTAGTTTTTCAGATTAACTCTTTGAAGTTCAAGATGGAGCTCACATTTAGGGCACCTTTCAGTGTGGACCGGCCACAGGAAAAGCGCTTAGAAGCCACGTGTGCAGCAGCATGAAACTGTTTATGCAACAGTACAGTCCTGGGCAGGAGGGTGCACTCAAAGCTGCGCGACCTCGGGCAAATTGCTTAATGTCTCGGGCTTCCTGTTCCCTTATCATAAAGCCTGAAGGAGAGAAGTTGGACTTTGCCCAGCTCGCATACGTATGCTCAGTCCCTCCTGGTTTTATGACAGCAGATTAGCAGGACACAGTGGTCATTGTGCCACAGAGGCAGGGAAACCACAGGTGCAGACAAATGGCAAAATGACTTATGTGACGTAATTCCCAGCCGTATCTGAAATTTAGGTGCCAGTTTGTGAAAGGCAGTTTTCACAACATGTGGACAGTGGGTCATGCCTAAGAGCATCTGACGCCTGGTCAGCCCTTCCACCCCTCGGGACCCCAAGGGGCTTCCAACAACCTGTCAGCTGGCCTTTACCCGGACAGGAGGGTACTGTCACCACCAGCCATAAGCATTTTCTATGAGACACTGGGGAAATGACAATCTGCTTTAACCTTATCACAGGACACTGTAACTTCTCTGAGATTCATGTGTCGATATTTGTTGATGATGATGACCTGCCAAAGCAAGAAGGCATGTGCAAAAATGCTGCAGGCAGACTGCTTGAACAGCTTTCCTGTTCTATTCAGACCAATCAGGCTGCATTTCTAATATGAGTATTCAGAGAGTTGATGCTAGTTAGCCAAAATCTTGGGTTTCCCGGGCGGTGCTAGCGGTGAGAAACCACCTGCAATGCATGAGATGTAAGAGACGCGGCTTCGATCCTGGGTCGGGAAGATCCCCTGGAGGAGGGCACGGCCACCCACTCCAGTACTCTTGCCTGGAGAACCCCCAAGGACAGAGGAGCCTGGTGGGCTGCGGTCCATGGGGTCGTAAAGAGTTGGACATGACTGAAGCGACTTAGCCCAGCACACAATGCAAACTCTTAGCTACAGAAAGTTAACTAGGACGAGAATTGATGAAAAGCAGAATATCTTTGTTAACCAAAGGGGAAGTTTATTCTGATAAAATCAGCTTGCTAAGGTACAGAATAAGATGCAACTTAAAATTATCACAAGACGGGACTTCCGTGGCGGCCCAGCAGTTAGGACTGTGCGTCCACTAGAGGGGGCCTGGGTTTGGCCCCTGGTCAGGGAACTAAAATCCCACATGCCGTTCAGTGCAAGCCAAAAAAGAATCTTTTTAAATTATCACAAGAAGAAATCGCACAGAAGTGAGGAGAACTTGCCTTTGGACCAAACAAATTCCCTCACGTCTTGGTTTTCCCCTTTTTCACCGTGACTTTGTTTCCTTACTTTTAAAATGGGAAAAATATATACTTTCCAGAGATAAGGGGTGAAGTTAGATTCTTAGCATGATAAATGTTAGCTCCTCTTTCATCTATATTACTGAGAATAGATGACGTGAAACAGTTAAGAAAAAAAGGCAAAGACTTTGGCGATATTGAGTGCTTTTGCCTTTTTGCGGCTTAATTTCTTTGAATAAAAAGAAATAATTGTTTCTCTGATTAGGAAAGTAACACATTGATTGTTAGATACTTAGAAAATACAGAAACATGTATTTTTTAAATTCTACCACCCAGAGATACATACTGTTAATACTTTTGGTTCTGTCATAAGCATGTCTACATGCAAACATTTTTATTTCTTTGTACAAAACTGGAATATTACAAAAAATGTTATAGCCCAATTTTCACTTGTATGCTTTTATTTTTAAAAAATTCTTAAAAGTTTTGGAATTTCTCATATTTTAAAAATATTGTGTGAGAAATGACTTAATAGTTACATAATATTTCGCTATTGGGTGCACCATATTTTATTTAGCCCTATTTTTGGAAAAGTAGGCTGTTTCCAAGATCTTCAGTATAGAAAGTCTGAATGATATTCTTGCACACAAATTTGGGTGCACATCTGTTGATGTCTTTAGGATAAATTCCTAGGAGTGGAATGAAAAATTCTAAGGGCTTTTAAGAGGCCCTGACACATTACTGGGCTCTCCTGGTGGTTCTGCAGTCTTCTTGCTGGGAAAATCCCATGGACAGAGGAGCCTGGAAGACTACAGTCTTGGGGTCACAAAGAGCCAGACATGACTGAGCGATTGAGAAGCAGCAGCAGCAGATGCATCGCTAAATCACCCTCTGAAAGAATGTAACAACTGACGATGACTCTCCCATGGGTGAAAGATCATTCTTGTACCATCTGGCTTCAGACCCAAATGATCAACTCCAATTTGAAAGCAATAGATAGTGAATGGATGGGTTGTAGGTATGCACAGGAGTTCTAGCTTTCTGTGAGGCTCGATATATGATTTCCCAACTTTTGTAACTGGGATGCAGGGCTCAGAAAACTGAAAGTGGGCCAGACAGTTTCCAGAGATGAGAACTTCACTGAGAATGGGAAGCACTTGTCAGCTCTGGGATCAAACACAGCATTATAGTAAGAATGAGGACGGTCCATACAAATGGCAAGATGCCGGGTCGGTTCAAATTCTCTAAGGGGAACCCTAGACGTTTGCTCTAGACGACTTCCGCCCGTGGCGGATGAGGCTTCTGGCTGTATGCCAGCTGCAATCAGCTAGAAACAGAGCAGCTCGCAAAAACAGAAAACCAGGCTGGGGGGTGCGCAGCTGGAAGACAAGGGCCTGGGGGCTGGAGGAGCCAGGAGAGGAGCTCAGGGCGGGAAAGGCTATGAGGAGGAGGGGCTGGGTCTGCGGTACAGCCACACCAAGAGTCTGCTGGAGACTAATGACAAGCTTTCCACCTTTATTCAACATAGCTTTGGGAACGTCCCTGGTGGTCCAGTGGTTAAGAATCCACCTTGCAATCAGGGGATGTGGGTTTGATCCCTGGTTGGAAGCAAAGATTCCCACATGCCACAGAGCAACTAACCCACAGAGCAGCAATTACTGAGCCTGTGCACTCTGGAGCCCACCTGCTGCAATGAAAGATCCTGTATGCTGCAACCAAGACCCAACGCAGCCAAGTAAATATTAAAAAAAAAACACACACACATAGTTTTGGAAGTCTTAGCCACAGCAATCGGAGATGAAAAAGAAATAAAAGGAATTCAAGTGGGAAAAAAGAAGTAAAAATGTCATTGTTTGCAGATGACATGATACTATACACAGAAAAATCCTAATACATAGAAAATCCTAAAGATGCTACCAGGAAACTACTAGAGCTCATCAATGAATTTGGTAAACTTACATCATACAGTTACTACACAGAAATCTCTTGCATTTCTATACACTAACAATGAAAGATCAGAAAGAGAAATTAAAGAAACAATCCCATTTACCATCGCATCAAAATAAATATACCTAAGGAGACAAAAGACCTGTACTTTGAAAACTATAAGACCCTGATGAAAGAAATAACTAATTATTTTATTTACAATGTTGTATTAGTTTCTGCTGTACAACTAAATGAAATAGCTTTATGTATACATGTATCCCCTGCCTCTTGGAGCTCCCTCCCCACACCCAACCCACCCCTCTGCTGCTGCTGCTGCTGCTAAGTCACTTCAGTCGTGTCCGACTCTGTGCGACCCCATAGATGGCAGCCCATCAGGCTCCCCCGTCCCTGGGATTCTCCAGGCAAGAACACTGGCGTGGGTTGCCATTTCCTTCTCCAATGCATGAAAGTGAAATGTGAAAGTGATGTTGCTCAGTCGTGTCCGACTCTTAGCGACCCCATGGACTGCAGCGCACCAGGCTTCTCCGTCCGTGGGATTTTCCAGGCAAGAGCACTGCAGTGGGGCCCCACCCCTCCAGGTCATCACAAAGCACTGAGCTGAGCTCCCTGTGCTCCCACCAGCTTCCCACTAGCTGTCTATTTCACACACGGCAGTGTATGCATGTCAATCCTAATCTCCCAATCCATTCCACTCTCTCAATCCTAATCTCCCAATTCATTCCACTCTCCTCCCCCACCCCCAGGGGGGTACCCACACGCCCATTCTCTGCATCTGTGTCTCTGTTCCTGCCCTGGAACTACATTCACCTCTACGATTTTTCTAGATGCCACCTGCATGCATTAACACACTTTATGTGAAGCGCAGCTTGGCAAAGCTGTACCTAAAAAAACAAACAGGCTGGCAATGTTCTGAGGAGAGGAAGAGACTTCTGAAGGAGGCTGAGGAGGGTGGGAGGGTAGGGTGGGGAGGGGGCTGGGGGAGGAGCCAGCCATGCTAAGATCCCCCTCCTCTCTGAAGCATCCTTTGCCCCCTGAGATCCTGCTGGGCACCATCTCCTGTCTCCTTGCCTTCCTGTCCCTGTGCCTGCCTGAGACAGTTTCATGGAATCAGATATTTCCTATTGGCTCTGGTTCTGGAAACTACAGAGCTGTTCAAAGCCAGGCTCAGGAGTCAGAAAGACCTGGGTTTCAGGAAGGGTTGGGACACCATCACTGTGATATTGGACACATTTGGTACCCTCTCTAAGCCCGTTTCTTACGATTGGGGTAATATCTATTTCAAAGAGTTGTTTTGAGGCTTAAATGAGGTAAAGCTCAGAATGTTGCTTGCTTTGTGTCTGACTCACAGCCAGTGTTTGAAAGAATGTTGTGTCTGGGAAGAAGAGAGCGACAGGTTCTAAGGAAAATGTCACCACGGAGGAAGCCAGAGTCCTCCGAACATGGCCTCGGTGGTACTTATTTTGGCCACTTGGTTGTGTTTAGATGGGCAAGGACACGGGTGTCAGCAGATCTTCTGGCCAGTTTGAGGTGTTACTAAATCACCAGCTTCCCCTAAACAGAAGAAGAGGGAAAGCAATAAACAGTAGCTGAGCATTTGCTATATGCCAAGGCTTAAAACTCAACATTAAAAAAGAACAGCTAAGATCATGGCACACGGTCCCATCACTTCATGGCAAAGAGGTAGGGAAAAAGGGAAGCAGTGGCAGATTTTATTTTCCTGGGCTCCAAAATCACTGCAGACGATGACTGCAGCCATGAAATGAAAGGAACCCGCTCCTTGGAAGCAAAGCTATGGCAAACCCAGACAGTGTATTAAAAAGCAGAGACCTCACTTGGCTGACACAGGTCTGTATGGTCAAAGCTATGGTTCTGCCAGTAGTTATGTATGAATGTGAGAGCTGGCCCATAAAGAAGGCTGAGTGCTGAATAATCACTGCTTTTGAATTGTGGTGCTAGAGAAGACTCTTGAGAGTCCCTTGGACTGCAGGGAGAGCAAAGCAGTCCATCCTAAAGGAAATCAATCCTGAATACTCATTGGGAGGACCGATGTTGAAGCTGAAGCTCCAATACTTTGGCCACCTGATGCAAACAGCCAACAGATCAGGGAAAGACCCTGATGCTGGGAAAGATGGAGGGCAAAAGGAGAAGGGGGTAGGCAGAGGACGAGATGGTTAAATAGCATCACTGACTCAATGCACATAAGTCTGAGCAAACTCTGGGAGATAGTGGAGGACAGAGTAGCCTGGCGTGCTGCAGTCCATGGGGTCATAAAGAGTAGGACACGACTTAGTGACTGAGCAACAGCAGTGCTTAACGTTCAGTATCTCATTTGCTACTTATAACAATAGCTCTAAGTCTCAGATGAGGAAACCAAGACTCACACAGCTAATCACTGCAACAAGGCCACTAAACACTATTGCGATGTGTGCAAATCATGTACTAACTCATCAAATCCTCACTATCCTAGAAGGAAGTGTGATGTTGTGATTTATAAGAAGTAAATAATTGGTCTTGTCCCTGGGAGCACAGAGCTCCCCCACTGAGCATTGGGAGTGAAGGTGTCTTTTGTTATGTTAATGAGGTATTCAGCTTTGTATGAGAGGGAGACCCACGAGGGCCTCTCCCTGCTCCACAGTTATGAAACACGCTTAGGGAGAACTGAACTCCATGCTAATTTAACAGTTATTAATAATTTATAACACTTGTCCCTCAAGGATTGTTTTTCCACGGTGCTCAGAGCTCAAGAATTAGAAGATAATAAAATTTTAGCATTAAGATAAAACTGGGTTAAGAGCTTTTCTGCCCCCATTTTAGGTTATAAAGTAATAAACAAAGATGCCCCTGTAGGCTCCCATGTGCAAAACTCTAATGGAACCATGTAAATCAAGAAAAAAGTAATAAATTAGAAGAAAATGCCCATCTGGTACACAGTGAATAGATAATTGGAGTAACAGGTCCACATGAAGAATGGGAACGGGACAGGAAGGGGCTGGTGTCCAACGCCAGCAGTGATGCGTGACCTGCAGGTCTGGTTTATCCTTTCAGCAGGTGTCCACTGGGCAGCTGCAACGTGATACCGGCTGGGCTAGTCTCACCAAAACCAAGGAGACACCTTCCGTGTGCGGTCCTCACCCACCTTCCTGCCCTTCCCCTCTTTGAAAACAATTCCAGGGACTTCCCTGGGGGTCCAGTGGTTGAGAATCCACTCTGCAATGCAGGAGATGCAGGACTGATCCCTGGGCGGATGACTGAGATCCCACATTCCACAGAGCCTGCCTGTCGCACCTAGAGAGTGCATGCATCAGAACAGGAGATTCTGCACGAGGCAATGACGGTCCCATGCACTGTGACTAAGACCCAAGGCAGCCAGATAAGCGTTCTTTTAAAAGTTGTACAGCTAAAAACAAAATTCCATTTAGAAAAAAAGGTAAAATGCAAATGCTTTGACTGCTTGGGGCTTCCCTGGGACTCAGTGGTAGAGAATCTGCCTGCAATGCAGGAGACCCGAGTTTGATTCCTGGATCAGGAAGATCCCCTGAGAAAGAAACAGCAACCCACTCCAGTATTCTTGCCTGGGAAATCCCATGGACGGAGGAGCCTGGCAGGCTGCAGTCCAGGCAGTCACCTGCCCAGCCTTTCCTACCTGGAGGCTCTAGGGCTGGTGATGCTGGCGGTCTCTTGGCTCTGCTGCTGTTTTCACTGAAGGGAAGTGATCAGTCGCTCAGTCGTGTCTTGACTCTTTGCGACCCCATGCACCGCAGCCCGCCAGGCTCCTCTGTCCGTGGGATTCTCCAGGCAAGAATACTGGAGTGGGTTGCCATGTTCTTCCTCAGGGGATCTTCCCAACCCAAGGATCAAACCCACATCTCTGGCATTAGCAGGTGGGTTCTTTAAGGCTGAGCCCCCAGAGAAGCCCTAATTGAAATGCTTGCACCTGGACAAACACTCATTTCCTTGAGCAACAGAATACAAAGAAACTACAAGCAACTAAAAATGACTTAGCAGAGTCAGGGCAATTATGAACCATAAGATACAAAACGCCACAAACTAACTGCCAACTCCGAGCAAAAGCAGGATCCTAGGCATGCCCCCCTGCACACAGCACCACCAAGGGGGCCGGCAGACCATCTCAGCCACTCGTCCAGCTGGACCCACTGAGCCACAGCCACCCTCACCTCGTTTAAGGGACTAGCCCACCCCCACTCAGGGAGCAAGCAAGGGCACCTGTTACTGGTTTTGCTGCCTTGTACTGTAGCCCTGAGCCTCAATAAAGCCTTGCCTGAATTCCTCTAGGGGCCCACTTATCAATTTCTATTGATTAAAGAGTCTCATGTGGGAGACCTGGGTTCAATCCCTGGGTTGGGAAGATCCCCCGAAGAAGAGAATGGCAACCCACTCCAGTATTCTTGCCTGGAGAATCCCCATGGACAGAGGAGCCTAGCGGCCTACAGTCCATGGGGTCCCAAAAGAGTCGGACGGCACTGAGCCACTAACTCTTACAGAGAGTCCAAGAATCCAGATTGGTAACAAAACAAAAGCACCAGTTTTGTTGGGCTTCCAGTTCTGTTGACCACCATCACCCCAGTAAACCCCCTGTGACCTGGCATCAGCATTTCCTTTTATTTCCTCTAGACCCGGGGTCGCCAACCCCTGGTCTGTGGCCTGTTAGTCCCTTTCCATCGCTCCTCATCTGCTCGCAGTACCCCCTAAACCGCTCACCCCCACCCCCACTCGACCCCCACCCCCACCCGGTGGGAAAATTGTCTTCCATGAAACCAGTCCCTGGTGCCCAAAAGCTTCGGAACCCCTGTCCTAGAGTGCGCCCCGCAACGCTGTAATGGTTTCTTCCCGGGGTGCTGTCTTCCTCACCAGAATGCAGGACAAGGTGCAAGCGTATCTCCGTCGCCACTGTCTGCGGCGCGGGGCCGGCGCATCGAATCCTGTCAAAATGCAGCGCTCGGAAAGCCCGTGCGCAAATCCGTCTCCCCACCCTTCCGCCCTGCGCAGGTGGTGCGCGTCCTCCCCTGCCTTCTCAGCTGTTCCTGTTTACCCATCCCGCGGGCCTTGCATCCCCTTGCCCTGTTCTGCCCCTCCCAGCACCTCGGGTTCTCAGTCGAGCTGGTTTGGATCCATGGCGCTAGGCTTCTGTCCTGTTGCGCTTCTTCATGCAAGCAGCTGACTTCGGAGAAAAGTGGAAGTCGACAGGAAAAAAAAGGCCTCACTGTCTCACCATGAAGCCCACAAATCTACCTGAGTTTGCTGTCCTTCCCTCCTTTCTGTCTGCCAAGAGGACAGCATCACCCTCTTTCTCCATAGTGTGCTGGAAGATGTCTAACAACTGGCTCTCTGGGGCTATTGAAAGCGCTGATGTGTAGAGGTCCCTGATTTCTGTGGTGTCAATACTCCCATCATGGCCAATTTCAAGCTCCCAACTTGCTATTTCTAAATGCAGATGGAAGAGATGCACAGAAAGGTGTCATCCGTGTTATTCTCGCCCTGTGGACACGATGACTTCCTAGTGGCTCAGGGTAGAGAATCTGCCTGCCAGTACAGGAGATGGGGGATCCTGGGCTGGGAAGATTCCCTGTAGAAGGAAGTGGTAGCCTACTCCAGAATCTGTCCCAGAGAATCTCGGGGACAGAGGAGCCTGGTGGGCTACAGTCCATGGGGTTGCAAAGAGTCGGACATGACTGAGCGACTGAACTGAACTGAACTGAGCAACTGAGCATGCGGGATGCAATCTATGCTCCAACTTTCTGGACACAGTCTGGGTATCCTAGAATTCACTTCGATCCCATCACTATCTCCCTGGAGCTAGGGTCACAGCCCTCAAGGCCAGGGCTCAGCTCCACAAGACTGCCTCCAATTAGACTCCAGTTACCAGTCACAGGCCTGCTGTGCTTCCAACATACTAGCCATCAATCAGGGGTTCCCACGACTGCCTCCTCAGGGTTGACAGAGTGCTAGACTGACTCGCAGATCTCAGGAAAACAGGTTCCATATATTTGCCAGTTTCCTATAAAGGATACAACTCACAACCAGATGGAAGAGATTCCTGGAGAGGGGGTATGTAGAGGGGTGAGGGGAGGCATGGGAGGGGGCACACAGATCTCTCCTGCCTTCTCTTGAACCCCACCCTTCCCTTGGTGTGTTCCCCAACCTGACAGCCTCCAAAACTTGTTGTTAGGGTTTTACGGCCGTTCCATGTTTGATTAAATCACTGACTATTGGTGACTGAATGCAACCTCCACCCACTCCTCTCCCTGGCATTGGGGCGATGAGGTTGAAAGCTCCAATCTTTTTTTTGGCTGCATCCCAGGCGGCACATTAGTTCCCTGACCTGACCAGGGATTGAACTTGTGCCACCCCGTTCCCTGCATTGGAATTGCGGAGTCTTAACCATTGGCCCACTAGGGAAGTCCTGAAAGCTCCAGTCTTGAATCTCAAGGTTCATTCCTCTGGCAAACCTCCAGCCCCAAACCTCGAAGAGTCACTTTAGTAGCACGAACTTTGAAGTAGGGCTTGTTCTGAATAAAGATAGATGCTCCTATTACCCCATCCGGAACTTGCAAGGGTTTTAGCAGCTCTAGTGCCAGAAACAGGACAAAGACCAAATACACCTATTTCTTTCTCACAATCTTTCAGGGACGATGGCAGGAAGAGCAGATCTGTGCAGGGATGTGGTCTAGAGCTGCAGGTGTTTACTGGGAGTCTGGAGATGCTGAGGAGGTTGGTGGGGCCAGAGCAGGGGCCTGGGATGCAGGGACAGAGCTGTCAGCATGTGGACGGTGGTCATGTCATATAGACTAAAACAAAAGCTTTTCAGCGGGCTCTCCCGCTGGTCCAAACGTAACTTGTAAACGTATGGTTTCAGTCGTGTCCGGCTCTTGTTGCGTCTGACTCTTAGCCTCCTCATGGACTGTAGCCCACCAGGCTCCTCTGTCCTTGGGATTCTCCAGGCAGGAATACTGGAGTGGGTTGCCATGCCCTCCTCCAGGGGATCTGCCCATAGCAGTTGTCACATCGAGTCACCACACAAGAGGCCATGGGACCCGACCTCCTCCCTGAATATCCCCCTCCCCAACCCTCTGTGTACCAGTGCCCGGCTCCTGGTGGATGATCAGCAAAATATCTGTCAAAGGAAGACGTTATGAAATGAGCTTCCTGAGGCTTGGGAACCAGCCCCAAAGAATGAAAATCCCAGTGTTGCTGGTGTTGGAAACGTCTGGTGCCTGGAGTCCGGCCAGTCTCTCCTGGATGCTAAGAACTGTGTACTCAGGAGACATGAGGGTGTTCAGAGATGCCAGGATCCCAGGGATGCCAGGAAATGTACCTGCTTATTTCCTCGATGGCAGCCTCCCTTTCTCTGGCCCCATTTCAAACATGTCCCAAAAACCCGACCCCTTGGTGAGACCTTCCCCAGCCCCACCCTGGGTAAATACGCAGCTGCTACAGCCCCACACTTGCCAACACTCTCCTGGGATTGTCTTTGGAGCACAGGCTCTAATTTAGTAGTATTTTTATATCGTGCATCCATTTATGGCTTGGTTGCATACAGCAAAGCGCCTCTTAGTGGGAGTGACTGCGAACTGCTTGGGCAGAGAGACGAGGAAGTGACCTTGGGATTTAGATGTTGGCACAAGGCCTTCTGGGCTTCCCAGGTGGCGCTGGTGGTAAAGAACCTGCCTGCCAGTGAGGAGACTTAAGAGACATAGGTTTGATCCCTGGGTTGGGAAGATCCCCTGGAGGAGGGCATGGCAACCCACTGCAGTATTCTTGTCTGGAGAATCCCATGGACAGAGGAGTCTGACTGGCTAGAGTCCATGGGATCACAAAGAGTCAGACACGACTGAAGCGACTTAGCATGTGTGCATATACGTGAGGCCTTCTGGAGTAACTCAAGGGTTCCCTCGGGAGAGTTACAACCACAGTGACAGGAAAGAACGTCCCTTTATTCCAGATTTACAGTCCAGGGCTGTGCTAAGTGCAGAGCAGAACAGAACTTGTCACGTTCCCCAAACCAGGGGTCAGCTATTCAGATCAGATGTGAATCTCTTCTGGAAACGTCTTCATAGACACGCCCAGAAATGACATTTAACCAGGCATTGCGTGATCTGGTCAAACTGACACATAAAATCCACTCTTCCCGGAGGCCGTGGTGCTCTTTTCTCCCTCACAGTGGCTGAAATAAAGGTTAGACTGTGTCCACTTTACACTGTTATGAAACGCAACCCAGTGAGCACACACATGCTTTGGTAGTTTTGAAACCAGTTTCCTAGCCTGGTGTGTCCCGCCTTCCGTGACCCTGGCCCCCAGAGTAATAAAGCACAAGCCGAGCAGTGGTAGTCCGCCGCTGCTCTGTAAGTGGTGGGTTGTTTCTGCTGTTCAGTCACTAAGTTGTGTCCGACTCTGCAGCTCCACGGACTGCAGCACGCCAGGCTCTCTGTCCTTCACTATCTCTCGGAGCTTGCTCAAACTCATGTCCATCGAGTCGGTGATGCCCTCTGTCATCCCCTTCTCCTCCTGCCCTCAGTCTTTCCCAGAATCAGAGTTTTTTCCAGTGAGTCAGCTCTTCATATCAGGTATCCAAAATATTGGATAAGTCTTTCCAATGAATATTCAGGGCTTTCCTTTAGGATTGAGTGGTTTCATCTCCTTGCAGTCCAAGTGGTGCATTATAGGGAAAAAAAAGGCAACTTTTGTTTCTTTCCTATTTTAAGTAACATTCTCGGCAACATGTTTATGCTTTTTGGACAGGGGACATAAATAAATATTGAGGAAAACACATTTGCATACCTTCCAAGGTCTCAATCATTGTGGCAGATATCAAAAGCTCCAAAAGATGTCAGCACTAAATCGAGTGGCTTCAGAAATGCAGTAATAAATCTGTAGTCGAGCCTTTCCAGAAGAAAAGTGAACAACAAATCAACTGGCCTCACATAGTTCATTTATTTAATTTATCCTTTGGATTTATGAAGTGATCCAATTCATCTAAAGATGCTTCATTAGAGGTGGCTGCTCAGATGGATTTTCATTGAGAACATAAAGTTCCTGGAACCAGTGACTCACATCTTATATTTTTGTGCATCCTGTTCAGCCCCTTGAACCTAGTTTTCTCCAACTCAGAAGGTCAAGGGATTAACTCCTTCAGCACCTTTTAAGGGACACTTACTCAGTGCCACTGAGACTGTTGACTTCAGTTGCAGCTTTCCAGGCTTATAAAATGATCAGTAACATCCACAGACAGGGGAGGGAGGAAAAACCAGTTCTACCTAATGGATGAATAATATTCTTTCAAACACCCCTAGAAAATGAAGAATCACTTACTCTTTAACCTAGGTTAAAATTCTGTCTTGGAGACCTCTCCAAATTGGCAAATCTCTTTTTTAGAAGTACTATTCCAGTTGGCTCAGTGGTAAAGAATCCACCTGCTGATGCAGAAGACATGGCTTCGATCCCTGATCTGGGAAGATCCCACATGCCGCGGAGCAACTTAGCCCCTTGCACCACAACTACTGAGCCTGTGCTCTGGGGTCTGAGAGCCGCAACTGCTGAAGCCCACATCCCCAGAGCTCTAGCCACATCCCTAGAGCCTGTGATCTGCAATGAGAGGAAGCCTGCACACCGCAAGTGGGAGGAGTCCCCGCTTGCTGCAACTAGAGGAAAGCCCATGTAGCAACGAAGACCCAGCACAGCCAAAAATAAGTAAATAAAATTATATAAAAAAAGAAGGCCTATTGCTTATATTCAACCAATGGAAAGCTATTTCTGTTTTATAAGATTATCCATATTGTCTATTTGTAGGAATTATCTGGTTTAAAATTTTGCCAAAGGTAAATTGACCTTGTGTATTTCATCCAGTGGACAAATGTACTTTCTGGCTTCAGGGTTTCTGGGTTGCCTCCTTCCCATAGTTACACTGAGAATGCTATGAATTGGAATTGAAAACGGAGTAATTCCACGAGAGAGCTGAGAGTGGTACCCAGTGGCAGATTAGAGTCTGATATACTTCTGGAAGGTGGAGAGGGCATGTGCTGACAATGCTGACTTACCCACAGCAGAGTGAGCCACAGCTCAAAAGATGCATCAGAGGAAACGGCCTGGAAACAGAGCCCTCATCTTTGCTTCCAAAGACGATGAGGTTCCAATTTCACAGACACAATCCACACTGGTGAAAAGAGGGGCTGACATTAAGCTGGTTCTATTGTTTGTGCAGTCGCTAAGTCATGTCCGACTCTTTGTGACCCCGTGGACTGCAGCACGTCAGGCTTCCTTGTCCTTCAATATCTCCCAGTTTGCTCACACTCATGTCCATTGAGTCCATGATGACATCCAACCATCTCATCCTCGGCCGCCCTCTTCTTTTGTCTTCAATCTTTTGTAGCATCAGGGTCTTTTCCAACGAGTCAACTCTTCACATCAGGTGGAGCTTCACATCAGGTGGAGCTTCAGCTTCAGCATCAGTCCTTCCAATGAATATTCAGGACTGATTTCCTTTAGGATGGACTGGTTTGATCTCCTTACAGTCCAAGGGACTCTCAAGAGTCTTCTCTGGCACCACCACTTAAAAGCATCAATTCTTCAGTGCTCAGCCTTCTTAATGGTCCAACTCTCACATCCATACATGACCATGGGAAAAACCATAGCTTTGACTAGACAGAACTTTTTTGGCAAGGTGATGTCTCTGCTTTTTAATACTCTGTCTGGCTTTCCTTCCAAGAAGTAAGTTCTATAAAAGTCTCTGAAGAACTACAGCCCCTCTGGGCAATCCCCTCACAGTTCCAACTCCGGATATTATTCCTGCTAAGTCAGCAGAGCTGCCCTCTGAGGATGACGTGGAGGTGGGGGGGTGGGTCAGGGTTGGGCCCAGTGTGGATGTGGGCACCCCACTCTTGAGCAAAGTCCTCCTCGTGTAGGACTTTGTGGAGGTGGGAGGGACCAAGCATCTGCTTCTGGACCGTGCTTCCTAAAATTGAACCTATCAGTTGAATCTCCCTGTCCATGGACTTGGTCTTCCTGTTCTGGGAGGACAGTCTGGGGAGGAAAGGGTTTTGCATGTACAGAGGTGTCCACAGTGCACACCCCCCTAAATCAACCAGTCTGGTTTTCATCCACAGATGCAATGGACATCCAAGATAGCCTTGAGGAAAGGCAGCAGCTGCAAAGAAGGGGACCAAGATGAGGAACCTGAGGATGGATCCCAGCAGAAGGGGAAAGAGTTCAAGAAATGGAAGTCTCGACGTAGATCAGTGGAAGACAGTAGAGAACCTGCAATAAATCCATGCGCTTATGGTCAGCTAACCTCACAAAGGAGGAGAGATATACAATGGAGAAAAGACAGACTTATCAATAAGTGGTGCTGGGAAAACTGGACAGCTACATGTAAAAGAATGAAATTAGAACACTCTCTAATGTATATTTTGTGTATTTTTAAAATACAAAAATAAACTCAAAATGGATTAAAGACCTAAATGTAACACCAGAAACCGAAAAACTCCTAAAGGAAAACAGGCAGAACACTCTTTGATATATATTGTAGCAATATTTTTTTATCTGCCTCCTGAAGTTTAAATACAATAAGAGGTAAACAAATGAGATCTAATTAAACTTAAAAGCTTTTGCATAGCAAAGAAAACCATCAACAAAACAAAAAGACAACGTACTGATTGGGAGAAAACATTCCAACAACATGACCAATAAGAGGTTAATATCCAACATATACAAACACCTCATACAACTCACCATCAAAAGGCAAAGAACCCGGTTAAAAAATGGGCAGAAGAACTGATCAGACACTCTTCCAAAGAGTAAATGCAGATGGCCAAAAGACACATGAAAAGATGGTCAGCATCACTAGTCATCAGGGAAACGCAGAGCAAGATTAGAATGTCACCTCACACCTGTCAGAATGGTTTTCATCAAAAAGGATACACATAACAAATGTTGGCGAAGATGTGGAGAAAAGGGAACCCTTGTGCACTGTTGGTGGGAATGTAAATTGGGGCAATCACGGTGGAAAATAACTAAAAATAGAACTACAATATGATACAGCAGTTCCACTCCTGAGTATATATCTGAAGAAAATAAAAACACCGATACGTGCATCTCAACACACATGGCAGCATTATTAATAATAGCCAGGATATGGAAGCAACCTGAGTAGCTATCAAAAGATGAATGGATACAACACATCTGAGATGTAGATAGATAGATAGATAGATGATGAATGGATATAACACATCTGAGATATAGATAGATAGATAGATAGATGATGGAATACTACTCAAGTCCTAAAAGAAGAAGGAAAATTTCTCCTTTGCAGCATCATGGATGGATTTGGAGGTATTGTGCTAAGTGAAACAAGCCAGAAAAAGACAAATGTTGTATTATATCACTTAAATGTGGAATCTAAAAAGCACAAGAAACCAAAGAATATAGCCAAAAAGAAGCAGATTCACAGACACAGGGAACAACCTTCAGACCACCATGTATAAAATAAGCTACAAGGGTGCATTGTACAACATAGGGAACCAAGCCAATCTTTTATAATAGCTGTTCAGTTGGTGAAGAATCCGCCTGCAATGCAGGAGACTCAGGTTCAGTTCCCCGGGTCGGGAAGATCCCCTGGAGAAGGAAATGGCAACCCACTCCAGTATTCTTGCCTGGAGAATCCCATGGACAGAGGAGCCGGGTGGGCTACAGCCCGTGGGGAAGCAAGAGCTGGACACGACTGAGTGATTAAACCACCACCATAAATAGAATATGTGCTTCCCAGGTGGCATCAGTGGTAAAGAACCCACCTGCCAGTGCAGGAGATGTGGGAGATGTGGGCTCAATGCCTGGGTCGGAAAGATCCCCTGGAGGAGGGCATGGCAACCCATTCTAGTGTTCTTGCCTGGAGAATCCCATGGGCAGAGGAGCCTGGTGGGCTACGGTCCATAGCGTGATAAAAGAGTCAGGCACAACAGAAGCAGTATAGCACGCATGCACATGAAGTATGTCGATGAAAACGCAGTTACTATCAAGTTAAGAAGAAAAAAGAATTCAATTTGAGCCAAACTGAGAATTACAATCTGGAAAGCAGATTCTCAGACAGCCCTGAGCCCTGTTCCTGGCTGCTGGAAGTCAAAGGCTTAGTTGTTTATCGGTATGACATACTGATATTTTACATAAAGGTCACAGACAATACATAATCCAGGTAAACACGTATAAAGTGAGTAGCAAGTCACCATGAACCCCTACAGAGTTGGGAAAGAAGGCTATTTTAAGAAGTTACATTTCTAGCCTCAGAAGAAAGAAAACAAAAAATTGTCTTTATGGTTGAATAGGCACGCCCATCTTTGGGGAGCTCTGGTTAACATATAATGCACATACCCTCTGCACATTGTGGGGAGAGAATTTAATGTTCAACTTTTTTCTTGTCTTGCCTTTAAAATATAAATTTTATATTATCAAGTATAACCTTTAAAAATTATGAATCATTATACGGTATACCTGTTAGCAGTTTCATGGGGAAAATGTCACACAGAGTTCTGAGATTTATATTTCTTTCTTTCTTTTTTAAACTAATTATTTATTGAAGTATAGTTTGTATAATATTGTACATCAACTATACTTCAAATACGATGGGAAGAGAAACAGCAAAAATCTTTTTATTCCTAAATGACACTGTCTGTAATCACAATGCATGTGGTCTTGAGAATGGATTACTTAGCATGGAAGCCATGAGGCCATGCAGAACCAGGAGTCTAGTTGGCTGTTTGCTTATTTTTTTCCCCAACAAAAAGCCCAGTTTTCCAGCAGGTCTTTAGAAAATCAGGTTTTGATTCATTCCTCATCACAATCTTATAAAAAGTCTTTTTAAATCAAAGGAAGTACAAGTGAGAGAAATTAAAGAAGATAGGGATTGTAAATAAGACACTACTGTCCAGCAACCAAATCATAAATACTGGAGGAACCCAGTAGATTAAGGACATAGGATAGGAATGTTTACAAGTGGCTGAAAAGAGCCTCCAGTATTAACAACTTACTGACTGACACTTGTTTACTGTGATAAAATGATTCACTACACCATGATCTGAAGTCATAATGAAGATATAAACGGAAAAATAACAATCTTGGAGGCATTAACTCTATGTTGAGGTGCCTTTGTTGTTGTTGTTTAGTGACTAAGTTGTGTCTGACTCTGTGA
This sequence comes from Capra hircus, assembly GCF_001704415.2. Taxonomy (NCBI): domain Eukaryota; kingdom Metazoa; phylum Chordata; class Mammalia; order Artiodactyla; family Bovidae; genus Capra; species Capra hircus. Next base: position 3,953,729 of record NC_030818.1, read on the forward strand.
CCCCATGGACTGTTGCTGGCCAGGCTCCTCTGTCTGTGGGATTTCCCAGGCAAGAATACTGGAGTGGGTTGCCCTTTCCTTCTCTAGGGGATCTTCCTGACCTAGGAATTGAACCTGCATTGGCAGGAGGATTCTTTACCACCCAGCCAGCAGGGAAGCCCTGGAGGTGCTTTTACTCTGACAGAACTTTTTTTTTTTTTTCCCAGTTTCTGGCTTTTGATTCATGAAAGCAACAGGAAAAACAAATCAGATTTGTTTGTTTTCTTCCCAGAGTATTGTGTTAATTAAAATGCCAAAGGAGGGTTCCAGTTTCAGCTCAGTTTCAAGACAGCTTGAAATAGAGTTGTTACTGCAATCACAATAAGCAAATACCACGGCAGACTACAAATTAATGACTTATCTTGGAGCCGCTAGAGAACTGAGGTTGCAAGACAAACAATTTACCTGAAATCTGGAGACAGATGTTTGCTGGGAGAACAAGACCCAAGCATTTGTTTATCTAGAACAGAAGCCATTGAACAGTGTGTAGGTTAATATGATGATTCAGCTAGAAATCCCTAACAAATTGCCAACAGCAGAGAGGAGGATAATATAAGAGAGGCTTCTCTTGCAGGATTTCCTCTTGGAAATTCCACCAGGTGATGGCAGACAGGATTAGAGGCATTTCTGAGAAAACTTTCCTGTATTACTGGCTGAGAGAGGGGACCATTAGCCATTGACACACTTGGCAGACTCACATCCCAAAACTTCCCTAGAGAAGAAAAGCCTTAATATGCAGAGAAAAGGGTGACAAATCCTGTACCCCAGGATTACTAGTGGAAACATGGTTCAGCTAGGGAAGAACAGAAAACAAAACCTCTACCCATGGAGGAGGGACAGGAATACTCCTGAAGGTTATACTTCTGAGAACCAGGTTTGACAGTGTTTCCTAAGACTGAGGCTTAATCAGAATATCAGAGAATGAGCCATCTACCCTCTTCCATCACACATGCTAGCAAGCATCCAATAAAAATAATGGCAGAATAAAAATCACTGCAGATGGTGACTGGAGCCATGAAATTAAAAGACGCTTACTCCTTGGAAGGAAAGTTGTAACTAACATAGACAGCATATTAAAAAGCAGAGACATTACTTTGCCAACAAAGGTCCGTCTAGTCAAGGCTATGGTTTTTCCAGTAGTCATGTATGGATGTGGGAGTTGGACTATAAGGAGAGCTGAGCACCGAAGAATTGATGCTTTTGAACTGTGGTGTTGGAGAAGACTCTTGAGAGTCCCTTGGACTGCAAGGAGATCCAACCAGGCCATCCTAAAGGATATCAGTCCTGGGTGTTCATTGGAAGGACTGATGTTGAAGCTGAAACTCCAATACTTTGGCCAACTGATGTGAAGAACTGACTCATTTGAAAAGACCCTGATGCTGGGAAAGATTGAAAGCAGGAGAAGGGGACGACAGAAGATGAGATGGTTGGACGGCATCATCGACTCAATGGATATGAGTTCAGGTAAACTCCAGGAGCTGGTAATAGACAGGGAGGCCTGGCGTGCTGCGGTCCATGGGGTTGCAAAGAGTCGGACGTGACTGAGCTGACTGAACTGAACTGAAGAGCAGGGAGGTGAGGGACAGGGAAGCCTGTTGTGCTACAGTCCACAGGGTTGCGGAGTCGGACAGGACTTGGTTACTGAACAGCAACAACAACAGTAGGGAAAGCTACTTGAGATAGATTCTCTCTGGGGAGTAGAGGAAGACCCCAAACCAAATGGAGAACAAAAATTCAGAAAAACTCACTGGCAAATTAACCCACACCATAAATATAGATAGCTAGAAGACTTAAAGCCTCTAGTGCAATAAATCAAATAGAAACTTCAAATCAGCCCGCTTCCTGGCTAGATTAACACAACTCACCATACTAAAGCCCTAGGCAAAGGCAAAGTAGGTCTATCTTCGAATATTAAAAAAAAAAAACACTTACCTTAGTATCTACTGTCTTATTCAGCATTCCCAATTTCTAATAAAAAATTATATACACCCAAAAAGGCAAGAAACAACATAGTCTGTAAAGATGAAGCAATCATGAGAACCAGACCCACAAGTTGAAGATCAGACATTAACTGTGATAAATATTTTAAAAGACCTAAAGGAAAAAGTAGATGCAATACCAAATAGGTAATCTCAGTAGAGAAATGGAAACCATGAGAAAGTATTAAATGGAAATGCTAAAAATTTTTTAAACACACAAACCCACAGAAACAGAGATGAAGAGCACTTTTGATGGGTTCATCATTAGAACTCATTGAACTGAATAAGGAATGAACTTGAAGAAATTCAATAGATATTACCCAAATTGAAACCAAAGGGGGAAAATGGTGAAAACAAGCAAGCAGAAGAACAGATCATTCAGTTATAACATAAACATAATTGAAATCACAGGATAAAAAGAGAAAATGAGCAGAAGATATAACCTGGGGGGAAAACAAGGCTGAGAACTGTCCAAAATTAACAACAGACACAAAAGCACAGATCCAAGAACATTAGAGAAAAACAAGATAAGTACCAAAAACAAACATACCTAGGTGTATCATATACAAACTGTTGCAAACCAAAGACAAAGGGAAAATCTTAAAGGCAGTCAAAAAAGCAAGTATACATGGGACAAGGGTAATAACCACAACAGGCTTCTTGTCAGAAACCATGCCCGCCAGAAGACAGTGGATTAATATCTTTAAAGTTCTGGGAGAAAAAAATCTCACAATACAAAATTCTATACCTAGTTAAAATAGCCTTAAAAAATAAATGACAATGAAATTCAAAATTTTCTCAGACAGAAAAATTGAGGAATTGCCAGCAAACCTACCCTGCCATAAATGTTAAAAGAAGTTCTTTCAGTTCAGTTCAGTTCAGTCGCTCAGTCATGTCCGACTCTTTCTGACCCCATGAATTACAGCATGCCAATCCTCTCTGTCCATCACCAATTTCTGGAGTTTACTCAAACTCATGTCCATCAAGTCAGTGATGGCATCCAGCCATCTCATCCTCTGTTGTCCCCTTCTCCTCCTGCCCCCAATCCCTCCCAGCATCAGGATCTTTTCCAATGAGTCAACTCTTCGCATGAGGTGGCCAAAGTACTGGAGTTTCAGCTTCAGCATCAGTCCTTCCAATGAACACCCAGGATTGATCTCCCTTAGAATGGACTGGTTGGATCTCCTCGCAGTCCAAGGGACTCTCAAGAGTCTTCTCCAACACCACAGTTCAAAAGCATCAATTCTTTGGCGCTCAGCTTTCTTCACAGTCCAACTCTCACATCCATACATGACCACTGGAAAAACCATAGCCTTGACTAGATGGACCTTTGTTGACAAAGTAATGTCTCTGCTTTTGAATATGCTGTCTAGGTTGGTCATAACTTTCCTTCCAAGGAATAAGCATCTTTTAATTTCATGGCTGCAATCACCAGCTGCAGTGATTTTGGAGCCAAAAAAAAGTAAACTCAGCCACTGTTTCCACTGTTTCCCCATCTATTTCCCATGAAGTGATGGGACCAGATGCCATGATCTTAGTTTTCTGAATGTTGAGCTTTAAGCCAACTTTTTCACTCTCCTCTTTCACTTTCATCAAGAGGCTTTTTAGTTCCTTTTCACTTTCTGCCATAAAAGTGGTGGAAAGGAAATTCTTTATGCAGAAGAATATGATAAAGTTCAAAAGAGTGTCATAAATAAATGAAGGTTAAGTAAAATCCTTTATTTTTATTTGCTCCAAAAGATAACTATTCAAAGCAAATACAATAACAACAAAATATGTTTATAGCATATGTAAAAGTATACTTTATGATAACAATGGCACAGAGATGCGAGGGAAGAATTGAAAATATACTGTTATAAAATCCTTACAATACTTGTGAAATAGTATATTATTTGAAGAAAGACTCAGATTATTCTAAATGTATATTATAAATTCTAGGGCGGAGATTTAAATTTTTTAAAATTTGAGATATGATTGACATATTAGTTTTAGGTATATGACATATTTGTTTATATTGCATAATGACCACCACAGTAAGTCTCGTTAACTTGCATTGGGCTTCCCAGGTAGCTCCTCAGTAAAGAACCACTTGCCAGTGCATAAGACATGGGTTCTATCCCCAGTTGGGGAATGGCAACCCACTCCAGTATTCTTGCCTGGGAAATCCCATGGACAGAGGAGCCTGACAGGCTACAGCCCATGGGACTGCAGAGTCAGAGATGACTGAGCAACTAACACTTTCACTTTCATAGTGAAATCATTCATCTTAATCGCCTCTTTAAAGGTCTATCAAGTACAGTCACATTCTGAGATACGGGGGTTAGGACTTCAACAGTTGAATGTGGGGACACGATTCAGTCTATGACCCAGCAGCCCCTGGGAAGAGGCCATACATAGAAGAAAGCCCTGAAAACTGGCTACCAGCTGTGCAAAGGTGGCCCGTCGATGCACAGAACGGCAGCCTGTCAGAGCAGGAGCTGCTGAGACCTCCAGGATCCCCAGGTGACCCAGGACACGTCTGGCTCCAGCCACTGCCAGAAAAGCCAGCTCCCAACTTGGCACCTTTGAATTTAGTGCCTTGACCCCACCCTTTGGGAACTTTCCAGGGGCTCAAGGCATTTCAGCACCAGCAGTGGCATGGCGATCTGAGGCAGGGGCTCCTGGGGGCTGCCCTGCACCTGGCAGGGTTGTGAGCGTCCAGACCTTGCCTCCTGCTCGGCCCTCAGGAGAGCCTGGGAAGCCCACCAGGTGGGAGGAACTGATCCTTGCGGATGAGTTGGCGGATGAAGTGGGGAGAGTGGGCAACAGTGAAAGCAATCTGCTCATATTCCCTCCTCCTCCTCCTTTGGGAAGAAAGATGGAGCATCTCCTTTCAAAGACTTCAGCTTCTGAAAGACTGGGGTTATTTTGCCTAAAGGACTCCCTGATGACTTGCCTCTAGTTTCCTCCATCTTAGTAGCAATTTTGTTATTTTCCTAAGTTTGATAGCAGAATTCTTGTCCCTGTGGGGACTCTTTCAGGGACAATTTGTTTCGTTTTGTTTTTTAACTGGATAGTGAGATAAATGGTGACTTTGTTTTTTTTTTTTTTCAAAATGTAATAGCAACTGTTGAGCAAGGTTCTTGGCAGGGAGGTTTGTTTGAGCTCAGGGGCGTGCAGGTCTAGAGGTCTCTGGTCTCTCTGCAGATATTTCTGGGTGCTCTTAGGAGAAGTCAGTAAGCAAGCTTTTAGAGGACACCCCACAGCCATCCCGACTGCTATTGTTTTTGAGAACCTTCTGGGCATGACAAACACATCAACCTTTTATCTCCATGTTAATGAGGATAATTTCCCTATGGAGGAGGCAGGAAGAAAGCTGGACCACATGGATAAAGCAAACGTCAACCACTGCCTGAACACCTGTGCTATTCCCCCAAACACACCCATTCAGCTTGCATTATTTCTGCTACTTGGTCCTGAAAAGCCTCTTTACTAGAGATTATTTTCATCTACCAAGGAATAAATTAGTATCTCTCTCCACATGAGACTTAAAGAAAACCGACCAGAAGATTCCGGACTGGGGTGGGGGAGGGGCAGGCCTGCCTCTCTCCCACGTCACGAGCATCTCTAGAGACGACCGGAAAGGACCATCTTCTGCTTGGCTGGTTCCACCTGGCCTCCTTCTCCAGTGGTAGAAAGCTTCCAAAGTGCTCGGGAAAACTACATTCTGCATGGAAGTCCACTGGGGTTATTTTCTAGATGATTACTTCTCGGTAATAATTAGTAAATCATGCTCAATCACCTCAGTCATACCGGGTTTTTTTGTGGCCCTGTGGACTGTAGCCTGCCAGGCTCCTCTGTCCATGGGATTTCCCAGGAAAGAATACCAGAGTGGGTTGCCATATCCTCTTTCAGGGGATCTTTCAGATCCAGGGGTCAAACTCACGTCTCCTGCATTGGCAGGCAGATTCTTCACCACTAGGCCACCTGGAAAGCCCACAGTCATTAGTATTAAGAGCAATGTAATGTAATCATATTAGAAAACTAATGACGTGTTATAGATCCAGAGAAGCTCCAGGCTGGGGAGGCCATCCAGTCCAAAGTCCTTTCCAGGGCAGGCACAGGTTCATCATCCTGGAGGGACAGCCATCTTCCCTCTGCTTGCTTACTTCAGGTGTCAGGGAGCTCACCCTTGACCAGGCATCCTGTCCCATGCTAGACAACTGTGAGTGTTAAAATGTTTCCTTATTTGTCTTCCTCTTGAACTTTCATTTCTGGTCTTGGTTTGTTCCCTGGAGTCAGAATAAGTCAATTCTCTCTTCTTTCTTCAAACAACCGGATCGGCTTGAAGTGGAGAAAATTTTATTCATTGAAATTCCCCTCAGTAAGATAACTCCATTTGTTTTGGAGAAATTCTGTTAAGCTGCTTGGAGGGTGAGTGACTGGAGGGACCAAGGCAGGTCTGATTGTTGTTGTTCAGTCGATAAGTCGTGTCTGACTCTTTGCGACCCCATGGACTGCAGCACATCAGGTTCCCTGTCCTTCACTGTCTCCTGGAGTTTGCTCAAACTCATGTCCAGGGAACCAGGGATGCCATCCAACCACCTCATCCTCTGTTGCCCCTTCTCCTCCTGCACTCAGTCTTTCCCAGCATCAAGGTCTTTTCCAGTGAGCTGGCTTTTCTCATCAGGTGGCCAAAGTTTTGGAGCTTCAGCTTCAGCATCAGCATCAGTACTTCCAATGAATATTCAGGGTTGATTTCCTTTAAGATTGACTGGTTTGATCTCCTTGCTGTCCAAGGGACTCTCAAGAGTTTTCTCCAACACCACAGTTCAAAAGCATTAATTCTTCAGCACTCAGCCTTCTTTATGGTCCAACTCTCACATCCATATATGACTACTGGAAAAAATATGGTTTTGACTATATGGACCTTTGCACTTGAGATAATCAGGAGCAATCTGGGACTTCCCTGGTGGCCCACTGGATAAGATTCTGTGATCCCAATGCAGGGTCCCAGGTTTGATCCTCGGTCAGGGAACTAGATCCCCCATGTCACAACTAAATATCTGGTGCAGCCAAATGGAAAAAAATGTAAACTTAAATTTAAAAAAATCAAGAGCAACCTGTCCCCCTGGTGGGGGCAGACTATGGGATGAGGAAGCTAGAGAGGCTGCTTCCCCTCCAGGAGACCCCCATCCCGGCCCCAAATATTTAATAGGTCTGACCAAGACAAAGAATGCCAGGTGTGCCTGGATTCCTTCTGCAGATTGTCAAGGGGCTAAGTTCTGCGAAAAGATAGCAACAACCCCCTAAAATGCACTCAACTGGAACAGTAGACCCAGGAAAGGCAGGGGAGGAAGTGACTAGGGCACTGCCATCACAATGGGGCCTCCCCTGGCAGCTGGATCAAAATGGGGGGCTCCTGGCTCTAGGAACAAGAGCAGCCCACACGTGCAGGCATTACATCCTGTTGGAAGCCCTGGAAGGTGAGGTGTGCTTCACAAAGATCAGCAATTCTCCTCTCCTGCAAGTTCACTTTCTTCCACGCATGAACACAGTTCTGTATGTCCCTTGTAACCAACTAACCACAAGCCCTCTGCTGGCCACACAGGTCTCCCACGTCTCAGTTCAGTTGCTCAGTCTTGTCCGACTCCTTGTGACCCCATGAATTACACCAGGGAGCACTCCAGGCCTCCCTGTCCATCACCAGTTCCCAGAGTTCACTCAAACTCATGTCCATTGAGTCGGTGATGCCATCCAGCCATCTCATCCTTTGTCATCCCCTTCTCCTCCTGCCCCCAATCCCTCCCAGCATCAGGATCTTTTCCAATGAGTCAACTCTTCGCATGAGGTGGCCAAAGTACTGGAGTTTCAGCTTTAGCATCAGTCCTTCCAAAGAAATCCCAGGACTGATCTTCAGAATGGACTGGTTGGAACTCCTTGCAGTCCAAGGGACTCTCAAGAGTCTTCTCCAACACCACAGTTCAAAAGCATCAATTCTTCGGCACTCAGCCTTCTTCACAGTCCAACTCTCACATCCATACATGACTACTGGAAAAACCATAGCCTTGACTAGATGGACCTTTGTTGGCAAAGTAATGTCTCTGCTTTTGAATATGCTGTCTAGGTTGGTCATAACTTTCCTTCCAAGGAGTAAGCATCTTTTAATTTCATGGCTGCAATCACCATCTGCAGTGATTTTGGAGCCCCCAAAAATAAAGTCTGACACTGTTTCTACGGTTTCCCCATCTATTTCCCATGAAGTGATGGGACCAGATGCCATGATCTTCGTTTTCTGAATGCTGAGCTTTAAGCCAACTTTTTCACTCTCCTCTTTCACTTTCATCAAGAGGCTTTTTAGTTCCTCTTCACTTTCTGCCATAAGGGTGGTGTCATCTGCATATCTGAAGTTATTGATATTTCTCCCGGCAATCTTGATTCCAGCTTGTGCTTCCTCCAGCCCAGCGTTTCTCATGATGTACTCTGCATATAAGTTAAATAAGCAGGGTGACAATATACAGCCTTGACATACTCCTTTTCCTATTTGGAACCAGTCTGTTGTTCCATGCCCAGTTCTAACTGTTGCTTCTTGACCTGCATATAGGTTTCTCAAGAGGCAGATCAGGTGCTCTGTTATTCCCATCTCTTTCAGAATTTTCCAGTTTTTGTGATCCACACAGTCAAAGGCTTTGGCATAGTCACTAAAGCAGAAATAGATGTTTTTCTGGAACTCTCTTGCTTTTTCCATGATCCAGCAGATGTTGGCAATTTGATCTCTGGTTCCTCTGCCTTTTCTAAAACCAGCTTGAACATCTGGGAGTTCACGGTTCACCTATTGCTGAAGCCTGACTTGGAGACTTTTGAGCATTATTTTACTAGCATGTGAGATGAGTGCAATTGTGCGGTAGTTTGAGCATTCTTTGGCATTGCCTTTCTTTGGGATTGGAATGAAAACTGACCTTTTCCAGTCCTGTGGCCGCTGCTGAGTTTTCCAAATGCGCTGGCATATTGAGTGCAGCACTTTCACAGCATCATCTTTCAGGATTTGAAAGAGCTCAACTGGAATTCCATCACCTCCACTAGCTTTGTTTGTAGTGATGCTTTCTAAGGCCCACTTGACTTCACATTCCAGGATGTCTGGCTCTAGATGAGTGATCACACCATCGTGATTATCTGGGTCATGAAGATCTTTTTTGTACAGTTCTTCTGTGTATTCTTGCCACTTCTTAATATCTTCTGCTTCTGTTAGGTCCCTACAATTTTTGTCCTTTATGGAGCCCATCTTTGCATGAAATGTTCCCTTGGTGTCTCTAATTTTCTTGAAGAGATCTCTAGTCTTTCCCATTCTGTTGTTTTCCTCTATTTCTTTGCATTGATTGCTGAGGAAGGCTTTCTTATCTCTTCTTGCTATTCTCTGGAACTCTGCATCCAGATGCTTATATCTTTCCTTTTCTCCTTTGCTTTTTGCTTCTCTTCTTTTCACAGCTATTTGTAAGGCCTCCTCAGACAGCCATCTTGCTTTTTTGCATTTCTTTTCCATGGGGATGGTCTTGATCACTGTCTCCTATACAATGTCATGAACCTCTGTCCATAGTTCATCAGGCACTCCATCTATCAGATCTAGGCCCTTAAATCTGTTTCTCACTTCCACTGTATAGTCATAAGGGATTTGATTTAGGTCATACCTGAATGGTCTAGTGGTTTTCCCTCCTTTCTTCGATTTAAGTCTGAATTTGGCAATAAGGAGTTCATGATCTGAGCCACAGTCAGCTCCTGGTCTTGTTTTTGTTCACACTTCCTTGATGACTCAGCCGTAAAGAATCTGCCTGCAATGCAGGAGATGTGAGTTCAATCCCTGGGTTGGGAACATCCCCTGGAGGAGGAAAATGGCAACCCACTCCAGTATTTTTGCCTGGAAAATCCCATGGACAGAGGAGCCTGGTGGGCTGCGGTCCATGGGGTCACAAAGAGTTGGACATGACTAAAGCAACTGAGCACGCACACACACATTCACAGCAATAGTTCTTGAAAGTTGAGTGTAGCTCCTGCGTCAACAGGCTGGTTGGCTTTGACCCACTCTACCTGTGCTTCTGCTCTCAATGTTCCACTGAAATGGAAAAGGTCACCTGTGACCTCCATGTTCCCGGGGTCAGGGATCACCCTTATCCCCATCTCTTGGAAGATACTCCCCTACACAACTTATGCCTCCCTCCTGCCAACACCTCCTTCTCTTGCCTCCTCCTCCTTCACAGACCCTCCCTGTCTCCATTGCTCGCTCCTCTTTCTGAGGATCTAGAAGTGTTCACCAATCCTCAGGTCAATCCAGGGACTCTTCTCTCCTCCTTTCAGGCCTTGCATTCCTAGCCCATCTAATCCTGATTTTGCCTCAGTCTGTAACTCTATTTTATATTTCCCCTTACAGGTGTAATGGGAACCGCAACTTTAAGATGTCCACAACTGAACTCCTTTTTGGTGGTATATCAGCCCCCTCCCCGCCATTTCTGTAAATGATATGAGTCATCAGGATCTTGAAACAAAAATGTACGTATTGGACTTCCCTGGTGGTCCAGTGGTTAAGAATCTGCCTGCCAAGGCAGGGGACATGGTTCGACCCCTGGTTGGGGAGCTAAGATTCCACATGCTTTGGAGCAACTAAGACCATGCCCTACAACTACTGAGCCGGCGTGCTGCAGCTGCTGGAGCCCAGGTGCCTAGAGCCTGTGTTCTGCAACAGGAGAAGCACTGCAGCAAGAAGCCTGCGCCTTGCGAGGGGAGAGCAGCCTTGCTCACTGCAACTAGAGAGAGCCTGCGGCTGGGAACCAAGACAGCGTAGGCAAAAAGGAGCGCATAAATAGCGCAGAACTGAAATTCCAGCATCAAACACTCAAATTAAAAAAGTAGGTGTCATTTCCACACTTTCCTTTTCAAAATCATATCCAGCAGCACACGAATGTTGCCCTTTTAAAAGCATTTTGCACCACCCACTTCTCTCCACCTCCACCATGACTCTAGACCACCATGGAGCACGGACCATGGACCATGGCAACAGCCTCCCAGCCTCCTGCTTCCACTGTGTCTCCACACAAACCATTCCCATCCATCAGCTACAGCCATCTTCTTCAAATATAAATCCCATCCCCTCCATCATTCACCTCCACTGACTTCCAAAGCACTCAGAACAAATCTGTCTCCTCACATGGCCTGCTTCTTGATGTCCACACCTTCTTCCCCTCATCCCGAGCATGCTAGAAACACTGTTTTAGAACAGGCCAAGTTCAAGGGACTGGGACTTGGTAGAGTGGCTCCTTCTTCCTGGAGTGTCTTCCCCCAGATCTCTGCACGGCTGGCTCACTTCTATAATTAAGTCATCTCTTGAGCAAGGGCTTCCCAGGTGGCACTAGTGGTAAAGAATACGTGAGACACAAGAGACTCGGGTTCAATCCCTGGGTCAGGAAGGTCTCCTGGAGGAGGTCATGACAACCCACTCCAGTATTCTTAACTGGAGAATCCCATGGACAGAGGAGCCTGGCGGGCTATAGTCCGTAGGGTTGCAAAGAGTCAGACGTGACTGAAGCCACTGAGCACACACGTATCTCTCGAGCAGACCCTTTCCTAACCACCCAGTCTCCAGGAGACTTTCGGCCACAACCAAGTCCCTCTGTTTCGGGCCCACCATTGCATGCGGCTCTCTTGTTACGTTTTCCTCATTTTCATGGTTATTTATGCAGGGCGCCTTCCATAAATAGAAGGCAGGTTGCCCATTTGCTCCTCAGGCTGCCCCGAGTCCCCTGGTAGAGCGTCCACGCACAGGTGGGGCACTACATGAAGTGAAGGAATGAATGGAAACACCCTTTGTCTATGTAGGTGATCAGGATTACAAACTAACAAAAGAATCCTCACACTTTCTCCAGTCCTTTTATGGAATTGAAGGGCGGGAGTGAAGGTGGTCAGCAGGGGAAGCATCATGATACCTTATCCCCAGGACACACGTCTTAGTCTGTTTCGGCTGCTATAACAGAATGAATGGCTTATGAACAACAGAAACTGGTCTCTCATAGTGCTGGAGGCCAGGAAATCCAAGATCCAGATGCCTGCAGACTCAGCACCTGGTGAAAGCCCTCTTTTTGGATGTGCACGGCCATCTCCTCACATGGCAGAAGGGACAAGGAGGGCACTAATCCCATTCATAAGGGCTCCATCCTCATGATCTAATCATCTCCCCAAAGCCCCACCTCCTAACACCGTTGCACTGGGCCTTCAGATTTAACCTATGAATTTGGGGAAGACACAAAAATTCAGCCTCTAGCCACACAAGAGCCCTCAAGGCAAGTTTAGTGCTCCTTTTGTGTTACATCTCTGAGGACACACTCACTTCCACACTACTACTTTTTAAAAATGGGGATCCACTCAAGGGTTGTAGTTAAAAGCATGGGGCCTGGGGTCACTTCCAGGCACTCTGCTATGAGATCTTGGACAGGTGACCTTAATCGCAATAAAGTACCTTTTGTTTCCTTATCTGCAAAGTGGAGATAGGTTCTTATCTCTGAAGGATTGTGGAGAGGATTATAAACAATAATCTGAGAAGCAATCAGAGCAGTGCCTGGGACAGAGGAGAGACTCAGGAACTGCTGTCTTTTAGGAAAACCGAGGCTGACGATTCCATTCAGGCTTTTACCATCTCTGCTGCCATTCTAGACTGCCCACATCATCTTAAGTTTTGGTCTCTGTCTCAACTCCTCTTGCTAGGGAAGAGGGTCACCACCTCCACGCAGGGCAGAGGGAAGGGAGGCAGCTGCAATATCACTGCCACCCCCTACCAGTGAATTCCCTGAGTCTTGACTCATTGGAAAAGACTCTGATGCTGGGAGGGATTGGGGGCAGGAGGAGAAGGGGACGACCAAGGATGAGATGGCTGGATGGCATCACTGACTCGGTGGATGTGAGTCTGAGTGAACTCCGGGAGATGGTGATGGACAGGGAGGCCTGGTGTGCTGTGATTCATGGGGTCGCAAAGAGTCGGACACGACTGAGCAACTGAACTGAACTGAAAACTCTATACTCTCCTAACTTCTCAGGTGCCAGAGAGAACAAAAGCCAGTCCTGAAACACAGAGAGGGTATCAACCTGTATTTGAACAAAATGGAACCAAATACCTTTGCTCTCACAGTGAAATCCGTTGCCTCACAATGGTTCATCTGAAATGTTCTGCTAACAGGAGAAACCATGGCGTTGAGCAGTAATAGCCAACACAGTTTTTTCTTAGTTAAAGCTATTCATGTCCAAGCTTTTGGAGCAAGACTGGATGAAGGGAGTTCTTGCTTAGAGCACGTGCCCCAGCGAATTCCACCTTGGTGTTCTCTAAGAGAATGCAATTAATAGGTCAATTTGATTGGGGGAGAAAACAACTACTCCAGGACTTTTTCAATACAGTAGACTCAACGAAGCAGTGTAGTTCTAACAGAAAAATATTCATGAGGATGGAAAAATACAATAAAAGGAGCAGAACTTAGGGTATATAAAATCAAATTATACTATATATGAGATCTTTTTTATTCTGAAGGGACAGTTACACACATTCCCATGGAGATTGGCTTGTTCACAGGAACAAATTGGAAAGGTTTTTAAAAAGAAAGGCGTTATATAATTGACACATAATTCTGAGATTTCAAATATATGCTCTTACTCTGCTGGCTGCTGCACATTCCTCCTGCTTAATGTACTGAGAACCTAGATTTCAACAGAAACAAACAGGTTAGATGAATGAGATGCTGAAAAATGTCAGCTTTAAAAGAAATCTTATATTTTTAATACATTGTATCAAATAGTTATAAAGAGCCAAAAATCTACAGTAACTTCTGATTTCCAAAAATGAACACCAAAGTTTTCCTGGGGCGGGGAGAATCTCATACAACCCAAACTCCCCAATCAACCCAACATGAGGTTTGACCATGAACTCTCTTATTCAACAAAATTCCACACACTGCAGTTAACTCAGTTGCTGGAGGACACTGTCACAGCCTGAGTAAAAATCACACTTACACGTGTCAGGTCTGAAACCTTTTATTCGACAGGCAATGCATTGTTCAAACTAATTTTGGAAGGAGTCTATGAATCGATGGAGCCCGCTGTGTTCCTTCCACTCCTCCGTGGAGTGGCTGCCTTCAGGGAAGCGGACCGTGTGATAGCTGCTCTTGGAAAAAACGTCTGCGTTTCACCATGAATGTCATGCCTAACGGTAAACGTGAAAGGAGAAGACGAACTCCGCAGGCAGGACAGGGGCCCAGAGACACAAGCTGATCTCTGGTGGAGGCGCGGGCACACGTTCTCCTGGAAGGCAACCTGAGTTCTGTATCCGCGCTTCATCCGCAGTTTCTTCCCTGCCTGAGCCCTCTCTCTCTGGGGGATTCTGAAAGACTCACATTCATACCTGCGGGCACAGAACCTCGTCCCTGGCCCTTTTCAATGGTGTTCTTGTCTTCGGGCGTCTCTGGCCTGGGGCCCGGGGCCGTGCGTCCGTCTGACTTGCTTGCCTGGTTCCTCCCTCTTCCCTGAGCTCGATCTCTCGAAACCTGATGATAAAATCTCTCTTCAGTTTCACAGTTTGTTTGCCTTGATTGAGTGGCAGTTCGAAAGGAAGTGACTCGTCAAGGAAGTAGACATTCTTTACCCAAGCACTGTTAAACCTATTTTATAATTTGGGGCATGTCACTCCAAGCTTGCGATTTCTTTCTGGCCAGCTCCATCCAGGAGGGCTGATCTGTGCTGCTGTAGCTGGCTCGCTTCAGCTGATGCAATTCTTTCTCCATCATCACTGCCGACGGGGCTGCTGGAGAGAAGACAAAACAAACAGAAACGTGAGAAAAGAGTTTGGATTTGCACTTAAGCTTCTTGGAGGCCTTTTAAAAAACATGTCTAGAGTCTTAACCATGGTCTCAAGCATAAAACGTGCAAATGTGTGAAGATGTCGGCATAGGATAATTTACAGTTCCAGCAATGTGGTGAGTTGAGAGAAACTTTCATGATAAAACTGCAGGAACTCTGTGTGTAAATATTCTTAACACCACTGAAAGGGACACTTAAGATAGGGTTAAGATGGTGAATTGTGTTATATATATTTTAGCAAAATGAAAACTAAACTGAAAAATTACGGTTACATGCCACAAGAAAGCTGAATCTAGAAACATTATGCTCAGCGAAAGCAGCCAGAAACAAGAGAACACATATTTTATGATGCCATTTATAAGAAAGGCCCCCGCAAAAGGCAAATATACAGAGAGACAGAAAAGAGATTAGCAGTTGCTTAAGCTGGAGGGGGTCATGGTGAATGACTGTGAATGGGTGTGGGGTAGCTCTTTAAGGTGAAGGAAATGGTCCAAAATTGGACTGTGATGGTTGGACAACTTGATAAATATATACTCACTGAATTGTATGCTTAAAATGGGTGAGATTTTTTAGGGGGCCGTGTGAATGATTATCTCAATAAAAGCTGTTTTAAAAAAAATCAACATACAACATTATAAAGCAATTATTACTGCCGTTTAGATGATGACTCTTTTCAAGACCACGTGGACTGCAGCCTGCCAGGCTCCTCTTTCCATGTGATTTCCCAGGCAAGAATACTGGAGTGGGTTGCCATTTCCTCCTCCAGGGGATCATCCTGACCCAGGGACTGAACCTAATCTCCTGCTTTAGCAGGCAGATTCTTTATCACTGAGCCACCAGAGAAATCAAGTCACTCTTCTGTAAGTTAAAAAATAATAATAATAAATAACTGAAAGATCAATGTGGCAGGACTTCCTTGGTGGTCCGGTGATAAGACTCTGGATTCTCAGTGCAGGGGGCCTGGGTCCAATTCCTGGTCAGGGAACTGGATCTCACATGCCGCAACTAAAGATTCCATGTGCTACAACGAAGACTCGGTGCAGTAAAATAAATAAAAATTTCTTAGAAAATTAATGCGGCAGCAAATAATTCAGAAAAGACAAAACAACGCAGGACCAGACCTGGAAATGCATTTCTAAGGGCTCAGCACTATTTTCGGGTTTCATACCCAAATTCTGATGGGACAGGGAGACTCCTCTTTGCAGGCCCTCCTGGAGGCGGAGCTTTGCCCC
This sequence comes from Capra hircus, assembly GCF_001704415.2. Classification (NCBI taxonomy): domain Eukaryota; kingdom Metazoa; phylum Chordata; class Mammalia; order Artiodactyla; family Bovidae; genus Capra; species Capra hircus. The sequence continues at coordinate 3,969,840 of NC_030818.1, forward strand.
CGGCCTCTGGTCCGCAGGAGGCTTGGCCGGGGCCAGCAGGAAAGACTTGCTGCGGACAAAGTCGGCATGCTTCCCGGGCTCCTGTCAGGACACAAGACAGACACACGCGGTCCCTCACCTGAGATTCAGATGGGGACAAGCATACCCACAGGTGACGAGCCATAAAGGCTCCTCCACCGACGTGGCTAACACTGCTGGCACCTCCCTGGGATGCTCTGGTTCACAACTGGCTGCCACCCAGCCTCCAGGATGGACTTGCTCATGGCCTGCTCCTGATTCCTGACCTGTCCTTGGTCCTGGCCAGGTTCCACTGGAAAGGCGAAAGGAACCATGTTTGGAGATAGTTTTATGACTTGTAGGACACTTGGGATGACCGTGGATGCCAGGATCACTGGTGACTATTTGTTTTATGAATTCCCTAAGCCTGCTTGGCTACAGCAGCGGTTTTGGTGAAGATGAAGAGAAGCAGGTTCAACTGCAAGCTCAAGCTCACTTCCCCACACGGCTGCAACACGATTTGGGATTTTTACCGTGGTGACTGGGGGGAACCCAAAAGCTGTGAGTGTCAGCCTGCTTTTAAGCACCATTGTTTGCGTTGGAGAAAACTGTTTTCAGTCTGGAGTGTACAAGGGACCCCCGGGGTCCAGCCCTACGGACGTTGGTGAAGAGTATGGACCCCAGTGGGCAGCCAGGGCAGCAGCACGTGCAGGGCTTGGTCATTTACTGCAAAATGAGTCAAGATGGGGCTGCTGACATGGTTGCCTAGCATCCAAATGGGAAGTTATTTTCACCCCAGGTCCCTTTCTCCAGATGTTGAGCTATGTTGCCAAGGAGCCGGGAAACAGAGGGTTGTCTGCACTGCCCGAGTGGCCCACGGCTCCTCTGCTGCCCTGGGCGCCGGGCACATGCACGGGGCAGACATCAGCTGTCATCACACGCGAGGGTCGCTATAATGACCGTGCAGGACATGGGGCCATCAGGGGGTCCCAGCCCCCAGCCCCCACCTGGGGCGCTCCCCTGCATACACAGAGAGACAGAGGGTCCACTCTAAGCACCTGGGTTTTCTCAGGTACCTTGGCGGGCCTTCCTGTGTCAGACTTCAAGGTCCGGGCCGCAGGTTTGTCTTCCTGGCTGGGGGGCTGCTCCAGAGGTCCTCGGCGCTTCTGGCGCCCCACGGTGGTCCACGGAGGCACGGGCTGGCTGTTGGTTCCAGGCCCTGCTACCTTCTCTATGGGTAAAGACACAGGTCATACAAAGCAATCCTGGTCACCTCCAGCCTGGCCTGACTTCTCCCACCCACAGCACACTGCACAGGGGCTCTGGGGTGGGTGTGTGGGTGGGGGTCTGCAAGCCTCCTTGGAGACACTAGTCCTTTTCTTTCGGGGACTTTGTTTTCTCAGTTATGTTATGTTCAGTCACTAAGTCATATCTGGCTCTTTGCGACTCCATGGACTGCAGCACACCAGGCTTCCCTGTCCTTCACAATCTCCCGGAGTTTGCTTAAACTCATGTCCATTGAATTGGTGATGCCATCCAACCATCTCATCCTCTGTCGCCTCCTTCTCCTCCTGCCTTCAATCTTTCCCAGCATCAGGGTCTTAGTTAAAGATGATTCGAAGAGATTATGCCTCTCCTGTCCGAGCCACAAAAAAATCAAATGCAACTGCTCCCATACACACATTTAAAAGCAACCTTCGTCCTATGGGATGTTAGGGAATGAGATAAGAGTCAGTACCTAGACAGAGAAGATTTCTCTAAGACAGGCCTGTCCCTTGGGACCAGTATACACTACCCAATACTCGATATGCTTGGAACACTATGCTTCTCTTTTCTTTTAAAAATTGTAAGCACAATCTTCCCCTGTGGACACTGACACCAAGAATAAGCCACAACTATTTTCCTTGATGTTTGGGAGAGAAGAGAAAAAAAAATGCTTTTAAAACAAAACATTGTGATGAGTTTCCTTCCATGTTCACAGAGCTTGCTTTGGGTGGTAAAACTGTGGGTCGTTCCCCCTTTCCCTTTCCTTTCAACTCTTCTGTATTTTTATATTTCCTATGATGAGAATTTATTACCTTCGTCAACAGAAAAAAGAAGCCAGTTTGTTTTTTTTTTTTTTTCAAGGAAACCAAGTGATTAAATAAGTGGCTTCTCATGGGTGTCTGGAAAGTTCATTGAGCTCAAGGCCCATGAGCTGGCCTCCCTGAGCATCTGCCCACCACCCACAGAGCAGACGGCCACGAATCCCCATCTCCAGCCTGGCTTCTTCCTGCTTCCCGTGTCCACAGCGCGCCCCCGTCAGCAGGCACAGGCCGTACCGTGACACAGCACACATGGGGATATCCAGGGTGGGACAGTGCCCTTATTCTCTGTGGCCTGACAGACACCACCCCTTGATCGGGTGTGTTTAGAATTTTACTGTCTGGTTTGGCTTCTGCCTCCAGTTCAACGTGGAGTCCCCTTCTCCCACCCCCGGTCACCAAGGAGGGGTGAGAGCCACCGCCCTGTGAGCTGCTTCTCCCACCAGGGTTGCACCGCACGGACCTGCCCTTGGCCCCCGTGAACCTGCTCCATTGCCTCGACTCGCCCCTAGTCCCCTCAGCCCTCTCAGGCTCTTCCCCATCTCTTCCCGATCACTCTGCAAAACGCTCAGGTCTCCCACAGCTCAGAGAAAAACGTCTCCAGAACCTCGCCACTTCCCTGCAGCCCCTGTTCTCCACTCTCCTCTGCCCGTGTCTCTTCAGCTAACCCCGGACTCAGACACAATGTGAATACCACGCTATCCATCCGCCCAACCACTGGGCCGCAGATCCGGGGCCTCGCCTTTCCTCCAGCTGTTTCACCCCTGCAGCTCAGCTGGGACCACGTAGCCCGCTGTGGGCACCCCACCTCCAGGACCCTGCCAGACTCTTGCTCATAAACCTGGAATTCCCCCTTGTTCCTGATCCTCAGCCTTTCTCTCTTCCTTCCCAAGTATTCTTTGTTCAGCTCCTAACTTCAGCACTCACAGTTGCTTAGATTGCTTCTAAATGTGTAACCCAGCCCTACCTTCTACTCCCCACCCCTCCTTCCTTTCTCCCTTCCTCCCACTCATTCCTCCCTTCATTCATCCACCCCTTGTTGGCTATGGGCAGGGATTGTGCTTAAAAACCAAGACGGTAAAGAGAAAATTGTTTCTTTAAAGAGCTCTGGGCTTCCCCGGCGGTCCAGTGGTTAAGAATCTGCCTGCCAATGCTGGGGACACAGGTTTGATCCCTGGTCCGGGAAGATCCCACATGCCACGTGGCAACTAACCCCCTGCACCACAACTACAGCGTCTGTGCTCCAGAGCCCACGCTCTGCAATGAGCAGCCCGCACGCCACAAGTACAGAGTAGGCCCCCACTCGCCGCAACTGGAGAAAGCCTGTGTGCGGCAACGAAGACCCAGTGCAGCCAAAAACAAATACGTGGCGAAGACTGGAACTCGCTGCACTTCACAACGTGCTGTGGACGCGGGGTAACACCGATGGGTGGGAGCTGAGGATACTGCCTGCAACTGGGACCAAGAAGGAAACTTCTAGGCTGAGAAGACGGGCAAGGAAAGGGGACAAAAGACAGCGACGCTGGCAGGCCAGCTTAGAGGGGCTGAAGGACAGGGTGGGCCAACTGAGGGGTCTTCCTGGCCTTTTTCTTGTCCATTACAGGTTTAAACACTGGGTATACTCTGGAGGAGACTGCATGGAGAGTAAGTGTGAGTGGGGCTGGAGGCGGGGAGAGGGGTGGGAGGCTGTGGCCACGGTCCAGGAGAGGTTGGACAGCGACTCCAGGATCGTCCCTTCAAGTCCGCCAAGCTCCCATCTGGATATCGCCTCCTCCAGGAAGCCTGTTCTGGTCACTCAGTTGGACACATTCCCCCTTCTAACCCTGCTGGAACTCTCCTGAGACGTTTCCTCCACTGTTTGGTACTAAACACAACTGCCAGCTGACCGACCACCCCACTGACATATGCTTTTGGTCACCAGAACTGCTTATTTACTTAACAAACAGCCAGCAATAACTACACACCAAGTGCTGTTCTAATATTAGCTTATCTAAGGTGTAACTCTGCGCTTTGCTTCTCGTCCAGAGAACCGAGCCGTCGCTCGGCACAGAGGCAGGCAGCGTGGCTCATTTCACCGAAAATCTGCATGTCTCATCCCTCTTTCCCAACTCCTCCTTCCAGAGTGTACTCATAACCTCTGTCTTTCTGGAGTTCTCCTGCAGGGAGGGGTCCTTTTATTCCTCTCAGACCTTCTCTTCACACTCACTGGCTGGTCATGCTCTCTGCTCTCTCTTGGCCCCTGACATCTGCCCACACAGTTCTCCCGGAAACAGCCAGCACATGCCAGCCTCCACCTCGGACAAGGAGACTGGAGAAAAGCAGGGCTTTGACAGGGCTTGAAACTCACTATCTCACTCAATAAAATTATTTTGAGTGATCGAACCTGGCTCATCTGCACTGCAGGTGATTCCTTACCCACTGAGCTACCAGGGAAGCCCCTACTTTATCATGTAATCTTTTTAAAAACATTAAAAAAAAAAGGCACTCCAAATTAATCAGGACGCACGCGGTGCTTGGGCGGTGACCAGGGGAGGAAGTCGGTCCCTGCTCACCCTCTTCACGCCCCCTTGGGCCTCCGCGCTGTCTGGGGTGCTGACACCAGCTTATCCAAGGTGTAACTCTGCGCTTGTCTTTTCGACAGTTGGCCCCCGCCCTCCTACTCCTTGTCTGCAATTCTCTGAAGGCTTACCCAGAAGCCCCCCTCCCACTTCCATTTCCTAACTAAGACCCCAGACCAGCAGGGGCAGGGAACCTGCCTCTCTGAACTCAATGGTACGATGCAGCTCCCAGAGAAGTGCTGCTGTGTCTGCCAGCCTTCTTCTCGGGTGCGGCGGGCAGACCGTCCATACGCCGCTCCCCTCCTCCTGGGTCAGGAGGCACTGCTCTCATCCCAGCTCCTCTGAACCCACCTTCCCTTCGCCTACTCATCACCTTTCTCACAACCTCCAAGCCCCCGTCCGGGAAAAAAAGCCCCTGCTGCTTTCACTGTCTCCCCCTGGAGTGTTTACATCATAACAAATGAGTGCTGGAAAGGCCTGGACAGTGCCCTCTGCCCCCGGCTTACGGACAGGTCAGTACAGCATCTCGTGCCCACTGACCCACATAGGACACAGTTAAACTGTGATGATAACTATCAGTGTGTCAAGGTTTTACAACGAATCTGGTCCTGGTGAAAAGGGGTGATGGGCTGATGGAGTTAAACAGTGTTCTGGGTCAACACTGCCCAGGGTCTGGTAACCCAACATATTCGTGGAGGGGACAGATGGGCAGTCCATGTCCAGGGCCGGGGTTTGTGCAGGCTCCAAAGCGCCAACTATAACAGTTTGGGGTGGGGCCTCCCTGGTGGCTCAGATGGTAAAGAATCCACCTGCAGTGCAGGAAACCCGGGTTCAATCCCTCGGTTGGGAAGATCCCCTGGAGTAGGGAATGGCTACCATTCCTATATTCTTGCCTGGAGAATTCCATGGACAGAGGAGCCTGGTGGCTACAGTCCATGGGGTCACAAAGAGTCGGACCCAACTAAGCAACTAACACTAACCCACTCACTCACTCGTATAACTCTTTTAAGGCTCTGTGACTCGTAGGTAAAATTTGTGAAAAAGCATTTTTAGAGAAAAATCAATGTGTGAACCACATCTAGATCTGGATGTGCAGGGCTGGGCATCTGGTCACCCAAGGGAGTGTGAACTGGAGGCTCCAAGGGTCAGACGCTTGGCCAGGCTCTTTGCTTGAGTTCAGGGCCTGAGCGCAGGCCTCAGCATGTAAGGGCTGGCAGACCTTGTACCAACATCCAGCCCAACTCCCACACCTCATGGTGGTGACCTGGGAGCCAGCAACAGGCTCCAGGGCACAGAGCTGACACGGAGGAACCTGGATCGAAAGCTCATTTGCTCAACCACCACTGTCTGTGCAATTAGGACAGTCTCTAAGCAGAAGACAACACCAGAGTCTTCTGAGCACAGAGACAACCCATCTCCCTGTCCTGCCAGTGATGGAGCCAGGACCTCATATGGGTATGAGGACAGAAAGAAAGTGAAGTCGCTCAGTCGTGTCCGACTCTTAGTGACCCCATGGACTGCAGCCCATCAGGCTCCTTCGTCCATGGGATTTTCCAGGCAAGAGTACTGGAGTGGGGTGCCATTGCCTTCTCCAATGAGGACAGAAGGACACTGTAATTTGAAAACAATTTTGAGGGCTTCCCTGGCAGCTCAGTGGTAAAGAGCCCACCTGCCAGTGCAGGACACATGGGTTTGAGCCCCGACCAGGGAAGAAACCACATGCTTCGGAGCAACCGAGGATGAGCACCGCAACTACCAGGCCTGTGCTCCAGAGCACGGGAGCCGAAACAGCTGCAGCCCGCTAACCCTAGAGCCCGCGCACTGCAGTGAGAGAAGACGCCGCAGCGAGAAGTCTGCACGCTGCAACTAGACAGTGACCCCCACCTCTCTGCAACTAGAGAAAGTCCGTGCGCAGCAATGAAGACCCAGCACAGCCAAAATTAAATTAATAGATTAATTTTTAAAAAGCTGGGACAGGAGAATCCCATTCCCGCACCCTCCCACACAGCCAAGAGGAGGTTTCAGTACGTCCCTGGGAAGCGTGACTGTATGGTATGAAACCGCATCACAGTCTGCAGTTAAAATGCTCTTGCTGCCCTGTGAGTTACGACTAACCTCATTTTACAAAGGAGGAAGCTAAGACACAGCAGTTGACAAACTCATTTGCTCAGAGTCTCACAGCCCTTGAGGGGTGGACCCCAGAATCACACCTCCAAACCCAGGCTCTTCCGTCTCCCCACCCAGTGCCTGCCTGGCTCACTTCCCTACCTCATCCCTGCCCCTGGTCGCACAAACAAGGCGGAGGGCCACCCGCTGCAGGTCAGGGGCCACCCCTCCCATCCCGCCCCTGGTACAGATGTCCTACAGAGAAGTGAAGTCGGTGATGTTCTCGGAGCTGCTGGCAGGGGGCGGGGGGCGCTGGAGGAGACGTCAGAGGGAGGGAAGGCATGGCAGATGAACTTGGGGAGGCAGAAATGTTGACTTTGGCCAGAATCTAAACTGCCTTAAATGCCTTACACAGGAGTGTGAATTTTATTCTAAACATAATGGGGAGGCATCCAGAGGATGTAAAAAATTTGTTTTAATTGGAGGAACATTGCTTCACAATGTGTTGGTTTCTGCCTCACAACGCACAGCAGCCACGTGTATACATGTATCACCTCCCCTTTGAGCCTCTCTCCCACGCCACCCCCTCGAGGTCATCACAGAGCACCAAGCTAGGCCCCTTTTGTTATACAACAACTTCTCACTAGTGACACCCTGAGAAAACTGTAATTCAAAAAGGCACATGTACCCCAGTGTTCACAGTGGCACTATTTACAATAGCCAGCACACAGAAGCAGCCTAGACAGCCACTGACATTCACAAGTTTGAAAGTTCTAGGGTTAGACCTGTGACTTGGGAAGAGAGAGTGAGGAGCTGGAAGGAGAGGGTGCTGCAGGGGTCAGGTTAAAGGTGCTGAGAGCTGGCCTGGGGGCAGGTAGGGGAGGACAAAGATCTGCACATTAGGATGACCAGGACGCGCTGACCAAGGTGTAAAACATGACTGATCTTCTCCACCCATCAGATGGAAGAAAAGAAACTAAAAACAGACTGACAACACCTAGTGCAGATGAGAGGTGCAAAACCAGTCTCATCTCTGCTCTCAGAAGTGCAAACTTGCGCAGCCTTTATCAGGGCCATCTGAAGTTGGCTACTACATTAAAACTTTCCAGCTCTGTGAGCCAGAAAATCCGCTTTTAAGAACCTACCCTATGGCTTCCCTGGTGGTCCAGTGGCTGAGAATCCGCCTGCCAAGGCAGGGGACATGGGCTTGATCTCCGGTCCGGGAAGAGCCCACACGCCACAGAGCAACCAAGCCTGGGCGCCACAGCTACTGAGCCTGCTTGCTGCAGTCACTGAAGCCCGTGCGCCCAGGGTCTGTGCTCTGCGACAGGAGAAGCCGCTGCAATGAAAGGCCCGCACATGCAACTCGAGAGCGGCCCCCGCTCGCCACAATCAGACAAAAGCCCGAGCGGCAACCAAGACCCAGCACGGCCAAAAATAGATGAATCTTAAAAAAAAAAAAAAAAAAAACATCTGTCCTAGAGATAGAATTCCCCACTGGTTATGACTCCAAATTTTCACTGCTGAGGGCCCAGTTTTGACCCCTGGTCAGGGAACTGTTTGACCCCTGGTCAGGAAACTAAGATCCCACAAGTCTCATGGCATGGCCAAAAAACAAAACAAAACAAAAGAACAGTCTAGCCTAGCTTAGAGAAATGATTGTGTGAACACACAGAACTAAAATGAGCAAGGATGGTTACTGCAGCAGTGTTAGCAAAAGGAAAAAACAAAACCTCTCTCAACAATCGGAATGCCCTTCGGCAGGGGAATGGCTAAAGAATACATGGTATATGTACTCTGGTGGCTCAGATGGTAAAGAATCAGCCTGCAATGTAGGAGACCCTGGTTAGATCCCTGGGTGGAGACGATCCCCTGGAGAAGGGAAGGGCAACCCATTCCCGTATTCTTGCCTGGAGAATTCCATGGGCAGAGGAGCCTGGTGGGCTAAAGTCCATGGGGTTGCAAAGAGTTAGACACAACTGAGTGACCACACACACACACACACACACACACACACACACACACACACACACACACACACACACACACACACACACACACACACACACACACACACACACACACACACACACACACACACACACACACACACACACACACACACACACACACACACACGTTGCCCTTAAAAAGAATGAGGCCAAGTGGCTCACTCTGATCAGAAAAGATGCCCACTCCTTATTGCGGAGTGAAAATGTCTAATTGCAAGCTAACATGGATAGCATTTTTATGATAAAAAAAAAGATTGCTGGGGACTTCACTGGCAGTCCAATGGTTGAAATCCTGTGCATTCACTAAAGGGAGCGTGGGTTCAGTTCCTGATTAGGGAGCTAAGATCCTGCATGCCCACTGGTGTGGCCCCCAAAATAAATAAAAACTCAAAAAAACAAAAAAGATCGTTGCACCTACCTGTCAACATTGATGTAATTCTGACCACAACTGGCATGAGAAACAGTAGGGATGAATCTCTTAGTGGTGGTGCGTGGTGCTGTGTATATGTGTGTGGGAGGGGCTTAGGGAGGTTCAGAGGTGCGTGGAGAGGAGGCTACTACATCTTTTTCTATCATTTAAAAGATTATTTTAAAATGTACATACAGTGAAATTCATTTTTCTGCCATACAGTTCTATGAGTTTGAATACAGACTTAAGATTCTTGTGACAGCCACCACAAATGGGCCACAGAACAATGCCAACACCCCCCAAAACTCTCTCCCTTTGCAGCCACTTATTCAGTCCCTCAGTGGTGCCCGACTCTTTGTGACTCCACGGACTGCAGCATACCAGGCTTTCCTGTCTTCCGTCATCTCCCATTCCTGCCTAGAGAATCCCACGGACAGAGGAGGCTGGCAGGCTGCAGTCCACGGGGTGACAGAGTCAGACACGACTGAAGCAAGCGATCACGCACGCACGTCCACGGAGTCGGTGACGCCATCCAACCAGCTCATCCTCCGTCTCCTCCTTCTCCCCCTGCCCTCAATCTTTCCCTGCACCAGGGTCTTTTCCAGTGAGTTGGCTCTTCGCTCAGGTGCTCAAAGCGCTGGAGCTTCAGCGTGCTGAGAGCAGGCGAGCTTCAGGACGCCGGCACCGCACCCGCGAGGGGGTCGGCGTCCATCCCGGCTCTGCTGGGGGAGAGTCACCACGCTGGGCAGCAGGCGGGCGTGAGCAGCTGCACACGGTCTGAGGAGCCCAGAGGCGGCAGGGGAACTGAGGCACAGAGTGTGCACCGCGCTTACTTGCCAGGAAGGGGCCATGGGGGGAAGGAGGAGGATAAAAAGAAGGGTAGGCGTGAATGAAGTTGGTTTTCTTTAACAATAAAAGACATGAATATATTTTTAGGATACCAAAAAGATTAAAAAAAAACAAACCACCAAACTCCTTGTATTCTACGTAAACAAACTTGAATACACTGAAATAACTGCCATTAGAGAAGGTAACAACCTCTTTGAGCTCATTTCCTTCAGAAAATGTCCCTGACATCCAAAGACAAGAGGGTCATCTACCTACACTCACCACCTGCTGCCTCCCTGGGCCCTAAGTTCCCGGACGGCAAGGCTGCCCTGCTCCTCCTGACTGCCTTTCGGGGTCGGAACAGCACCGTGTGTGAGGCAGGAGTATGTGAATGTTTGCTAAAAGACCAGATGCATGAATGAGTGAGCCTGGCTCCAGGGCCTGCTGTGCCACAGCCCTGCCTGGAAGGAATGAGTTTGGACTGGAGGTGGAGACCGGTTATCCAACAAGGCCCCTGGTAAGAACAGCACATTGTCCAGCCACTCTCCAAAATATCCACTAAGTGTCCACCACTCCACGGAAGATAAGTCACACACACACGACTAGAAGGCAGGCCAACAGGAATAACATCCAGAGAATGAACTGAAAAGTGATGACTTTTTCTATGTGTGTCCAGTATTTCACCATTTTTCCTATGGTAATTCTAATCCTGTGAGCAGAAAGGTGCTTCCAGCTTGGTAATTTAGACCGTGGGACAGATTGGTCCCGGCCAGCTCAGTCAGCAGAGCATGGGATTCTTAATCCCAGGGTCATGGGTTCTAGCCCCATGGTGGGTGGTTGCTCCTCAATATTTGGGCTTCCCTGTTGGGTCAGACAATAAAGAATCTGCCTGCAAGGCAAGAGACCCAGGTTTAATCCCTGGGTTGAGGAGATGCCCTGGAGAAGGGAACGGCCATCTAGCTCAGTCTTCTTGCCTGGAGAGTTCTGTGGACAGAGGAGCCTGGCGGGCTACTGTCCATGGGATGGCAGGGTTGGACACAGCTGAGTGACTACTACTTTCACTTCCACAGACTGGTCCAGCAGAGGCGTGGGAGCTGTCCTGCACACGAGCAGGGCTCCTAACCCAGGGCCATTCACCGGCTACGGCAGTGAGGTGAGCAGGTTCACCAGTCTCCTGCGTGCACAAACGTGCTGGGCTCACAGTGAACACCCCAAGGGGCCCCATGAGACTCAGCCCAGGTGGCAAGATGGGCTCCTGTTTATTGCAACAACCATCATATTCTCCCTGAATACCACATCCTGGGGTTTCTTCATCTTGAGAGCAGACAGACAGGATGCGAGGAGAGGAAGGGAAGGAGCTGGAGTCCCCGAGGCAGAACGGGGCCCACTTGGGGCCCTGCCATCACCCACCTTATGGTTGCACCCCCTCAGGGGGACAGGGGAGGTGGCAGCCCATCGGGGGGCTCTGGGTAAAGTGCTCATAATGAGATAATGAACAGCAACAGTTAGGCCTTTCTAGAAAACTGGATAATATGTTATTACAACTTTTTATTATCTGTATGTTTTATGTGAATTTAATTGCCTTTAGCTGCTGTAATTTGGGGGCAAGGATGGTAGCAAAAGTTATAATAACAAATTGAACTACAAGCAGACTCAGTGTCTGGGGAAGGAGTGGAGACCACTTTACTTAATGGGCTCCAGGAGCCGGGGCTCTGAGACTCCGCTCTGGCCTGTGGGAGGCAGCCTCTGGACTCCACGGTCCCAGGTGGGACGAGAGAGCAGCCCCACCCTCTGTTGGCTCTCGTGCCTTGAGTCTGGAGAAGGAAATGGCAACCTACTCCACTATTCTTGCCTAGAGAATCCCATGGACAGAGGAGCCTGGCAGGCTACAGTCCACAGGGTCGCAAAGAGTTGGACACGACTGAGTGACTAAACCACAACCGAGAGGGTCAGTTCCCAAAAGCATGTAAGAATTATCTCCTCTCTTTGCACTGATATGAAAATCACTCCCTGTGCCCCCTATAGTGACCAGGACTCTTCCCTTCCAGAATTCACCTGAGTCAGTTATTTCTAAGGCTTAGGGAACACTAACAAAGTTAGACAGATGAGACAATTCTCTTCCACTGTTAAAGCAAAGAAATGAGTAAGTATGATATTGCATTTTATGCGCTGCGCTAAGTCGCTTCAGTGTGCTCAGCTGCGCTTCAACCCAGGGAGGGAACCCGCGTCTCTTACGCCTCCTGCGGTGGCAGGTGGGCTCTGTACCACTAGCGCCACCATAATCAAAAGAAAAACACTGATGGTTTTTCCTATGGTCTGTGACTACAGACCATTCCAGCCAGCTGTTCTTGACAATAACCCTCCCAGCTTGGGCCAAGGAAGCTATAAATTATCAGTGTGTCAAGCATCGTGCTCTGAAGTTTCTTTTCCAGCTCTGACCACGAAGCTGAGTATCCTGTGTTTAAGATCCATTCATTTGGCAAACCCGTGGCAGAAGACACCTTCAATTCTAGGCCACGAAGGTGGATGATGCTGAGGTCAGGGTTCCATCTGCAGCCCCCTCCTCCGTGGCTAGTTCAGTGGCTCTTTGAGTCACTCTATAATAGCTTCTGTAATCTGGAAATCTGCAGAGTGGATCACCAGTTACAGTTTGAAGCTCCCCCAAAGCTCCCTATTATTCTAATACAACAGCAGCAGCGCAAATTACAGCCAAGGGGTCTGAATCAGGAAAGATTACCTGTGGCGGCTCTTTCGGGGATGTTATTCTGGAATCTTCACCCTGGAAACACCTGCATCTTTGGGTGTTGCCTTAGGAATTTAAAGCCCCTGATTATCTTTTTTTAAATATAATTTTCTGATTTTTTAAAATTTATTTTTAATTGGCAAATAATTACTTTACCACGTTGTGTTGGTTTCTGCCATATAACAGCATGAATCAGCCTTAAGTATACATAAGACCCCTCCCTCTTGAACCTCCCTCCCACCCCCACCCAATCTAGGTGGTCAGGGAACACCAGGCGGCGCTCCGGGTGTTACAGAGCAACTTCCCACTAGCCATCATTAACACTTCATATACGGTGATGTCTGTGTTTCAACGCTGCTCTCTCAATTTGTCCCACCCTCTCCTTCCCCCACTGGGGGGAAGAACTTTATACAAGTTCTTCCACAGAGAACTTTATACAAGGCACTTTTACTAATATCTTAGGAGAAAGACCACAACGTCTTTGAACCTGTCTCGTGTGTGCCCTTCATCGCTCTTTCAGGGTGTGAGATCCTGAAGAACTGGCTTCTATCTCAGCTGTCACACAATGAGTCCTAAAGCAGTGCCAGACTTAGAGCACCCACTTAAAACATCCTGTAAGTTGTGCTGTTTTATAAAACCTACCATGGAGAAATTTCTCCTTTGCCTCCCATATCACACACACACACACACACACACACACACACACCTTGCATGCCTAGTTCCATCTTTGGCACACCAACTGCCATTAATAAAAGAAATCAGCCATGAGAGATTCTTTAGCTCTGCCGAATATATCTGTTTCCAACAGATCTGTTTCCAACACTATTTCTATAAATAGTGATGCATGTCAAAGACACAGAAAGGTCATCTATTTTGTGTCTTATTTTAAAAGGCAGTTGCTTTAGAAGTTTCTTACTTTCTACCCCTACCTTAACACCATCTCCCTTTGGGGACAGTGCACGCCTAACCTGTGGAGGAACTCACAGACTCACGACTCCAGTAGAGGAGATGCTTTCTGTGTGAGGCTGGGCCCTGGGAGCCTGACTGCTAAATAGGAGGAGGTTTTTCCTTGAGAGGAAAGGTCAGAATGATGCTAAGTGACAGCAGAGCCAGATGCTTCATTTATTACAAAGAACCAGCTCAGGCCCCAGGAGGACCTCCATCCAGAGAACACACATGTCCCGGAGTCTGGGCCTCTAGAGGAAGAAGCATGTGAGTGGTCCACTGAAGACCCCACCTCCTCCCGGAATGTTTCCACATTTTCCTGACTTCTCTGAACAGGGCATGTGGGATCTTAGTTCACCAACCAGGGATGGAACTGGTGCCTTCTGCACTGGAGGCAAGGAGTATTAACCAGTGACCACCAGGGAAGTTCTCTCCATTCCTAACTCTTGATCAAATATGTTAGTGCTATCAACAGAAATTTTTTTTTTTTTCCAGTTCTCCAGCAGCAAGGTTTTCACCCAATGCATTTACATACCTTAGAGATGCCCAGAGAGACGGTCCAGCTGACCTGATTTCCCCCTACCCCTCTGCACACACCCTCCCCGGGACACTCCACCTGGTCTCTTACCAACTGCCCTGTGCGGTGACCTCCTCTCAGCCCGGCTCTCCTTCCGAGGATCCATGGGCAGCCCCACCTTCTCGGGGTCCCCAGAGCTGGTGTCAGGGGGCGCCGGCAGCTGCGGGAGGGTGAGGGTCTGTAGCAAGGGCTTCCTGGGCAGGGGCGGCTTGGAACTGAGCTGCTCCGTGGGCAGGGTCTTGGCCTTCCCCGGCTCACTGGGGGGCCTGGCGCCTCGGGTGGAGGGGCCGCTCCCCGGAGGCCCCTTGTCGTCCCTGGACAGCAAGCTCAGCCCTCCTCTCTCCAGCCTGACCTCCGCACTGTACCTCTTGATGGCCTTCCCCTCCGGGCAGGGAGCTTCTCTGTGTTTGAAGGACAGAGACGTGGAGCGGAGCTTGACGGGGAACGGGCCTCCTTCCCCGCCTGCCGCCCGCTCCTGGGCAGCCGGGTCGGCCGTGTCCGGAGAGCCGCGCTCGGCCGGGGTAGGCGGCTTCCGAGGGCCGGGCTTGGGGCCCTGGGGCTCGGGGGGCGCCGGGAGGTCGTCGAGGGCGGCCTCGCTTTTCCAGGCCGGGCCGCTCCGGAGAAGCGGCAGCCGGACGGCGGGGCCACGGGGCTCCAGCAGGCGGCCTCCCGCGCGCGGCCACTCCCGGCCAGACGACACCGAGAACTTCTTGGCGGCCCCGCGCGCCTCGCAGCCTCCGCGCTCTGTCTTGCGCTCCGCGGCCCCCGAGGGGGACCCCGCCCGCTCGGTCTTTGGGGGCCCCCGGGGGGCGGGTCCCTGCTCCGGGGATCGGGGCGCGGGCGCCTGGGGAGGCGCCTCGGAGGCGGAGGCGGGTGGCGAGGGGGCCTTGTGCTTCAAGCAGCTCTTGGGGGGCGGCGGGCTCGGGGCCGCCGCCGGGCTTTCCGGCCCTGCACCCCCTGGCGTCGGCAAGTCCAGCGCCGGCAGCGGCTCCTTCTGGCCGGCCTTGTCTGTTCCGTCCAGACCAGGGGGCGTCTCCTGGGTGGCGGCTGGGCCTGGCTCAGGAGGGGTCGTGTCCCCCTCGGGGACGCAGGGAGACAGTCGACCCTCGAGGTTGTCTCCCGACGCACAAACCGCCTCATCCGCTGTGTCCCCACCTGGGGGACACGCGCTTTCCGAGGACAGGTCCTCCCTCTGGTTCTCGCTGTTGGGATTAGGGTCTGGGGAGCCTTCTGGGCGAGATGGGGACTCCGAGTGGGGAGTTCGGCCTGATAGGGGCTCCGTGACCTCCATGACCTCCAGGGTGGCTTCCAGCGTGCCCTGCGGGGTGTCCTCTGGGGTGGCCGGGCGGCTGGAGGAGTTCTCCCCTGGGGGGCTCTCCTCCTCGGTGCTTGCAGTGAGCGCCGGGCAGTGCTGCAGGCGCGCCCGGCGCACACGGGGCCCCACGGGTGGCAACACAGCGGCGGGCCTCTCTGGCTCAGAGCCTCCGTCCTGACCTGCCTCCTGCTGCCCAGAACTGGGCTGCTCCTCCGTGCTGACTTGGAGTGGCGGTTTCTCATCGACTTCCTCCTCCTCTGGGGTGCAGGTCAGATCACTCAGAGATTCTGACTGTGCTCTCTGAAAGTAAAGGGACAATGGACAGCAGCGTTAGGACGAATATTAGGAAGCCTGTGGCCTCCCCATAGGGCTTCCCAGGTGGCCCAGTGGTAAAGAACCCAGCTGCCAATGCAGGAGACATGGCTTCCACTCTTGGGTCTGGAAGGTGCCCTGGAGAAGGGAATGGCAACCCACTCCAGCGTTCTTCCCTGGGAAATCCCATGGACAGAAAGTCCATGGAGTTGCGAGGAGCTGGGCACGACTAAGCGACTAACACTTTCACTTTCTTTCCATGTCCTCTTTGCACTTGGAGAACTGGAAGCTCAAAGAGGTCCCCGGTTCCGCCAAGACTGAGCTAATAGGTGGCTGAAGGGCAAAGCTGTCCCGTCTGACCCCCATGCTGCCCCGAGCCCGTGCCCCATGTCAGTACCCTCTCTCTCCAGGGCTGTACGCTCATAGTGAAGGCAGGCTGGTTTGCCTAAAAGCCAGTTCATACCAGGTCCAACACAGTCAGCAGCAAACCACCTCTGTTAGGACAAAGCCCAAACTTTTCAGCTAAATTTGAAGTCGTATATTCTTCCATTTTAAAATATTTCTCCCACTCCCTACTCAGGGCAAGCCAAGCCCCTGCCACTGTATGTGCCAGATTCTGGATCTGAGCGACTGGTCAGCTGGCTGCTCCCCGCTCACCTCCAGGGCTCCCCCAGGACCTCCAGAGCTATCTCCAATTTCACTCCTGAAGAAACCCTTGCCTGGTGTGGTGTGACAATAAGACATGGCCTTGGGCCTTCCCTTGTGGCTCAGACAGCAAAGAATCTGCCAGCAATGCAGGAGACCTGGGTCAGAAAGATCCCCTGGAGAAGGGAATGACTACCCACTCCAGTTTTCCTGCCTGGAATATCCCACAGACAGAGGAGCCTGGCAGGCTACAGTCCATGGGGTCACAAAGAGTCAGCCACAACTGAGAGACTAACACTTGTGCTATTTTTCTTCCGAAAGGTCTCTGGAATCTACAGTTAGTCTACTTCCTCCCTGCTATCCACAAAGTCATTTCCTGCTCTTTTAGGAAGGAAAGGAGATCAAGGTAATCAGGATCACTCAAAAGCAAATGTGAAAAGGACCAAAAGGCCGAGAGCACTGATGCTGGTGTTTTCAACAAGACTTTAGACCTGTCTTTAGATTTTTCAAGCATCACCCTGGCTGCTGCACACGTGCAGTGACCTCCGTCTGTCTTTTTAAGAAACACCCAGGGGACTGCCTGCAATAGGTTTTTGTTGTTATTTTAACACTTCCCAGCTGGCATCTGCTTGCTAACACAAGATAACCGGGATGTTTGTGACGACACCAAAGCTAGCCATGCCATGATGCACAATCCTATTCCTAAGGTTTTGAAAAGAGGAATATGTGAAATTTCCAGAAGAATTTTCAAAGGTTTCAGGTTCCTAAGATGTTATTGGGGTGTCTCAGGTGGTGCTAGTGATAAAGAACCTACCTGCCAATGCAGGAGACATTAGAGATGTGGGTTTGATCCCTGGGTTGGGAAGGTCCCCTGGAGGAGGGCTTGGCAACCCATCCCAGTATTCTTGCCTGGAGAATCCCCATGGACAGAGGAGCCTGGAGGGCTACGGTCCATAGCGTTGCAAAGAGTCGGCCACGACTGAAGCAACTTAGCAAGCATGCAAGGTTTTACTTGTCTTTTGTTACTGAGGGAAATCCTTGATGTGGAAATCCTTTAGGATATGGGTCATGTTTTAAAATGACTGGAACTCAGGCTAAGTCCACATAAAGTTGAGGAGCAGGCCTGGCTTGGGTACATCCAGCTTGAGCCACTGGCAGCTCCAAGGGGGTTACAGTGGGGGACCAGGAAGGAGGAAGCTGGCATGGACCCAACAGTGACACCAGTGACACCTCTGTGCAATCCAGAAAATACAGACACCTCCAAAAACGTCTGCTCCCAACCCAGAAAGGGGGCAAGATGTGCAGAAGGTGGAGTTTAAATCGAGGAATGACCAAGTTTACACAGACTGCCTAAATCAGTCTGTGTAAATCAGTAAATCAGCCTGAAATCTTCTTATCCTAAAAGATGGGGTTCAAGAGCTAAGCCAAGTTGAAAAGTAAAGAAAGAGGAAGAGCTCTGCCCAGGGGACAGTAAGAGAGGATGATGCATTTCCACCCGGAGTACAAGCTGGGCTTCCTGCTGCCAAATCCTGGGCAGGCAGTGGCTGGCCACACACACACCCTTCCAGGGCAAAAGACATCCCCATGGGAAGGAAGCTCAGACCTGGGCCAGAGGGAGCTGGCTTTGCCTTGTCCTGTGACCGCGCTCGGCATGAGGGTAGGCAGATTGGAGTCAGTGGGTCTTGCAAGTCCCAGTGGCACTGAGCCTTTAACTGGAGAGACACTGCACACAGAAGCATTTGCCCAAACACCTAGGTCCCCCCAGTCTGCAGGGGGGCACAGGCCATTAGCCCGAGGGTAACATGGCCTCCTTCTTTCTGCAGCGTTCTCTCTCTCAGAATTCAATCCTGCTGGCATGAGTTTAAAAAGCACCTTCCACAATTAAAGAATGTGAAAATCCTACATTACTTCATGTAAACCTTTAGATGAGGAACAAAAGTTACTGTATGACTTGGGGTAAATTATAACATCTCTGAGTTCATCGCTATTCCCTTTATTTAAAATCTAGTCTGTAAACCAATTATATCAAGTCTAGAATTCTGATTCTGGAACATAAATTATAAGCCACTTCCATAATATAATAAGCAAGAGACAGACAGGGAGAAAAAAAAGGAAAGCGCCTTCCACATGCCCAGAAGAAAAGCCACTCTCTCTAGGGGGTCTCTGAAATCTGAGAGAGCCCGCCCACTGCCTCCAGCTGCAGTGTCCAGCTTGCCCTGGTACCTCATCAACACCTCATGGTCTTGTCCTGAGGGAAGGAGGAAGGGATGTCAGTCTCTGAGTATCCCTTCCTTAGCCCTGTCATTCTGGGTGGCCAGGCTGGCCCCACACCCTGCTTCTCAGCTCATCTGGGGATGAGGCGTGGCAGTGGTGAGGGGGACAACTGTCCCGTGAACCTGATGCACTGCACGAGTGTGCTCTCAGCTCCCGGGGGACCGGCTGATGCCTGCCCTGGGCAGCACGTCCTTACAGGGCACCACTCCTCCGCTGCTGGGTGGGTCCTCACCCCAGGCAGTGTCCATTCTAGCTGTTCAGCTTCTTCCCGGTCGTTCACTCACACACGTTTGGTCATTCATTCAGGCGTTCCACTAACACCCATGGGGATGGCATCTCTGTGACTAGAAGCTAGAAGCACAGTCTTCTCACAGAAAGTGAAAAAGTGCTAGTCGCTCAGTCATGCCCGACTCTGTGACCCCGTGGACTGAAGCCCGCCAGGCTCCTCTGTCCATGGAATTCTCCAGGCAAGAATACTGGAGTGGGCTGCCATTTCCTTCTCTAGGGGATCTTCCTGACCCAGGGATTGAATCCAGGTCTTCTGCATTGCAGGCAGATTCTTTACCATCTCAACCACCAGTGAAACCCAAGCGCCTCCATTGACAAAGGTCACATCTGTGTGTGGCCAGTGCCGTGGAGAAAGTGCCCACAGTGATTGGCAGGTGGGCTGCTTTCCACAGGATGCTCAGGGGGAACCTCATAGGGAGGACCTGGAAGCCCATCCCCTCAAGGGCTGAATAGGGGGTATCCCAAGCAGGGGATACAACAGCAGGTCCTAAGGCCTGGGATGGGAGACAGCCTGGTGAGCTCCAAAAGAAGAAAGGAAGCCAAAACATGTTTGGTGAGGACAGGAAGAGGTAAACAGGCAGGGCCTGGTTGTGCCAGGCCTGCAGCGTGGACATCACACGGAAGGCAGTGGGAAGGAGGCGCCCCATGGCTCACAGCAGGCTCTTGGCACGCGTTGTAGAATGAATGACCGAACAAATAAGTAAGTGCTTTTGTTGGGAGGGGCTTATCTGACTTATGTTGAAACCCCGAGCACCCCCAGCTTCTGGAGTCTGGTCATGGTCCCACAGGGGTAGGTGGTGGTTCAGAGGATGGGGACCCTACAGGGAAGGAGCCGGGTGTCTGGGTGCTTGGAGCCTGCCCACCCTGCCTCTGGCCGGTTACCGAGGACAGCCGCCTCATCTTGCTGGACCGCTGGTTGCGGGGCTTGACGAGGAGCTTGTGCTTGGCCGCAGAGTTGTCCAGGCAGGAGGAGAACTCTGGGGGGTAATCGAAGTCAGCCACGGGCACCATGCTGCTGTCCGAGGTCCTAGGGGAGGCGGAAGTTTCGCTCGCTTGCCTGGAGAAGAGCTGGTCTGGAGACTGCGGCCGGGATGAGGAAACCACACAGACCTTCAGGGGACAAGGAGCAGACAGGCCAAGCATCAGCCTCTTGACAGACAGCAAACAGCACAGCCAGCACATCAGCCTCCCCTTTCATCATGTTCATCTCCGGGCTCGGGGCTTGAAATGGTGGGTCAACCCTGCAGGCCCATCACTCATTTCCAAGAACCTGAGTCCGAGGTGCTCCATGAATGGGTAACTCTGCCTTCACCCGCCCACAGCAGCTGCATAGGTGCTTCAGACAAGGAACTTTCTCCCATGAAACTGACCAGCCCGATTCCTCCGAGGGTGGGGTCAGGCTTGGCCCCATCTCTGAAAGTCATGGGCAAGGCCCAGGGGTGTGAAAAAAGAGAAAGAATACTCCAGTATTCTTGCCTGGAGAATCCCATGGACAGGGGAGCCTGGCGGGCTATATAGTCCATGGGGTTGCAAAGAATCAGACATGACTAAGCAACTAACGCTTCTAACACTAGGTAACATCATGTTTAATTTTTTTCAGGAACCATCATACTGATTTCCATAGTGGCTACACTATTTTATATTTCCACTAACACTGCACAAGGGTATCAATGTCTGTATTCTCTCCACCAACACTTGTTATTTTCTGGGTTTTTTTTTAATAGTAGCTGTCATAATGGGTGTGAGGTGGTACAATGTTTACATTTTAACTCAAGATCATAAGTTTATGCACCTCAATATGATTTAGTCGATGGTCTTCTCAGGAATGAGGCAGCAACAGGACGACGCGGGTGGCCAGCGGCCTGCTAACATAATTATCTCCTACTGTCTGATGCCTTGAAATTAAAAGATGCCTGCTCCTTGGAAGAAAAGCTATGACCAACCTAGACAGCATATTAAAAAGCAGAGACATTACTTTGCCTGCAAAAGTCTGTCTAGTCAAAGCTATGGTTTTTCCAGTGGTCACGTATGGATGTGAGAGTTGGAACATAAAGAAAGCTGAGTGCCAAAGAATTGATGCTTTTGAACTGTGGTTTTGGAGAAGACTCTTGAGGGTCCCTTGGACTGCAAGATCCAACCAGTCCATCCTAAAGGAGACCAGTCCTGGGTGTTCATTGGAAGGACTGATGCTGAAGCTGAAACTCCAATACTTTGGCCACTTGATGTGAAGAACTGACTCACTGGAAAAGACCCTGATGCTGGGAAAGGTTGAAGGTGGGAGGAGAAGGGGACGACAGAGGATGAGATGGTTGGATGGCATTACCAACTTGATGGACATGAGTTTGAGTAAGCTCTGGGAGTTGGTGATGGACATGGAAGCCTGGTGTGCTGCAGTCCATGGGGTCACAAAGGGTCAGACATGACTGAGTGACTGAACTGAACTGATCTGATGCAAGTACAAAGTTTATCCCTGTCGACTGGGAGAAGACAATTACTAAAATGAGGGGGTGGGACTTTCCTGGAAGGCCACTGGTTTAAGACTCCAAGCTTCCACTGCAGGAGGCACGGGTTCAATCCCTGCTCGAGCAACTAAGATCCCACATGCTGTGCAGCCAAAAATTAAAAATAACAAAAACAAAACTATTTGTAAAAATAGATAAAATGAGGAGAGGAATCTAAGTGAACATAATCTCTTTTAGTTCTGTGGCTTTATCGATTCGAGTTCTTAGGGGAATAAAATAGGAAAAATTTCTAAATGAACCACAGGACTCACGGCCATGTCTCCCTCTATGCCTGTGGCCTTGACTCCCACCCAGTCGCTGATGCCTCGGGAAGTTACCTGCGACTGGACAGGTGATGTCTTCCCCAGGTAGTTCTCCTTAAAGTCATGGCAGGATGTGTCCATGTCACTCTGAGTCCATGTTAGAACCCTGTGCCCTTGTCTGGAGGGACAGTGATATCCACACTTGCTGAGATTTGGGTTTTCTTTCTTACTGTCTTGGACTCAAGAGAGCAAACAAGATGAACTGCTCTGCACATGGGGTGACTCCATGAGTAAGAATGATCCCCAGCGGCGACGTGGGCCGGGGTCACCCCTCTGTAAACCTGAAGGGCCAGCATTCCCTGCCTGCTCTTCATGGGGCTCCCGAGTGTGCACCGTCCGAGCAGATGGTCCACCCTGGCTCTGAGGTGGGTGTCTGGGAAGGAGCTGAACGTCTCTGACCCTGAACTTGGGCCTCTGTCCCCGAAAACCCACCTGCTGGCCACCACAGCTCATCTTCCTGAAAGGGGACTGGGCCCTCGCCTCTGTCTGAGCTGTCGTTCTGAAAGTCCTTGGGGCCCCTTCCTGATTAAGAAGAATCAAGCTCTGTCTCTGATCGGTGAGGCAACTACGTGAGCTGGGCTGAGATTCGGGAGAGGAGGAGAAGCTGACTTGTCTTTTTATCTGCGGGCCGGCAGCTTCTGGAGCTCATGTTTACACTGCTTGCTCCCAGTTCTCCAGTATTCCTGGAATCTGTGCTTCTAGATGATTCTGGAAGTGGAGCATTTAATAGGAGTCTAACAAGTTGCTCTTTGTTGGGGGACTGTGGATCAAAGCCCGAGGAAGTAGCCTGGGGTTCAGAGGCTTCTGTGGGGTGACCCTGGGTGACAGCTGCTTCACCCTAACCGTCCTCAAAAACAGGGGCCCTGACACTGAGGAAGGGGTGGAGTGTGGTGCGCGGGGAATGGGTCCCCGCGCGGGGAGGCACAGAGCTGCCTGAGCCCACTCCGTTCTCCCCCAGGTCCCAGAGGCAACGGGCCAGGCTGCGGCCTCACCAGCAGTGATGGCTGTGCAGCCTTTGGCTGGCAGAGCTGGGCCGTCTCCCTTGCTCTCTTCCTTATCACCCAGAGCAAATGAGACCTGCCAGTCTGCCACCCTTGACCCCCTGTTTCTTACTTAATGGCAGGAAACCTAGACAAGGACCTCTTAGGTGTAATTTTACCTTAAACATCACTAAGCAAACATTATCCATTGTTACCTCACATGCTAATGCAACTTAAAAATAATCCCATATATTTTCTGAAAAACCCATTCACCAGGAAATGTTATCTTGGCAGTGTCACCAAACACATTTTACTGAAGACCTTTTTTTCATAATAATCTTCCCTAAGTTTCTCTGTCGAGCAAGTGGGCCTGTGTGAGGTGTCACAACAGGAAAAGATCAAACAGCCCATAGTCCCATCCTTTTGGGGTTTATGGTTCCATTATATCAAATGCTGTGTGTTGTTTTCCCCTCTTGGTCGACTCACTGGGCCCTAAAAACTTTCAGGGCACAAAATATGGTCATTGCATCTTCAAAACCACAGTAATAAATATTTTATTTTTTTTTAAGTCTTAAAGGCTCAAATTTTGGTTACCGATGATGCCAGCGAATGGGTCCTATTACCCAATTTAAAAAAAAAAAAAAAGAATGTCACCACGAAAGGAGGGATGTTGAAGACAAGGTCAGCCCTGCCCTATATGAATGGCTCCTAGTCAGACTATGAAATTTGTGCATCGTGGCACTTTATGGGTTTGAGGCTGGGTTCACACTTGAATCCTTAACAGATTTAGAAGCTACCAACTCTCCTATACTGTCTATCCCAGCTGACTGTCCCAGCTAAATGCAGAGAACCACGTTGCTGGGAACGTCAGAGAACCACGGGATGGAGTGGAGGTGAGTCAGCCTGTGGTGGTTCACGTTCCCCCACCACATGGTACAAACACAAAATCACATCCACTCCTGAGGCTCCGCCAATGAAGATGCCGAGATATGTGTGTTACCTGGTGACGACACCTTACACGGCCATCAGCCTGTCACCTTTCCCCGGCACCTGAAGGGTGCAGGGTGAGCTTGGAGTCCAGGAAATGGGCCACACCTTTCTCCGTGTCTCCTCTGCTTTCTCGTCCAGCTGGGAGAGCAGGTACGGGTGGCCCACTGCCCTCTGACCTGCTCATGGAGCAAGCAGGGCAGAATTCTGGAAGGAGTCATTCTCTGGCCTGCTATGTGGGAGCCCCTGCCCTGGGTGTGTTCACACTTCAGCTATACCACAGCCCTTCCTCTGCCTTCTGAGAACCCACAGCCACACCCAAGTCAGGTAAATACTCCTTTTCCTGCTTTTGAACTCTGGTGCTGGAGAAGACTCTTGAGAGCCCCTTGGACTGCTAGGAGATCAAACCAATCAATCCTAAAGGAAATCAACCCTGAATATTCACAGGAAACACTGATGCTGCAGTTGCAGCTCCAAAACTTTGGCTACCTGATGTGAAGAACCAACTCATTGGAGAAGACCCTGATGCTGGGAAAGACTGAAGGCAGGAAGAGAAGCGGATGACAGAGGATGAGCTGGATGGCATCCTCGACTCAATGGACATGAGTCTGAGCAAACTCTGGGAGAGTGGAAGATAGGGAAGCCTGGTGTGCTGCAGTCCATGGGGTTGCAAAGAGTCAACATGATTGAGTGACTGAACAGTGACAATCTGCCTTCGCAGGGGAACTTCTGAGCTTCCCAGCTGAGCTGACTGCTGAAGCTATTCAGAGCAGCACAGAATCTGCAGAAATCCCCCAAGGATGGCCCTTGACCAGGGCACTCGGACCCTCCGTGGGCACACAGGGCAGGGATGTGGCTCTAGATAACGGATGATGGCCCTGGTAATGCCAGCTCCACCCACCCCACCAGGCGGCTTGTCTACAAGGGGAAAATGGTCGTCTGTTTGGTCACTTATGCATTTGTGTAACACCAGTGACATATATTTCATCACTCAGCCCGCCCTAGGGAGTCAGGTGGTGGCAGTGTGAGCCGTGCTGTTTGTATACAAGGGAAAAAGGCTCAGTTCTTCCTCCTGGATTTCAAAGCGGATGGGGGGCTTCTGGGATCAGTCTCCCCCCTTATGGGGTCAGAGACACCTCTCCTGCTTGTCAAACTTTCTCTGTTGCCCTGTCCCCCAGTGCCACATCTCACATTTCTAGCCCTAAACCAACAAGTTCTCAGAGTCCCAAACGCAGACGCAGGAGCCTAGACTAAATCGGATGTGTTACCACTCGCTGCTTGTGCGCAGTCACTCAGTCGTGTCCAGCTCTTTGTGACCTCACGGACTGAAGCCTGCCAGGCTCCTCTCTCCAGGGGATTTCCCAGGAAAGAATACCAGAGTGGGTTCCCATACCTTCTTCCAGGGGCTCTTTCAGATCCAGGCATCAAACTCGTGTCTCCTGCATTGGCAGGCAGATTCTTTACCACTGAGCCACCTGGGAAGCTCCCTTCTCCCTCCAGCCAAATATCATGAGGACAGAAAGCAGACTCAAACTGTTTTCCGTTTTCAAATGGGATACCTGCTCTGGTCATCTGCTCAGACAGGAAGAATGAGGTTGACTGCATGAGATCCACAACCACCGTGGAAAATGCTCCCCAAACCGTATCCCTGAATGAGACTTGAATTTCTGCTCAAAGAATGAAAATAAATACAGCCCAAGGACGGACAGTGGGCTCCAGTGAGCTGGCTGGAACCCCTCCAGGCACACTGAGCGGGAGTCTTCACAGGAATCTTCGGGGAACACACACAGGGGCCACCAGAGCCCGACGGCCCTGTGTGGAGGCAGGGGGAGGAGGTGGAGGGAGCTGGGTGGCGCAGGTGGTACTTGCCTTTATGGTAGTGCTGGAACCAATGTCATGGAGCAGGGACATCTCGGGGGGGCTCCTGGGCAGACCGTCATCCTCAGAGCTCATGCCGGCATCATCTCCCCGCTTGGTTGGAAGGCTCCCGGGAGGAGGTGGCGGCCCCATTTTCACATTACACTGTATTTTTAACTAGGTTGGAATAAAGAACATTTGCTGTAGTTTTCATCAGTGACTTTTCTCCCCAAATTCCCCTGCTGTAATTCATTCATTCCGGAGGTATTTTTAACATCCTTGCCCAGGCCGGGGAGCTAAATAAACTCAGTGTCTGCCACCAGTTCCCCTGCTGTCATCTTGAAAGTGAGTGGTTATGAATGAGGAGACATGGCCCGTCTGTAACTAACTGGGCGAGTCTTGGGAGAGCTGTGACGTGCATTCGATTAGGCTTTAAAATATATCAAGGAAAAGCAGGTATCATTTTAAGACTTCCCAATGCATATCCGCTGCCCAGGAAAGTTTACCTGCAGCGCTTTAATCCGGTCACACACGTTTTCTTGGGAAAACACCCGCACCGGCCGAGGAGGGTCCTGCCCCGATTCGGGGATGAAAATACTGTCGTGGGAGAGGGCCCGGCTCCCCAGCGCGCCCCTCGAGTCCCTAGGAAGAAAGAGGCACTGCAACTATGGGTTTGGGCTCGGGATCAACCTACGGGTATGAGGGTAAGGGCACACCCTCCAGCAACCGTCCAGCCGTATTTTGTTTGTAACTGCCCTGACTCAGCTCATTCCATCAAATACCACAGTCAACTATCTGAAGCTCTGCAGGGCTAGGAATTTTCCTGACATATCTGAAGGAGGTGTGAATTCTTTTCATTAAGGGGAAAACCGAGGTCTGATGAGGTGAGAGGCCCAGAACAGTAGGCCTGCAGAGAGGAAGGGCTGGCAGGGGGCCTGGGCTGGCTGGCAGGCTGTGAAGTGGGCTGTGCTGCACGCCCGGGGAGGGTCAGGTCGTCCCCTGTGGGCGAGCATGCACTCCCTTGGGGGGCCGGAGGCCGTGTTTGCACAGGAGAATGAGGGCCTGCTGGACAGAGGCATCCTCACCATGTGGTCCAGGACATACACAACCATGAATTTGAAATGAGGATGGCGGGCTTCCCAGGTGGCTCCCAGGTGGTAAAGAATCCGCCTGCCAATGCAGGAGATGCAGGTTCAGTCCCTGGGTTGGGAAGATAGCCTGGAGAAGGGAATGGCATCCCAATTTCTCGCCTGGAAAATCCCAAGGACAGAGGAGCCTGGCAGGTTAGAGCTCATGGGGTTTCAAAGAGTCAGAGATGACTGGGTGACCAAGAGCAAAAGGACAGATCAGGAAGATCCTGCATGTCTCGCAGCAACTAAGCCCCTGAGCCACGCTCCTGAGCAGCAGCTCCTGAGCCCAAGAGCCTGGATCCCGTGCTCTGCGGCAAGAGAAGCCACCGCAGTGAGAAGTGAGTGCTGCGACTCGAGAGGAGGCACCCCCCCTGCCCTGCTCACTCCACACGACCAGAGTAAAAGCCTGGGCAGCAAGGAAGGCCGAGCACAGCCAAAAATAAATAAGTAAATAAATAATTTACGAAACGAAAACTGCCAAGTGCAAAGCCACGCCCCCCTCACTGCTGATAATGATACTAGTGCAACTCGGCCAGCGTGTAGGTGGTAGGCCCTTCGGGCGTCATCGGCGCAGCCCGTTCCCCGGCCCCAGGCTCCAGGCTCCAGTTGGAGACGGAACCCACAGGATGTTCACAAAACATCCTAAGAGGCTGTGGTAGTTCGTGTCAGATGTTCCTAGTGGCAGTGGCAACCTGAACAATAGGTGGAAGGAGGTGACTCAGACGAGACGAAGGAAGGAAAGCCTGGCCCGCAGACACTGCCATCTTCAGCACCAGCTGCCCCCGACCCTGCCCTGGGCATCCTGTCCCCTGGGAGACCCTGGGGACTCCTGGGTGTGCCCTTGCTCCCCACAGACCTAACTGTGCTGGTTAGTGACGTGAGACGCCTGGGCCCTGGGGCCCTGCGCTGTAGAGCTGCGACGCTTGCACCTGGGCACACCTCCTCGAGAGGAACAAAATACAAGGAAACGTACGGACTGAAAATAACTGCATGCATGCGCAGCTGGGGCCAATTCTGGACAAAAGATACGGAGAGACCAGAAAACCCGACTGCTACTTTTGAAGAGAGGGACGCAAAAGCAGGGGGCCGCGCATGTCCCTTGCACCCGGCACCAGCTAAGCCACCCCTGTAGCCCGATCCCTGGACACACCTCTACCCTCACCTCATATAAGGAACAAGTTCATCCTTCTCAAGGAGCCAGCAAGCAAGAGAAATTATTGCTTCTTTTCATTTCCCCCTGTTTTAGCAGGGGCCCACATAAAGCCTTGCCTGAACTTCTTCTCTGGCCTCTATTTCTATTGATTGTGCTAAGTCGCTCAGTCATTTCGGACTCTTTGCGACCCTATGGACTGTAGCCCACCAGGCTCCTCTGTCCATGGGATTTCCCAGGCAAGAATACTGGAGCGGGTTGCTATTTCCTTCTCGAAGGGATCTTCCCGACCCGAGGATGGAATCCGCATCCCCTGCATCTCCTGCATTGGCGGCTGGGTTCTTTGCCACTAGCACCACCTGGGAAGCCCACTTCTATTGCTTAAGGAGGCCCAGAGCCCTGGTCAGCAACACTTCCAGCCACGGCAGTAAGTGTGTCAGTGGGGAACTTGGAGTTCCCAAGTGCCCGCACGTGTCTGGGAGAGAGTGAGGCCCAGTGAGAGAACCAGGAGGGCCCCTCTGCCAATAACTCTTGTCCCAGAGGTCACATGCACACCTGGGGCTCCCTCCCGCAGTGGGCAGCCTGTGGCCATGCCCTCTGGAAACCATAATCACTGCCCAAACACCTCCGTGCTGCGTGTAACTAGAATTCAAGACAGTGTGGAAATGCCCTGTGCCTGAGGCCACTGACAACAGCAGCGTTCATACGCGCAAGAGGCTGGAGGCAGGCCACGTGTCCCCCAGCAGGTGGACGTCATGCAACAGACAACAGAGGCTCTGCAGGTGACTGAGGGGTGAGGCGCATCCTTGGGTACAGGCGACATCAGAGCCTACTAAGTGAAAGATAAACACGGAGCAGTGTTTATGGTGGGTTAGCTCTGCCTGGGAAAGGGCTGTGAACATACATGAACATACGTGTGTTTGTGTGTATTTTTTAAAAGGTTTTTTGTTTTTGTTTTTTTAATACCTTGGCTGCACTGCGCAGCATGTGGGATCTTAATTCCCTGACCAGGGCTTGAACGTGCACCCCCTATATTGGAAGCATGGAGTTTCAACCACTGGACCTCCAGGAAAGATCCCATGTGTATTTTTTAAAAAATAAAAAATGGAGGATAAGGAACAAATGAATAAAAATAGTCTCCTTGAAGGGGAAGGACAGAACAAGATGGGCAGACAGGGTGCCACAGTATTTACTTACAAGTACAATTTTGTCTTTGAAACTATGTAAACATTTGGCATAGTTAAAACCAAAAAAAAAGGGAAAGGGAAATCAATTGGTCTCTAAAACCAGAAAACAAACAAGTCTAATTTTATATCAGGTTGTTGGCATAACCACACAGAGAAAAGAATGATTTCAAGAGACTTTTTACTTTTGACTCTATATCCGTAATAGGATACATTCTAAGACCAAAAAGCACAAAGACAGCAAATTGTAGTTCTTATATCAGTAGCAATGTTGATTTTAAAAAAAACAACACAGAACAATCTTTATAGTATGTAATACCTCTGTGTGGGGAAGGGAGTAATAAGATTATTATATGATGAAGAAAATAATTTTGTTAGTCTCATTAAGAGCCAAGATTTCCAGTATTAGAGAAAAATGAATTCAAACAAAGAATTAAGGAAGTAAAATTTTTGTACAATTAAATCTGAACTGGAAATATCAGTGAATTAATGATTTATTTTTCTCTCTTAAAAAGAAATATTTCCTGGCTATATCTACTGGAAAGGCTTAGAAGCAATGATAGCTGACTAGTCAATCCTAAAGGAAATCAACCCTGAATATTCATTGGAAGGACTGATGTTGAAGATGAAGATGGAGCAATACTTTGGCCACCTGATGCAAAGAGCCAACTCACTGGAAAAACCCTGATGCTGGGAAACATTGGGGGCAGGAGGAGAACGGGGCAACAGAGGATGAGATGGGTGGATGGCATCACCGACTCAATGAACATGAGTTTGAGCAAACTCTGGGAGATGGTGAAGGACAGGGAAGTCTGATGTGCTGTAGTCCACGGGGTGGCAAAGAGTCGGACACGACTGAGTGACTGAACAACAACTAGCAACCATCACCTCTCTGTGGTCTCTAAAAACCACTTCACGCTAAAGGAACCTGTGAGGAAATGGCTGATTACAGGTCTAGGGCAGGAAATGTGCAAAATAATCGAAAATTTCTCAACAGGCAAGAAAGAAAAGACCCCTTCAGAAACAAATGGAATGTCAAAACATCAAAAGAACAAGGAACTAATCTGAAGTGACCCTCAGTAGCATAAGACGGGACAATGTGAACATAAAAATAAATAAGGATTGGGACTTCCCTGGTGATTCAGTGTAATTCTAAGTCTAATATTAGTAACTGATAGTCTCATATTGGGCTTCCCTGGTAGCTCAGCTGGTAAAGAATCTGCCTGCAATTCAGGAGACCTGGGTTTGATCCCTGGGTTGAGAAGATCCGCTGGAGGAGGATATGGCAACCCACTCCAGGATTCTTGCCTGGAGAGTTTTCATGGACAGAGGAGCCTGGATTGACTGGTTGGATCTCCTTCAGTCCAAGGGACTCTCAAGAATCTTCTCCAACACCACAGTTCAAAAGCATCAATTCTTTAGCGCTCAGCTTTACAGTCCAACTCTCACATCCATACATGACTACTGGAAAAACTATAGCTTTGACTAGATGGACCTTTGTTGGCAAAGTAATGTCTCTGCTTTTAAATATGCTGTCTAGGTTAGTCATAACTTTCCTTCCAAGGAGCAAGCATCTTTTAATTTCATGGCTGCAGTCACCATCTGCAGTGATTTTGGAGCCCAAGAAAATAAAGTCTCTCACTGTTTCCATTGTTTCCCCATCTATTTGCCATGAAGTGATGGGACCAGATGCCATGATCTTCGTTTTCTGAATGTTGAGCTTTAAGCCAACTTTTTCACTCTCCTCTTTCACTTTCATCAAGAGGCTCTTTAGTTCTTCTTCCCTTTCTGCCATAAGGGTAGTGTCATCTGTGTATCTGAGGTTATTGATATTTCTCCTGGAAATCTTGATTCCAGCTTGTGCTTCTTCCAGCCCAGTATTTCTCATGATGTACTCTGCATATAAGTTAAACAAGCAGGTGACAGTATACAGCCTTGATGTACTCCTTTTCCTATTTGGAACCAGTCTGTTGTTCCATGCCCAGCTCTAACTGTTGCCTCTTGACCCGCATACAGATTTCTCAGGAGGTAGGTCAGGTGGTCTGGTATTCCCATCTCTTTAAGAATTTTCCAGTGTTTGTTGTGATCCACACAGTCAAAGGCTTTGACGCAGTCAATAAAGCAAGAGTAGATAAGCACGGAGTGACCATCAGCAGGTGTAAAAACCACCAGATGAGGGTTGATGGCGGGATCAGATAAGAAAGAACCCCCAAGTCCACGACTCAGCCTAGGCATCACCAGAAGTGAGACAAGCAGAAAGTATGTGCCTGATGGTGTGATGGGGCAGTAAGTGCCAGCGCCATCGAATCCACTGCTAATCAAGTATCTAGGTCCATCTACTGCTCTACAAGAAATTCAGAGAATATAGGGATGAGATCAACCACATGAAAAGAAAACAGATGCAGATTGTGGGATAGTCTCCATCACATCAGTGACATGAAACAAAGCTGGGGGTGGGGGGTGGTGGTGAAGTAAAATTGCTACATCGGGTTGGCCAAAAAGTTGGTCAGGGTTTTCTATGGGGTCTTTTAAAAAAAAAATTTTATTCGCCTGGCTACACTTGGTCTTAGCTGCAGTATGCGTGATCTTTAGTTGCAGCATGCAAACTTGCAGCTGTAGCGCGTGGGATCCAGTTCCCTGACCAGGAATCAGACCATGGCCTCCCGCATTCGGAGCACAGAGTCTGAGCCACTGGACCACCACAGGAGTCCCCTCTATACGAGCGTGAGGAAAACCCGAGCAAACTTTTTGGCCAAGCCAATAGATTAAGAGACTCAAGAAGCATAACCACGTTGACTCAATACACGGGCATCAACTTTTTCAAATCTACAGGGCTTCATGTGGTTTGCCAGCATCCATGCACCTTGGTAAGTGGAACTTTTTTCTTTATAACTTTGTTTTCTTTTATTTGGCTGTGCTGGGTCTTTGTTGCTGTATGTGGGCTCTCCCTGGTTGTGGAGAGCTCAGGCTATTCTCCAGTTGCGGTGCGCAGGCTTCTCATTGCAGCGGCTCCTCTTGCTGTGGAGCACAGGCTGCGGAGCATGCAGGCTTCAGCAGCTGCAGCTCCTGGGCTCTGAAGCACAGGCTCATCAGTTGTGGCACACAGGCTTAGCAGATCTGGGGCACGGAGGATCTTCCTGGACCAGCCAACGAACCCGTGTCCCCTGCACTGACTGGCAGATTCTTTACCTCTAAGCCACCAGGGAAACCCCAGTGAGTGGACCTTTTTGCCCATAGTGATTGATGAGAAGTTTCTACAAAGTCTAGCAGGCTTATGGACTCTTTGCAGAGACTAAAGAGCACCTTTAAATTTTTGTTTCTTGTACTGTCAATTACTCCACAACATAGAAACCAAGAATATACCATGGGGAAAGGACAGTCTCTTCAGTAAACAGTGTTTGGAAAACTTGGACAGTCGCAGGCAAAAGAATGAAATGGATCACTATCTCACACCATATACAGAAATAAAAATGGATTAAAGACTTGAATGTAAGGCCTGAAACTGAAAAACCAGAAGAAAAAATAGGGAGTAGGTGCCCTGACATCTGGAAATGAGTTACTGAATCTGACATCAAAGCAAAGGAAACAAAATAAAAAATAAACAAATAGGAATACAACACATTAAGTAGCTTCTGCACAGCAAAGGAAACCATCACTGAAATGAAAAGGCAATTTGCAGAATGGGAAAAAGTATTTGCAAGCTTGTATTTGGTAAGGGGATAATATCCAAAATAGTAACATATATAAAGGACTCATACAACTCAACAGCAAAAACCCAATCGAAATACAAAATGAGAAGATCTAAACAGACATTTTGTCAAAGACAACAGATGGCCAACGGGCATGTGACAAGGTACTCAACATCCCCAACCATCAAGGAAATGCAAATCAAAACCAAAGGGACGTCACTTCAGATCTGCGACAATGGCTTTTACAAAAATTAAAGGAGAGAAGTGATAGTAAGGATGTGGAGAAAAGTGAACCCTTTTGCACTGTTGCTGAGAATGTAAGTTGGGGCAGTCACTATGGAGAACGGTATAGAGGTTCCTCAAAAAGTTAAAAGTATCAACAGAACTATCATATGATCCAGCAACTCCGCTTTTGGGTATTTATCTGAAGGAAATGAAAACAGGATCTTGAAGAGACATCTGAATTCCCACGTTCATTGTAGCACTATTCACAACAGCCAAACTACGGAAACAAATTAGGGGTCCATCAATGGGTGAGTGGGTAAAGAAGGTGGGATACATATGTACAATGGAATATTATTTATTCATGAGAAGGAAGGACATCCTTCCATTTTCAACAACATGGACGGATGCTGAAGGCATTAGGCTAAGTGAAATATGTCAGACAGAGAAAGACAAATACTCTATGATTGCACATGTGGAATCTAAAAAAGAAAGCAACACATTCCAGTATTCTTGCCTGGAGAACCCCATGGACAGGGGAGCCTGGGGGGCTATGGTCTCCAGGGTCGTAAAGAGTCGGACACGACTGAAATGACTTCGCAAACACAGACACAAAGATTAAACGGTGGTTACCAGGGGCTGGGGGGTAGGGGGAACAGGGAGTTGTTGTCAAAGGGTACAAACTTCCAGCCACAAGGTGAGTAAGTTCAGGGGCGACAGCACAGCTGCTGCAGCACGATTAAAGGTAATTATGCCATATTACAGACTCGAAAACTGCGACGAGCGTAGATCTTAAAGACTCTCACCACGAAAGGGAAATAGTAACTAGGTGACGTGATGCCGGAATTAGGGAATGCTATGGTGGTGATCATTTGGCAGCGTGTAAAGTGCATTAAATCAACACAGTGCACGCTTTAGAACTCCCACAGTGTTATGTATCAGCGAACTCCCAGTAAATCTGGGATAAAAGAGAGAAGATGTTGTTTCATCTCTGCTCTCAAAGTACGTTTCCCACCCCACAGCAAACTTCCTCTCCTAGCAGCACTCCAGGGAACCTCCACCAGGACTGGCCCCCGCCAGGTGCCGAGAATACAAAGATGAAAAGGGCACCGTCCACAGACTCTAGCGACAGAAGATGGGCAAGTGGACAGGTCATTTCAGCCCAGCTCACCCCTCCAGCCATGCTCTCGTTCCTTGTCTGTGTTTTGGTGGAGAGACAGGCTGTGTGTTGGGAGGGGCGGGGGCACAAGTGTTATAATGTCCCTGGGGCTGACCCAGTGAAGACATGTAAAAGTGAGCAATATTATCATCTCTTGCTCCCCAAGAGTCTGGAGCTGCCTTTAAAAAATGCGTGTAGAGCTCGCTCTTCCCAAGCTACCATGTGGGTGCTTCTTGCTCCCCGCCCACAGCAGGAGAAACACTGGAAGACTAACTCAAACCTCTCCTCTTTAGTCATTTGCTGCCACCAAGCGGTCAGTGTGACTTCTGCACCTGTGTGCAGAGCTCCTTAAGTTTCGTTTGACTCTGTTGAAGAGTGGACTGTAGCCCTGCAGGCTCTTCTGTCCGCGGGATCCTCCAGGACAGGAGACACTGGGGTGGGTTGCCATGCCCTCCTCCAGGGGAACTTTACAACCCAGGGATCGAACTCACATCTCTCACATCTCCTGCACTGACAGGCAGGCAGGTTCTTTACCACTAGTGCCACCTGGGAATGGAACACTCTAGTGTAATTTCTACTCTAGAAATGGGCGAAGAGACTGGTGAGGAGGGAGGAGACAGGACCCCTCCCAGGGATGCAAGAGCCGGTGAACCCATCTCAGCATGGTCTGTGACCCACCAGGGTCATTATGCCTCCCAAAGAGTTTTATTCTCAAATTATGGTGTCAAGGTTGTTTAAAAGAAACATAAAACCTGACAAGGCAACGATCTGTTTTTTTCCCCTCCTTTTACTCACAGAAATAACTGCTAGAATAACTGAAGCATGTGCATTATAACTATATCTTGATGAAATACAAGTTAGGAAATAATAAGGATTTCTTCACTAGACTTTTCCATATTTTATACCTATTGGTTTTGTTCTTCCTAACAATGTTTTTTTTGGGGGGAGGGTCTTCCCTTGTAGCTCAGCTGGTAAAGAATCCACCTGCAATGCGGGAGGCTTGGGTTTGATCCCTGGGTTTGATCCCTGGGTTGGGAAGATCTCCTGGAGAAGGAAAAGGCTACCCACTCCAGTATTCTGGCCTCAAGAATTCCATGGACTGTATAGTCCCTGGGGTCGCAAAGAGTCAGACACGACCAAGCAACTTTCCCAGATTTTGTAGGCAACAATGTTTTTTGGATGATTTTTCTAAGAAGTAAAGTAAGAAGCCCTCCCCCTACTCCTCTCTAATGGAAAATTTTCTTATTCGGTTATTCAAGGTTTAGGCTTAGACAGATGTATTTCTCTGGTATAATATCCAGGTCCTCAAAAAGGGTTTTAAGTCAAATGAAATCAGGGATTACATCCTAATCTTGCCACTCTGCAGAGCAGGACACTGGGCGGATTTTCTGAAATTTCTCCCAAGCTTGGTTTACTCGCTTATAAGATGGTATCTCTTACCTCCCCTCCTACATTTATTGCAGACTTTTGATATATACACACCTGGCACATAACAGGTACCTAATAATCTCCCCCCACCAACTTTCTGCATCCCTGTGTACAAAAAGACAGAAAACACCACTTCTATGGAAGAATCTCAAACACCTTCTGTGAAATTATTTAGGAGGAGAGGGGCTCAGAAGTCCATCGAGTAACCATGACAACAAGCCTGAGTTCTGGGGTCCTCCTGTGTCCTCCTCTGCTCCCTGGAACACACAAGCCTGAAGGACGGAAAAGACAACTCACTCCAGCTCGTCCTCTGAGTCGTAGCCCACTGGTCCTGACTCAATGGCCATGACCTCGTTCTTCGCCTGACTTTGCTTCCAGGTGCTACTTCCTGTGGAAGAAGACGACTCCTTTCTCTTCTTCTTCCCAAAGAACTTCTTAAACGTTTTGAATTTGGACTTTTTCTTTCCTACACAGAAAGAATGCATGTAAGTATCTGCCAAACATGGATGAGATGTGTGCAAGGAGAGAAAGTAAGATTTCTGTCCAAACATAAATTATTCACTTCCGGTAAGTCCTTTTCCCACACAGGAGGACACAAAGCACACAGCATGCCATTTTTTTTCACACCTGAAAACAAACCTTGATTTCTATTCTGGACATTGAATGAAGGAGTCAAGAAAGCTTTGGAACATGAATCACAGAGTCAAAAGCACAAGCAAATTTCCTCTTACTTAAAATGAATCATTTTCAACAGGTCTTTCACTTCCTTGGTTATTAAATTTATTCTTTTTAAAAATTTGTATTACTCCTTCCCAAATTGATCTATTTATTTTTATCCCTGGGTCTTGCCACATGGCATACGGCATCTCAGTTCCCCAACCACGGCTCGAGCCTGGGCCCCCTGTATTGGCAGTGTGGAGTCTTAAACACTGGGCCAGCAGTGTGTGTTAGTTGCTCAGGTGTGTCCGATCTTTGGAACCCCATGAACTGTAGCCCACCAGGCTCCTCTGTCCATGGAATTCTCCAGGCAAGGATACTGGAGTGGGTTGCCATTTCTTTCTCCAGGGGATCTTCCCAACCCAGGAATCAAACCCAGGCCTCCTGCATTTTAGGCAGATTCTTTCCCAACTGAGCTATAAGGGAAGCCCGACAGGGAAGTCCTTAAATTTATTCTGAGTTTGTTTTCAAAAACTTTGCATTTTGTCTCGGGGTATAAAATGCAGGAGACCCCAGTTCAATTCCTGGGTCAGGAAGATCCACTGGAGAAGGGATAGGCTACCCACTCCAGGATTCTTGGACTTTCCTTGTGGCTCAGCTGGTAAAGAATCTGCCTGCAATGTGGGAGACCTGGGTTCAAACCCTGGGTTCAGAAGATCCCCTGGAGAAGGGAAGAGCTACCCACTCCGGTCTTCTGGCCTGGAGAACTTAATGAACTGTACAGTCCCTGGAGTTACAAAGAGTCAGACATGACTGAGCAACTTTCACTTCACACTGTCAATTAACAATGTTGTGATAGTTTCAGGTGAGTAGCAAAGGGACTCAACCGTACATACACAGGTATCCATTCTCCCCCAAACTCCCCTCCCACCCAGGCTGCCACATGACATTGGGCAGAGTTCCCTGTGCTATACAGTAGGTCCTTATTGGTTACCCATCCTAAATACAGCAGTGTGTACATGTCCATCCCCAACTGTTTTGATGCAACCACTGTTCTTATTGATAGCACCATATTTGTTTTGCCCCTTCTCGAATCCACACAGCACATTCTGGGTAGAATCATACAGCATATATGCTTGTGTGTTGCTTCTTTCCCTCCATATACTGTGTTTGAGATTTTGTATGGAGATGCATGCATTTTCCAGTCTTCCTTTCTCTAAATGCTGAGCAATATTCCAGTGTATAAGCAAAATCAGATTTTAATCCCTAAAATAAAAATAGTCAAAAACAAACAGTCTTGCCGAGGTAAAGACCATAATGATAACTCAAATCATTTTTCAAAACAATCCTCAAGTGCTAAGAATGTGTGTGTGTGTGTATATAAGGTGAGTCAGCAGAAATTAACCCAACAACGTAAATCAACTATACTTCAATAAAATAAAATTTTAAAAAATCCTCGAGTGCTTCATTTAGCATGGATGTGAGCATCATGGACAATCAGAGGAGGCCCAACCTCAGGGGCAGGAGGGGCTGCTGGAGTGCCAAGTGCTGTGATGAGCTAACAACGTTTGGGGAGAAAACCCATCAACTGGTGATGGTAGAGCTGGCTCTGTCATGCTTCCTGCCTGGAGTGTCAGAATCTACACCAGGGGTCCCCAACCTCTGGAATCTAATGCCTGATCATCTGAGGTGGAGTTGATATAATAATAATAGAAATAAAGTACACAATAAATATGATGTGTCTGAATCATCCCCAAACCATCCCTCCCACCCCGGTCCATAGGAAAACTGTTGTCCAAGAATCCGGTCCCTGGTGCCGAAAAGGCTGGGGACTGCTGGTCTATACTTCTAAACGTTTCGTGATCTCTTCTCTGACGTCGCCTTCATCCTCACCCACAAATTCCCACCATATTCAGGATCCTGAGATTTCAGTAGCTCAGCAACGTTGATCCCTTTCCTTCTGAATATGAGAACTAATAGAAGGATGGAACATCTCCGGTTATCAGGACGCTGTCTAGTATATTCTGAAAATTCGCTCACAGTTGATTCATTTGATAAGCAGATCATTTTGTAAGGCGAATTCCTTTCTAGAAAAAGTAGGATCTTTATAATTTGTTTACATTAATGCCTGCCTTGGGAAGTTTACATGATCTTGCCTTCACGTGGAGAATTTCTTAGGATTATCCTATAGCAGGAAGACCTACTGTATTACCTTAAGGGGAGTATATCCGTACCCCAAAAGAAACGAGTTCTACAGTTAACTTTCCTTAACTTCTTTTTTAGAGTGTTACTCAGTTCAGTCAAGTTTTCTTAACTTCTTTTTTAAAGTGTTACTTAATTAATTACGTTTTGGCTGCTCCGGGTCTTGCCATCTTTCTCCAGTGGCAGCAACAG
This sequence comes from Capra hircus, assembly GCF_001704415.2. Taxonomy (NCBI): domain Eukaryota; kingdom Metazoa; phylum Chordata; class Mammalia; order Artiodactyla; family Bovidae; genus Capra; species Capra hircus. Next base: position 4,008,594 of record NC_030818.1, read on the forward strand.
GGCTACTCTCTACTTGTGGTGCTCAGGCTTCTCACTGCAGCGGTCCCTCCTGGGGAGCCGGCGCCAGGGCTCTAGGGCTTTGAAGGGCTTAGCTGCCCCAGGGCCTATGGAGTCTTCCCAGACCAGGGATGGAAGCCCTGTCCCTTGCATTGGCAGGTGTATTCTTGACTACTGGGCCATCCAGGAAACCCTTTCTTAACTTCTAGTGGAAGTTTCCTTAACCTTTATAACCTCAAAATGTTCATGCTATTAACTGATGGGTCTTCGCTCAGTCGTGTCTGACTCTTTGCGACCCCATGGACTGTACAGTCGATGGAATTCTCCAGGCCAGAATACTGGAGTGGGTAGGGTAGCCTTTCTCTTCTCCAGGGAATCTTCCCAACCCAGGGATCGAACCCAGGTCTCCCGCATTGCAGGCAAATTCTTTACCAGCTGAGCCACAAGGAAAGCCCAAGAATACTGGAGTGGATAGCTTTTTCCTTCTCCAGGAGATCTTCCCAACCCAGGGATCGAACCCAGATTTCCCACATTGCAGGTGGATTCTTTACCAACTGAGCCATCAGGGAAGCCTGATGGGCCTCAGAGAGAGCTTATTTGGAAAGGCTCCTCAGAGTTTTCTGAATCATGGGACACTACCTGGCCTTTGCCAGTTGACAGGCAGATATGCATCCCAGAAGGGTGGAACAAACATGCAGCCTCACAGTCCTTTACAGCTGAAGACAGTGCTTCGGGATTAAAGGGAGTGGCTACAAAGATCAGTATAGTGGCTGAACACTGATTTGTCGTGATTAGTTGGCCATACAGTGGGGGCCTGTGTGTTATATCTGTTCACCTACTAGGCTTTTTAATTGAATTTCTTTAATGGTTATAGGAACTGTTTGGGTTTCCTGCTTCTTGAACTCACTTTATTATTTTATTTTTCTAACTATCTGACTTTTTTCATTTTTCCCCCAGGTCCATCACTAATTTTATTTTATTGTTTATTTTGTAATTGGGATACAGTAGATTTACAATGTTGTGTTAGTTTCTGCTGTGCAACATTGTGAATCAGCTATATGGAAATATATATATCCTCTTTCTTGAGCCTCCCTCCCACCCACTCCCCCCACCACACACCTCTAGGTCATCACGGAGCACCGAGCTGAGCCCCCTGCGCTATACAGCAGCTTTCCACTAGCTGTCTACTTCATACACGGTAGTGTATATTGTCACCCTGCTTATTTAACTTCTATGCAGAGGACATCATGAGAAACGCTGGGCTGGAAGAACCACAAGCTGGAATCAAGATTGCCCGGAGAAATATCAATAACCTCAGATATGCAGATGACGCCACCCTTATGGCAGAAAGTGAAGAGGAGCTAAAAAGCCTCTTGATGAAAGTGAAAGAGGAGAGTGAAAAAGTTGGCTTAAAGCTCAACATTCAGAAAACGAAGATCATGGCATCTGGTCCCATCACTTCATGGCAAATAGATGGGGAAACAGTGGAAACAGCGTCAGACTTTATTTTCTTGGGCTCCAAAATCACTGCAGATGGTGACTGCAGCCATGAAATTAAAAGACGCTTACTCCTTGGAAGAAAAGTTATGACCAACCTAGATAGCATATTGAAAAGCAGAGACATTACTTTGCCAACAAAGGTCCATCTAGTCAAGGCTACGGTTTTTCCTGTGGTCATGTATGGATGTGAGAGTTGGACTGTGAAGAAGGCTGAGCGCCGAAGAATTGATGCTTTTGAAGTGTGGTGTTGGAGAAGACTCTTGAGAGTCCCCTGGACTGCAAGGAGATGCAACCAGTCCATTCTGAAGGAGATCAACCCTGGGATTTCTTTGGAGGGAATGATGCTGAAGCTGAAACTCCAATACTTTGGCTACCTCATGCAAAGAGTTTACTCATTGGAAAAGACTCTGATGCTGGAAGGGACTGGGGGCAGGAGGAGAAGGGGACGACAGAGGATGAGATGGCTGGATGGCATCACTGACTCGATGGACGTGAATCTGAGTGAACTCCAGGAGTTGGTGATGGACAGGGAGGCCTGGCGTGCTGCGATTCATGGGGTCGTAAAGAGTCAGACACGACTGAGCGACTGAACTGAACTGAACTGAACTGAACTGAGTGTATATATTTCAGTGTTACTCTCTCAGTTCTTCCCACTCTCTCTTCCCCACTCTGTCCACAATTCCATTCTCTCTGTCTGCATCACTATTCCTGCCCTGCAAATAAGTTCATCAGTACCACTTTTCTCCGTTTCATATAATGTGTTAATATATGTTTATTTGTTTTTCTCTGACAATGTAACTCTGTATGACGACTCTAGGTTCCCACATTTTCACATGTATTGGCATATAGTTATTAATAACAGCTTTTTACTTTAGCATCTGTACTATCTATAATATAGCCCCCTTTTCTTGGCCCTGGTATTATCTGCACCTCCTTTTCTCCTGGATCAATCACATAGGAGGTTTGTCAATTTCATTTGCCTTAAAAAAAAAAAGTCTGGCTTTGTTAATTCTTTTCACATGAGAAAAGAATAAGTGCAAGATTTTTGCACTAAAAATTTAGTGCAATATTTTTATTGCATTAACAATATGAATGCAATATTTTTTTAATTTCACTAATTTCTGTGTTAGTTTTTCTTTCCTTTCTCCTACTTTCCTTTGGGTTTACTTTGCTATCTTTCATGGGGTCGCAAAGAGTCGGACACGACTGAGCAACTGAACTGAAGTGAGATGAATACTTAGCTAATTAATTTTTAGGTTCTCTGTTTTTATAATATACACACACATTTAAGGCAATATAGCTTCCCTGGTGGCTCAGATGGTAAAGAATCTGCCCATAATGCATGAAACCCTGGTTCAGTCCTTGGGTTGGGAAGATCCCCTGGAGAATAAAATGGCGACCCACTTCAGTATCCTTGCCTGGAGAATTCCATGGACAGAGGAGCCTGGCAGGCTATAGTCCATGGGGCTGCAAAGAGTCAGACACAAATGATCGGCCAACACTTTCACTTTCAAGGCAACACATCTGCTAAATCTATTTTAGCTGCGTTCACACGTTCCAATATGTAGTTTCTTTATATTTGGTAAAATATTTTCTAATTTTCATTATAATACCTTGTTAGACCTATAGGTTATTTAGAAAAGTACGTCTTAATATCCAAGCACTTGGGAATTTTCTTATAATCTTTGTTATTGAACTCTAGCTTAATTGCATTGCGGTCAGTGAACACATTACACGATTTGAATCCATTGAAATTTGTTCAGACTTGCTTTATGGCTTACCATAAATTTGAAAATGCTCCTAGAGTGCTTGAAAATAATGCATTCTCTTCACTGGCCCACACACATCAATTAGGACAAGGTCTTTTTCTTTTTAATTGTGCTGTCCAAGTACTTTATGTCTTTAATTTTTAATACACTTGTCCTATCAATTAGGTGTATTAAAAATAATCCACTTTGATTGTAGAGTTATCTTTTTACTTAACTGCCAATTTCTACTCTATAACTTTGGACATTATGTTGATAAATGTCATCTGCGAAGTCGTTTCAGTCGTGTCCGACTCTGTGCAACCCCACAGACGGCAGCCCACCAGGCTCCCCCGTCCCTGGGAGTCTCCAGGCGAGAACACTGGAGTGGGTTGCCATTTCCTTCTCCAGTGCATGAAAGTGAAAAGTGAAAGTGAAGTTGCTCAGCCGTGTTCGACTCTTAGCGATCCCATGGACTGCAGCCTACCAGGCTCCTCCGTCCGTGGGATTTTCCAAGCAAGAACACTGGAGTGGGTTGCCATTTTATTCTCCAGATAAATGTCATAGAAAGGTAGAATTAATATCTTCCTGTAGAAGTGAACGTTTTGTGAAATGACCCTCTTTATTAATAGTAATGCTTTTTGCCTTAAACTTAATTTTGATTGCTATTGATAGAACCACTCCAGCTTCCTTTGGCCCAGTGTTAGTAAGTTTCATTTTCTTCCATCCTTTTATCTTAAACTTTTCAAATCCTTATATTTAAGAGATTTAGAGTTTCAGAGTGGGTTTCCCTGGTGGCTCAGTGGTAAAGAATCTGCCTTCAATGCAGGAGACACAAGTACCATCCCTGGGTCGGGAAGATCCCCTGGAGAAGGAAATGGCAAACCGCTCTAGTTATTCTTGCCTGGAGAATCCCATGGACAGAAGAGCCTGGAGGGGCCCATGGGGTCACAGAGTCAGATACAACTTAGAGACTAAACCACCACCAGAGTTTCAGAAAACCAATCTGACCTTTAACTTCTGACTGGAACATTAGTATAATTAGCTACTGCCACTTCCTCTAGTTTGTTGTTGTTTAGTTGCAAAGTCACGTCCAACTCTTTTGAAACCCCATGCACTGCAGCCCACCAGACTCCTCTCCATGGGATCTCCCAGTCAAGAATACTGGAGTGGGTTGCCATTTCCTCCTCCACGAGATCTTCCCCACCCAGGGCTCAAACTCACTTCTCCTGCATTGGCAGGCAGCTTCTTTACCAGTGAATCACTTGAAAAGTGAAAGCCGCTCAGTCAGGTCTGACTCTTTTCAACCCCATGGACTGTTCTCTAGGCAAGAATACTGGGGTGGGTAGCTTTTCCCTTCTCCAGGGGATCTTTCCAACCCAGGGATCAAACCCAGGTCTCCCACATTGCAGGTAGATTCTTTACCAGCTGAGGCACTTGGGAAGCCCTTACTCTAGTTACTTCCATGTTAATAAAAAACAAGTCTACCATCTTTGTGGTCTTTTAAAATCTTTCTTTCTGTCTTTTGGATTAACTGACTTTAAAAGAACATTCCATTTTTTCCCACTTCTAGTTTGTAAACTTTGTCTTTTATCTCTGTTCTTTCAGGGGTTACCCTAGAAATTATACTACACATTCTATTATGGAACAAAATAAGAAAGTTAGAATCAGTTCAGTTCAGTTCAGTCGCTCAGTCATGTCCGACTCTTTGAGACCCCATGGACTGCAGCACACCAGGCCTCCCTGTCCATCACCAACTCCCGGAGTTCACTCAGACTCACGTCCATCGAGTCAGTGATGCCATCCAGCCATCTCATCCTCTGTCGTCCCCTTCTCCCACCTTCAATCTTTCCCAGCATCAGGGTCTTTTCAAATAAGTCAGTTCTTTAGTCAGTTAGAATACTTTCATCCTATTTCATACCCTACTGTTTTCATTCTGATCTTTAAAAATCCACAGATACTATTCCATATTCATTTGCTTTTGTTTATTGCTAAATTTTTATTTTGTTTAATTTTTGGCCATGCCACACATCAGGTGGATATTAGTTCCGGGACCAGGGACTGAACCTGTGCCCTCTGCGTTGGAAGTGCAGAATCTTAACCACTGGACCGCCAGGGAGGTCGCTCTATGTTTGTTTGGACGTATCTGCTTGTTTCTTATCTTCTCTGCTTGCCACTCCTTCTTTGTCCAGACCCTCCACAGGGTATGATTTTCCTTCTGCCTGAAGGCAGATTCCTTTGGAATCTGAGGATCTCCTGGTGACACACTCAGTTTTTGTTTATCTGAAAATGACTTTATTCCTGAAGCTCCTTCCTGAAACATCGTTTTTCTAGGTTTCACATTCTAGGCTGGCAGTTACTTTTTCTAAGTTATTCTTTTAATAATATTGAAGACATCATTTTACTGTTTTGTGGCTTCTGTTGTGTGGTCAAGAAGTCAGTTTCTTGCTCCTCTGAAGGTCCTTTTTTTTTTTCTCTCTCAGACTAATTTTAAGATTTTTCACTTTTGTCTTTAGTTTTCTATATTTTCATTCTTTGTGGATTTCCTTTTATTTATCCTTCCTGGGTGTCATTCAGTTTGTTAAATCTGTAGATTGGATCATCTTTTTTTTTTTTTTAACTGAATTCCAGAAAATTCTCAGCTACGCTCTCCTCTCCTAAGACAGTGCTCAAATGCACGTTATACCCTTTCATTTATCTCCATGCTTCTTGTCCTCTCTCTGTATTTTCCTTCCTTTTACTGTCTTATGATACATTCTGTGTACTTCCTTGTGATCTCCCTCAAGCTGATATAATCTGCTAATAAACTCATCAATTGAATCTTTCATCGTAATAGTTTTACTTATTTCTAAAAAACCCAGTTGATTATTTTTCAAATCCAGCCCATTTACATACTAATGAGTTCTGTTCCAAGAATGTGTTCATAAGTAAACTTTTCTTTCATAAGTTCAACAAAGTTAGTCCAGGGCCCCAACTAACACAATTGGCTATTATTAATAGCGCATGCGTGAGTGTCTGTGCTGAGTCACTTCAGTCGTGTCCGACTCTTTGCGGCCCTGCAGACTGTAGGCCACCAGGATTCTTTGTCCATGGGATTCTTCAGGCAAGAGCACTGGAGTGAGTTCTGTGCCCCCCTCCAGGGGATCCTCCTGACCCAGGGACTGAAGCCGTGTCTCCTGTGTTTTCTGCATTGCAGGTGGATTCTTTACTATTGAGCCACCAGGGAAGTCCAAAATTACAGCACCGTACCTTAAAAAGTACAACAGCTGCCATACAGGGGGTGGCACACACGTTCCCATCTTTGAAAGTTGAAAGTTGAAGGTTTGTATGTAGGGGACTTACTGTACATCATTTGAAAGTTGTTTTAAAATTTTTATCAATAAAATGAACTCTTTCAGGGGTACACAGAGTTGAATAATCACCACCAAAATCACACATCACCCTCTTGTGCTGTCTTTTATAGTCAAACCTTTCCCCTATCTTGTAACCCCTGGAAACCACTAATATCTTCTCTGCTCTTGTTGTTTTTCCTTTTCCAGAGTCATTCAGACAGCATGCATCCTTTTGATTTGGCATTTTAAACTTATCACCACACGCTAGAGATTCCTCCATGTTGTTACATCAATCAACAGCTTGTTCCTACCTACTGCTGAGTCCTGTCCCATTGCGTGGGGCTCCCCAGGTGGGACAGTGGATAAAGAACTCGCCTACCAAGGCAGGAGATGCAGGAGACGCGGGTTCCATCCCTGGGTCAGGAAGATCCTCTGGAGCAGGAAACGGCAACCCATTCTGGTATTCTGGTATACTTGCCTGGAGAATTCCATGGACAGAGGAGCCTGGCAAGCAGGCTATAGTCCATGGGGTCCCAAAGAGTTGGTTCCATTGTATAGATATAAACAAAGTGGTAAACAAAAGTAAAACTGCCATAGGCTTTTGTGTAACCATACAGTTTCATTTCTCTTAGGTAAATACCCAGGAGTCGGACCGGCGAATCACAGACTAAGTGCGTGTTTAATTTTACAAGAAACTGACAAGTACTTTCCAAAGTGGCTGTACCATTTGCATTTCCATCGGCAGTATAAGAGGGTTTCAGCTGCTTTGAGTTCTCCTAGCATTTGCTGCTGTCAAGTGTGTTTCTGTTGGTTTTTTCCCCATTTGAATCGGTGTATGGTGGTATCTGATCATAGCTTTAATTTGCACTAACTCATGGCTATTGATGTTAAGTGCTTTGTCATGTGCTTTTTGCCACTTGCATATCCTCTTAAGTAGAACATCTTTAAAAATTCTTTACCTATTTTTAATTGGGTTGTTAGTTTTCTTACTGTCAAATTTTGAGTGCTCTTGTCAAATGTGATTTGTGAATATTTTCTCCCAGTCTGTGACTTGACTTTCCATTTTCTTAACAGTATCTTTCACAGAACAAAAGTTTTAAATTTTGAGAAAGTTCCATTTATCAACCTTTTCTTTTAGAGTCTGAGGTATCATATCTAAGAACTCTTATCTAATCCTAGGTTATAAATATTTGCTCCTATGTTTTCTTTTAATAAAAGATTTATAGTATTACATTTATGCCAATTATACATTTGAATTAATTTTTGTACCCTCATTTGAATTCAAACCAACTGTGAACTTTCAAATTTCATTTTTTTTTTTTACATACGAATGTCCAACTGCTTTAGCACCATTTGTTGAAAATTACCACTGCATGTACTGAAATGTGAGAGAAAAAAGTAATCCTAATATATAGGATAATAAGAAAAATCTATCTGTATTATATGAAATAAATTCTTTAACGAAATTAGTATCTGAAGCTAAGAGTTAAGAGCTAGGGTTTAATATTTTTGGAAGCTGTTCACCTGAACTACCTAAAGACAATCACTACTAGTACTTTGACTTAAAACAACAGAGAGAGAAATGGAAACCTCTGCCACAAAAAAAAAAGGTGAATACAAATAGCTGATATGAGGCTCATGTGGGGAGATCACATGTGTTTCCTAAGGTCAATTTTCCACCTCTGTCAAGACACACAGAGCAATCTACAGATAACAGTAAACCAACCACATAACTGGGTAACTCGTGGAGTGTGTTTTGAGATGATGATTCATGGACTTGGAATTCAGCTCCATAGAAAAGCACAATAAAGGTCTCTGGAAGGAGAATAAAGCCATAAAAGAGGCACCAAAGGCTCTCTCTTGATACTGTTATTTCTTCTGGATGTTTAGACCACCCAAGGCTTTGCCCAGTGTCTCACTGAAACCTCTGGATGTTCCTGGATGAGGAATGATTCCACTGCCTCTCTCTTCCTCTGCTTCTGTCAACTAAACCCAGGGATATGTTCACCTTCAAGAACGAGGAAAAGGACTTAATCTCTTTCTTGGTCTCTCTCTCTCTCTCTCTCTCACACACACACACACACACACACACACACGTTGTCCCTGGTGTGTCTGATGGAGAAGCAAAGGAGCACGGCCCTCAAGTGGCCATCCACAGTCTTGGACGGGCTCTCCAGCCCCTGGGAGGCCTCTGGGGGTGTCTGAACACCCTGAACTGAACCCACTCTCCACGCGGAGAACCCGGAGCCCTTCTTCAGAAGCCCCTCGGCCAGCCCCACAACCCAACAAGGGTCCTCCCAGAGCAGGGAGAGTGAAAGAAGGCCTTACCTGTGCTGTCCTCCCCAAGGCCTTCTGCAGCCTCCCGAAGCTTAATGTCCATCACCCTCGTGGAAATCATGTCCAGCTCACTAAAAATCAGGGAGAAAGCCATGTGAGAGGAACAAGTCTAACTGAAGTTAATGACTGAGATGGTGGTGACTGACTTTTGCCCATGACCCTGGCAAAGACAGAGGCCAAAAAACAGGTCCAGGGCTCAAGATTAGTAACCACATCAGTGTTTATCTAACCACTGACCAGACCCATTTAATGGAAAACAGAAAGCTGGGAAAGCTTCACCAATTTATACAATGCAGATTTGGTTTCTTTCTTTGAAAGAAAAATTTTCAGAAATTATGTTTTGCTCAAATGCTGGGTATTAATATGGAATCTATGCCCTGATGAACCTATCTGCAGGGCAGGAATAGGGACGCAGACAGAGAGGACAGACTTGTGGACACAGCGGGGGAAGGAGAGGGCGGGAGGAGCTGAGAGGGGAGCACTGGCATATCCGCACCACCGCATGTCAAGCAGCCAGCCCGTGGCATGCTGCTGGGCAGCACACAGAGCTCAGCTCGGTGCCCTGTGAGGGCCTAGAGAGCTGGCGCGCCGGGGTGGGAGGGAGGCTCAGGAGTGAGGGGACGCATGTGTGCACACAGCCGACTCGTGCTGCCGTACAGCAGAAACCAACACAACACTGTAAAGCAATTGTAATCCAACCTAAGAAAACTTGAACAGAAATTACATATATGAAACGAATCGCCAGTCCAGGTTTGACGCATGATACTGGATGCTTGGGGCTGGTGCACTGGGACGACCCAGAGGGATGGTACGGGGAGGGAGGTGGGAGGGGGGTTCAGGATGGGGAACACGTGTATACCTGTGGCAGATTCATGTTGATGCATGGCAAAACCAATACAATATTGTAAAGTAATTAACCTCCAATTAAAATAAATAAATATTAAAAAAAAAGGAATTACGTTTTTCTCTTGTTCACTGTAGAAAGTTTGAAAGACACAGAGAAAGAAAATCACTATCTCACCAATCAAGGAAGACTAACCACAGCCAATGTTTTAATATTTTTCCTTCCAATATTTTTCTATGCAAATATTTATGTGCCAAGCACACATGCACCACATTAGTAAGACTGACTTCCTGATTTTCTTACCCCACATCAGTAAAATCCTTGATGTGTTATTGTAATGGCTACATAATGTTTGGATGGATGCTGCACCATCATTTATTTACCTCATTTCTTTTTAGAACTTTTTATGAAAAATTTCAAACAAAAGTACACAGAATGTGTAATGAACCTAATACATATGACTCTTGCTCATCTTAACTCCTTATCCCCTCCCACTTCCGCCAGGTCATTTCAAAGTGAATCATCCCAGACACTATCATCCTTTAATTCATAAGGACTTGGCTTCTTCCTAAATTAAAAACCTCTGACTTTTCATGGAGGAGAAGGCAATGGTAACCCACTCCAGTACTCTTGCCTGGAAAATCCCCTGGATGGAGGAGCCTGGTGGGCTGCAAAATGATTACTGGCCAATATTCCTGCCAGAGAGTACTGAGCTGTGCCCCTGCCTCCCATAGCTGACTTTTTAAAGAAATTAATATGTTTATCTTGGCTGCGCTGGGTCTTCACTGCTGTGCATGGGCTTTCTCTGCTTGCAGGGAGCAGGGGCTGCAGGCCTCTCACTGCGGCGGCTTCGCTTGTTGCGGAGCACAGGCTCTGGAGCAAGAGGGCTCCAGCAGCTGCAGCGCGTGGGCTCTAGAGCGAAGGCTCGGTAGTTGTGGCACAGGGGCTTAGCTGTCTGGCGAGCACATGGGATCTTCCCACATCAGGAATCGAACCTGTGTCCCCTGAATTAGCAGGAAGTCCCCATAGCTAACTTTTAAAACAGCACATTCTGTCCTACACAGACTAACTCATCATTTACTTGGAAAGCTATTTCTTATTGGCAATCATTATGAATTTTCCTACTTTAAAAGGGAGCTAAAATATTTAACTAATGAATTAACATTTATCACTTATACACAATACACAACAGGAAATGATGGGAGAAATTTTTAAAAAATATTTAACAGAGGAAAGAAGTTGCAGGTCTTTGCTAGAGTTGAGTCTAATATTTAGGTCTCCTTTAATATTAATGTCAAACAGTCCATCCCTGATCAGCCAACTCCTTAAGAGGTGAATAAGCATTCATAAGTCTTGCTTCCTGATTTTGATATAATTTGACGTTACAAAAATGTTGGAGCAACAGGATGAAGAAAAAAAAAATGATCATTTCAACTGATGCAAAAAAGCCATTTGACAAAACTCAACACCTTTTATGACAAAAAATTTTAAAAACTAGAAATAAAGGAAAACTACCTTGATGTAATAAGGCCATATATGAAAAGGCCATAGCTAACATCATACTCAACAGTGAAAAACTGAAACATCAGGAACAAGACACTCTCACCATATCTACTCAACACAGTACTAAAGTTCTAGCTGGAGCACACAGACAAGAAAAATAAATAAAAGGCATACAGGTTGAAAAGGAAAAAATTAAATTATATCTGTTCATAGATGAAATGATCTTATATCCTAAAGATCCACACCCTACAAACAAAAAACTATTAGAACAAATACATGAATTCAGCAAAGCTGCAGAACACAAAATGAACACAAAAAAATCAGTTGTTTCTATAAAATAACAATGAACAATCCAAAAAGGAAATTCAAAAAGTAATTTCATTTACAATAGTATCAAAAAGAATAAAGTACTTAGGAATAAATTTAAGCAAAGAGACAAAAGACTTATAACCTGAAAACTAAAACATGTTGCCAAAAGACTGAAAATAATGTCAATAAGTGCAAAGACATCCCATGTTCATAGAACGGAAGACTTATTATTGTTATGATGTCCATACTACCCAAAGCAATCTACAGACTGAATGCACTCCATCAAAATCCTTGATCCCACAGACTCCTGCTGCTTAAAGTTACCATAGGGGAAGGGGCAGCTACCAGAGTATTTGAAGGAAGATGCATTAAAGAAGGAAAAGCAGAAAAATACAAGGAGCAAGAAGAATAAAAATGGTGAGGATTGGTTAAGTGCCAACTACTACCTTGGGTACCATCTTCTATGTTGCCAGTGAGCTAGAAAGTACAAGTGCTTGAGCTTTCTATTGTTTGAATTTGTAGTTAACCACGGCAATGACTTATCAACTGAATTATCTCATTTAATCCCCAAGAACTCTAAGTATTCTCATTTTGAAATTGAGATCATGTATTAGGTATCAGGTAAGTTTATTAACAGCAGAGACATCACTTTGCTGACAAAGGTCTGTATAGTCAAAGCTATGGTTTTTCCAGGAGTCGTTTGGATGTGAGAGATGTTCATAAAGGGCACCAAGCCTTGCCCAGAAAGGAGTGTTTTATAAAATGTGCGGATTTTGTGGCAAGCTTCCATTTGAATTCTCAAAGTTAATAAATTTATAGTAGTAAAACTATTGGGTAGGGATTTCCTTGGTGGTGCAACAAGGAATTGATGCCTTTGAACTGTGGTGTTGGAGGAGACTCTTGTGAGTCCCTTGGACTGCAAGCAGATCACACCAGTCAATCCTAAAGGAAATCACTTCTGAATATTCATTGGAAGGACTGATGTTGAAGCTCCAATACTTTTGCCACCTGATGCGAAGAACTGACTCATTGGAAAAGACCCTGATGCTGGGAAAGATTGAAGGCAGGAGGAGAAGAGGGTGGCAGAGGACAAAATGGTTGGATGGCATCACTGACTCAATGAACATGAATTTGAGCAAACTCTGTGGTCGTAGTGGAGGACAGAGGAGCCTGGCATGCTGCAGTCCCTGCGGTCACAAAGAGTCAGACACGACTTAGGGACTGAACAACAACAACAAAAATTTATTAACTGGTCCCAAATAGTGAAGCAGAGATGCTAGCTTGTACATGCATGTTGCCTGCATCCCCGGCATGGGAAGGCACTTCTGAAGCCTGGGGCTGCAGGGCTGTGTGAGACCGATGTTGACCCAGTGGAGAGGAGCATCCTGAGCTGTCCCCAGAGAAGCTTAAGGGGAGCTGGGAAATCCAAAAGACACTGGTCTACCATGGAGATGGCTCCGCCTGCCGAGTAGCCCCTGTCTAGGATCAGGCCCGAGTCCAGAGGCTGAAAGAGCCCCATGAGACCATCCATTGGGTCAGACGGGGCATCTTAGTCCAGAGAACGGGGGTTGAGGCTGCCATGACTTATCAACTAACGCCTTTGAGAAACCATGCGATTACCTTCAAAATGTCCACCTCGGCACATTTTTTGTTGTTGTTGCACAATATTTTTTTAAAGTCTTTATTGAATTTGTTAGAGTACTGCTTCTGTTTTGCGCTTTGGTTCTCTGGCCAGGGGGCACATGGGATCTTAGCTTCCCAACCAGGGATCAAACCTTACCCCCTGCATTGGAAGGTGAAGTCTTAACCACTGCACCGCCAGGGAAATCAGTACCCAATAGTTTACTGCTATAAATTTATAAACTTTGAGAATTCAAATGGAAAACTTGCCACAAAATCCACACATTTTATAAAAGGCTCCTTTCTGGAAAGGGCTGAGAATGTGAAGGCATACGTGAGTGTGTGCACAAACCTCTGAGGTGGGTGTGCAGGAGGGTGTCCACCCCACTGAGTGTGGAACAGACCCAGGAGCTCTGACATGCTGCTCCCTGAGTTGAGTGATGTGGCTGTGATAAAGCCTTGTGCCAGGGCAGAGGGCTCAGGAGCAGGTTGGAAGGAGGGCAGGGGACCCTAGAGGAGAGCCCGGGGCTCTTCTCGTTGGACCCGGATGCAGAGAGCAGCACCAGATGCAAGGCTGCTCACAGACTCACGCTCAGAGGCAAAAGTCACCCCACAGATGAAGGGATGGCAAGCCAGGCTCACCGCACGTGGGAGGTCTGAAAACCTGCTCGTTCATCTTCTTATGAATAAGAATGCAATATGGTGTGCTTGTTGGTGTTCAATCACCGAGTCGTGTCCGACCCCATGGGCTGCAGTACGCCAGGCCTCCCTGTCCCTCACCATTTCCCAGTGTTTGCCCAAGTTCATGTCCATTGCCTTGGTGGTGAGATGCTGTCCAGCCAGCTCATCCTCTGTCACCCCGTTCTCCTCCTGCCCTCAATCTTTCTCAGCATCAGGGACTTGTTCAATGAGTTGGCTGTTCACATCAAGTGCCCAAAGGATTGGCGCTTCAACATCAGTCCTTCCAATGAATATTCAGGGTTGATTTCCTTCAAGAATGACTGAACCAGTCAATATGGTGCAGAAGAAAAGGGAAAGACTTGAAAGTGAGGCAGGCCTGGAGCTGAAGCTGCACCCTAGCACTGATGAGGGCCGAGCCTCAGTTTCCTCATCTACAAAACACAGGCAGTAACACTTTAACTGAATGGGACTGAGAATACAGCATATAGAAGCACCCGCTGAGAAGAGCTGTTGGTTTCTACACCTCGTTTCCCACCACAGGCTCACCCCTCTGCACAACTGCAGACAAGAATATACACAAGAGGTATAGCCTGGGGATGGTCCATTCTGTCCCGTGAAGGCACAGTCTCCTTGGGCAAACAGGTCACTTCAGAGCCACCAGTGTCAGAGATGAAAACACCTGGGCTCCTAAATGAGCCCTGATCTTCCCAATGCCCCCATAGCTCGATGGACCATGAATAAAACTGCTGCCAAGTAACAGAAAAACTATATTCCAGGCCACGGAGGCATGCCCACCCACCCTGAGACTTTGGGGTGCAAGGACGGAGAACCGGCCCCTCCACTTGGATGCTTCAGGCGCAAACACTCTGCAGCTATTATAAAGGGAATGTCTTCTCTGTTGAGCCCAATAACCTGTACTGCTGAATACACGTTCCCCGACCTGAGTAAAGTTCAAGAAAAAGCCAGGAGAACCTTAATTAGAAAATGTTAGTCGCTCAGTCGTGTCCAACTCTTTGGGACCTCATGGACTGTAGCCCACCAGGCTCCTCTGTCCATGGGGATTCTCCAGGCAAGAATACTGGAGTGGGTTGCCATGCCCTCTTCCAGGGGATCTTCCCAACCCAGGGATTGAACCCAGATCGCCTGCACTGCAGACTGATTCTTTACCACTTCAGCCACCAGGGAAGCCCTTTTATATAGAAAAGCAATGTGTTAAATACCGTTATCTCCCAGGATCCCTCCTGCTTCTTGCTGGAACTAAAGGTTCAGATCAAGTGGTCCCAACACTCCTTCAACCAGCTTTTGCCCTCCCCCCTCCCACTCTGCTGCTCTGACAGCGCAAGTCCAAGAACAGAAAAACTTGTTCTTCAAATCTGGGCCTGAGGGGGCCTCTTCAGGGGTTCTCATTAACTCCAGAAGGTGCTTGGCCTCCAGCCCCCTCCACACAGCACTCATCAGTGTGCACTGGGCGCCTACAGAATCCAAGGGTTTCCTGGATCCAAAGAAAGATCCTGTGGGGGCTGCTCCCACTCCTGCTCTCTGAACCCTAACTCACCCCAGGCATCTCCCCAGTTTTTGGCAGAATTCTATCATTAGCTGCAGCTCATACTAAAAAATTCTACAGAAGTTTATGCACGTGAAGAATGAGAACAGGTTTTAACTATGATATTTTAAAGAGACCCATGCATTATACTCTACACAATGCCAAGAAAAAACATCTGTATCCTGAGTACACGACCCTGAGCCCATAATTATGTACAAAAAAGCCTTCGTGTTCACCCTTACAGACCCACTCATTCCACAGCACCCTTCAGGCTATGCTTGCCTCCGCTTGATATTCTTTCTCAGCCCCTGGACCTGTCTTTACAATGCTCACCACAACCGCCAACAGCAACTTGTTTGTAAGGTAGCTGCCCACCACTGCCCTTGCGTTCAAAGCTGTGAGCTGCGATGCCTGTCACATCCACTGCTCTCTCACCAGGAGTAAGCAACCCGAAAATGAAGTCTGAAAAAGCAAATTCCACTGACAATAGCATGCAAAAGAATAAACTACTCAGGAACAAATTTAACCAAGGGGGCAGAATACTCTGGAAACTACAAACCATTGCTAAAAGAAATTAAAGAAGACACAAATAAACAGAACGTTATCCAGTGTTCACAGATGAGAAAACATGTTTAAGATGGCGATACTTCCCAAATTGATAAAACAGATCCAATGCAATCCTTATCAAAATCCCATGTGGATTGTTTTTCCCCAGAAATTTTTGTTTTGTTTTTCTTTCTGCAGAAATTGGCAAGTTGATCTGAAAATCCATATGGAAAAACAAAGGACCCAAAACAATCTTGAAAGTGAAAAACAAAGATGGAGGATTCATACTTCTCGGTTTCAAAACTGACACAAATCTACAGCAGTCAAGAATGCATGGTACTGTCATACGTAAAACAGCAAGAGGGAAGCTGCTGTATAACACAGGCAGCTCAGCCCTGTGCCCTGTGACAACCGACAGGGTTGGGACTGGGGGGCAGGTGGGATGGGGGTTCAAGAGGGAGGGGACATATGTATACTTATGGCTGATTCACATTGTTGTACAGCAGAAAGCAACACAACACTGTAAAGCAATTATCCTCTGATTAAAAATAAATGAAAGTGGGAAGCTGCTATATAACACAGGGAGCCCAGCCTGGCGCTCTGTGACAACTAGAGGTGTAGGTGGGAGGGAGGCTCAAGAAGGAGGGGATATATATGTATATACTTATGACCGATTCCCATTATGGCACAGCAGAAATCAACACATTGTAACATTGTAAAACAATTATCCTCCAACTAAAAAATAAAAAAGGGATGCATGATACTGGCATACAGATAGACATATAGGTAAAACGAATTCAGAGTTCAGAAATAAAATATATTTATGGCCAATTGATTTTGACCATGGGTTCCAAGATAATTCAGTGTGGGAAGAATCAGTCTTTTCAACAAATGCTGGAACAACTGGACATTCACATCCAAAACATGTTATATTCCCACCTCATACTACACATAAAAATTGCCTCACAGTGGATCACAGACTTAAATGTAAGTGTTAAATCTATAAAAACTCTTAGAAGAAAACATTGGAATAAATTTATATCTTGGGCTACGCAATGATTACTGAGATATAGCACTAAAAGGGAAGATAACATAAGTTGGACTTTACCAAATTTATAAACTTTTTGTTTCAAACCCATCTATCAAGAAAGTGTGAAGGGAGCCCACATACTGTGAGAAATTTTTGCAAATCGTGTATCTGGTAAGTGATTTGTATCCAGAATGCAAAAATAATTCTTATAACAATAATAAAAGACATCCATTTTAAAGTAGATGAAAGATTTAAACAGATACTTGTACAAGAAAGAAAACAGACAGCCAATAAGCATATGAAAAGATGTTTGACCATCGTTGGTTGTTTAGTCGCTAAGCCGTGCCCAACTCTTCGCAATCCCATGGACTACAATCCGCCAGGCTCCTCTGTCCATGGGATTTCCCAAATAAGAATACTGGAAAGGGTTGTCACTTCTTCTCCAGGGGATCCTCCCCGTCTCCCGCGTTCCAGGTGGATTCTTTACCACTGAGCCACCAAGGAAACCCATCACTAGGGAACTGCAAGCTGAAACCAAAGTGAGATACTACTCGACACTCGCCAGACTGGCTCAATAGAAAGACAGACAATAACAAGTGTCTGCAAGCGCATTTAGAAATTGAAACCCTCATTCATTGTTGATGGAAATGCAAAACATTACAGACACTTTGGAAAACAGCTCCTTGGGGAAGAAACCTCATAAAGCATAAAGATACCATACAGTCTGGCAATTCCATTCCTAGGTATTTACCTTAGAGAAATAAACACATATGTCTATGAAAGATTCTAGGAATACCATGGAGTAGGAGGCACCAGGAATCTCTCTCCCACCTAGACAACAACTACACTGGCAGAATCTGTTTGGTGTAGCTATTTCGGAGTCCATCTAAGGCTCGCAACTCCCAGAGGAGAGCTGGTATGTAAACTGCTGGTAATTTCAGTCAATTTCAGCTCTTAATTCAATAGCATCTACTCACTCCCATTCCCAGCTCTCTTGACAGGCAGCCATGCATCTGAAAGCAGCTTGCACACAGCTTGAAGGAACCATGGTGGGCAAAAGAACCCAGTTCTGCAAATACTAGAGGTCTGTGCTGTGATCAGTGCTCACGATGACAGAGTTGCAGGTGGTGGGCTGCCACTGTTGCTGCACCTCCCCTACTGCTGCAAGCCCCTCCCCTTCTAGCTGCACTAACTTCTAGGAGGTTTAAAGGGCTGGGCTGGGTGCCCCACGTCCCCCTTCCCCACTTCAGTTTTCTGATTTCCCCTTTTGGGAGCCTGACATTGACTCCTAGGACATTCAAAAGCTATTGTATATATGGGGGAAATGAGAGATACTGCATATGCCCAGGGAAACTCACAGGCTTATAAAACATCTTAGAAGCCCTTAAGATTATACCTCAGGCCACTCCTTGGCACAAAAAATAAAGCCTAGCAAGCCCAGATGAAGGGGGAGAACTGATTTCCAGAGTTACCATATTACTAGGTTCAAATGTCCAGTTTTGAATCTGTCCCTGAAGAAGGTCTGGTGGCTGATCTACTAGACAAAGACTCAAAACCAATGATCTTAAAGATGCTCAGGGAACTAGAGACATAGAGAAACTCAAGGAGATAACGTACGGACAAAATGGAAGTGTTAATAAAAGGAGAGGAAGCCTAAAAAGGAAGAAAAAGTCTGGGGCTAAAAAAAAAGACGACTGAAATAGTAACTGGAAGGAAAGATTCAGTAGAGGGTTTCCAAGACAGATTTCAGCATGCAGAAGAATCAGGAAACTTGAAGACAGGTCGTGATCATTAGAGTCTGAGGAATAGAAAGAAAAACATTGACGTAAACTGAATAGAGCGTAAGGGACCTACGAAAATGAAAGTGTTAGTCACTCAGTAGTGCCTGGTTCTTTGCCACCCCATGGACTGTAGCCCACCAGGCTCCTCTGTCCATGGGATTCTCCAGGAAAGAACACTGGAGCGGGTGGCCATTCCCTTCTCCAGGGGATCTTCCCAACCCAGGGATCAAACCCAGGTCTCCTGCATAGAAGACAGATTCTTTACTGTCTGAGACACCAGGGAAGTGCAAGGGACCTACGGGACACCATCAGATGGATCAAAATACCATTGTAGGGGTCCCAGAAGGAGGTGGGGGAGAGAAAAAGGGGTAAAGAGAATATCTGAAAAAATAATGGCCCCACACCTCCCGCATTTGATGAAAGACACAAATAACAACATCTAACGAGCTCAATGAATTGAGATACATTGTAAACAGTTGAAAGCCAGAGATAAAGAATCTTGAAAGCAGCAAGAGAGCAGCAAATCATCACATACACAGAATCCCCAGTAAGATTATCAGCAAATTTCTCATCAGAAATTCTGGAATGTAGAAGGCAGGAACGGGATAGAGTCAAAGTGCTAAAAGGAAAAAAATGTCAACCACTAACCCTAAATGTGGCAAAGCTGTCCTTGAAAAGTATGGTAAGAAATGAAGACATTTCCAGATAAATAAAAGATGAAGGGGTCCATTACCGCTACACATGCCCTGCAGGAAATGTTCAAGGGAGTCCTGCAGGCTGGAATAAAAGGGAGCTAGACAGTAACTTGAAACCGCATTTTAAAGATGGATAAAGAAGATAAACACAACAGAATACTTCTCAGCCATAAAGAAGAATGAAACTTTGTCATCTGCAACAGCACAGATGGACTTGGAAGAATAAATCAAAGACAAATACTGTATGACATCACTTATACGTGGAATCTAAAATATACAAGATTTAGTGAATATAACAAAAAAGAAGCAGACTCACAGATATAGAGAACAAGCAAGTGGTTACCAGTGGAGAAGGGGGAAGGGGTACTATGGAAGTAGGTAAGAGGTACAAACTGTTAGGTACGAAACAAGTTACAAAGACACATTGTACAACACAGGGAATATAGCTGCTATTCTATGATCAATGAAGTATAAACTTTAAAATTTGTGATTCACTATATTATACACCTGTAACATAATACTGTAAATCAACTATACTTCAATTTAAAAAAACCAACTTAAAAACTTAGTAGAGGGAAATACATGGGCAATTATAAAAGCCAGTACAGATGACCCTTTAACGAGATGGGTTTGAACTGCCCAGGTCCACTTATATGTGGATTTTTTTTTTTTCAGCAAATATGCATTGTAGTACTACATGACCCATGTCTGGTGGAATCCCTGGATAGGCCACAGATATGAAGGGCCAACTGTAAAGCTACACTCAGATTTTAGACTGTGTGGAGGGCCGCTGTTCCTAACAACAACCCTCACTGTTCAAGGGTCAACACTGGTTTATGGTTGATTCATGACTCCACTTTTTGTTTTCCACATAATTTAAGACACTTACACCTTTTTAAAGAGCAATTAGTAGTCTAAGAGCTAGTATTATTGTAACTTTTGTATGTGACTCCACATTTCGTTTTCTTTCTAATTTAAGAGGTTACTGTATTTTTTCAAATTATTAATTTATGTTTTTAGACACACAATGCTTAAAGATCTTATTCTGTGGCATCAACAACTGAAAGGAAGAGGAACAGAAGCGAAAAGGGGCAGAGGCTCTGTGTGTCATGGAAGTTAAGCTGGAACAAATGCAAATCAGAGTGTTATAACTTTAGGATGTTCAGTGTAATCCCTGCTGCTGCTGCTAAGTCGCTCAGTCGTGTCCGACTCTGTGCGACCCCATGGACTGCAGCCCACCAGGCTCCTCCATCCATGGGATTTTCCAGGCAAGAGTACTGGAGTGGGGTGCCATTGCCTTCTCCGATGTAATCCCTGTGGTAACCACAAAACAGCTGTAGCACAGAAGAAAATGAGAAAGGAACTTTAAAGTTTCACAACAACAACCAAAAAACCCAACTCAGGACGTCCCCGGTGGTCCAGTGGCTAAGATTCCACATTCTCACGGCAGCGGGCCCAGGTTTGATCCCTGGTCAGGGATCCCCAATGCCACAACTAAGACCTGATGCAGAAAAATAAATAAATAAAAATAAATATTAAAGATCAACTCAAAGGGGACAGTAATATAGGAAATGAAGGATAAAAAACCTATAAGCATAGAGAAAACAAATAGCGAAATGACAGAAGCAAGTATCTTCTTATCAACTGCAAAAAGGACAGAAATTCTAAAATAGGCTGCCACGTGGATGAACCTGGAGGATGTTATGCGAAGTGAAATAGACCAGTCGCAGAAAGACAAATGCTGGATGACTCCGCTACTTATGTTGGGGAATCAAAATCACAGATTCAGAGAGCAGAATGGTGGCTACCAGGGGCTGGGGAAGGAGTGAACTGCGCCAGGGCAGCGGTGAGGGGGGGCGGTTAGTTTCATGAGTACAGAGTCTGTGTTTTGCAAGATGAAAAGAGTTCTGAAGATGGGTGGTGGTGCTTGCACAACAAGATGGATGTACTTAATACCACTGACCTGGATGTTTAAAAATGCTCAAGATGGCAACATTTTATATTACGTGTATTCTACAACAATAAAAATGGGGGAAATGCACACAAAAAATGTATTCACCAATGTTCAGCATTATTTATAATCAGAAAGTGGAAACAGCTCAACAACTGATGAATACATTTAAAATATGATACATACATACAACAGAATATTATCCAGCCATAAAAAGGAATGAAGCATTAACACATGCTACAGTATGGGTTACTTTTGAACACATCATGCTACATCAAAGGAAACCAGACACAGAAGTCCGCATACTGAATGATTTCACCTATATGAAATACCCAGAACAAGGCTTCCCTGGTGGTTCAGTGGTTAAGAACCTGCCTTGCCATGCAGGGGATGCCGGTTCAGATTCCTGGTCTGCGAAGACCCCACATGCTGCCAGACAGCTAAGCTGGTGTGACAGAACCACTGAAGCCCTCCCGCCCGAGAGCCCACACTCCGCGATAAGAGAATCCACCACAAAAGGAGTCCACGCACCACAGCGAGCAAGTAGCCCCTGCTCTCTGCAACTAGAGAAAGCCCACACGCAGCACAGCACAGTGTTTTAAAAACACCCATAATAGGCAAATCCATTGAGACAGACAGTAAGTTAGTGTCTGCCAAGGTCGGGAGTGGGGTGCTCTGGAGAGGGAGGCAGAATGGGAAGAGATGCTAATGAGCAGAAGGGGAGGTGAATATTTCTTTGGGGGAGATGAATACATTCTCAAATCACATTCTGTTCACAGTTGCACGACTCTGGAAATAGACTGGTAGACTGCACACTCCTAAAGGTGAACTCTATGGTTATATAAAGTTATACGGTAATAAAGCTGCTGGGGAAAGAAGAATGACTAGATAAAAAGGTGAAGTAAAGACATTTTGGGAAAGAAGACATGATACAATGTGTCTCTAGCAATCCCACAGCAGAGCTGATATGAAAGGAGGAAGAATATGACCTTACCCAGTATTTATCCGGGTAAATCTAAGCATGGACAGACGAGCAGGATCTCAGTCACACACACAGTCGGCACCAATGCGCCCGCCCTGCTCTCCCTGCCTTGCAGGCTTCATCTCCCTCCAGCCCAGGGCCTTTGCAGATGCTGTTCCCTCTGCCTGAAATCTCTTCCCTGCTCTCATGCTCCCCTTTCTTCTCATCAACTTCTGCTCAGCCCTCAGTCCCACTGGCGCGTCTGATCAGAGGAGCCAGCACCTTCCACAATGCACAGTAGGAAGTCCGGACCTTTTTGTTCACCGCATTCGCCAGTTTTCATCACATCTCTGTTTGCACAATTCTGTGATCTGGTTCCCCTTTATGGATTTAAGCCTGCTCACCTTCCCTACACATTTAATCAATTTTTCCTTTTTGGGGGGAAAAAGACGAAAATAAACTGTGACTTGACTATTGTTCTCTAGTGAGTCACACCAAGATCTGCCTGTACTTTTTTTTAGGAAAAGCAGTTTCACATTACTGAGGCAACAGAATGTGTAAGGCTTGTAAAGTTCCTGTGAGAAATCTCTGCTCGAAAATTGTGCCGGCTTTACTGCCTCATGATAGACACTTTTATGCCCAAAACCAGAGGATTTGACCTTTCAGAGTACACCTCGAGGTGTGAGCATAAAACCTGCTTCATTCACTAGTTGGGAACAACGGGAGGAGAAAAAGTAGAGCCACTCTGACATATGGAGAAAAGAAAGCAAAGAAATTGCCCAGAAATAAACCCACACACCTACGGTCAGTTAATCTTTGACAGAGGAGGAAATAATACACAATGAGGGACAGTTACCTCGGCAAACGGTGCTGAGAAGGCTGGACAACTGCATGTAAATCACTGAAATTAGAACTCACCCACACACCATACCCAAAGACGAGCAAAATGGCTTAAAGACTAAATATAAGACCTGACACCATAATACGCCTAGAAAAGAACACGGGCAAAACTTTCTCCGACATAAATTGTAGCAATGCTCCCTTAGGTCAGTCTCCCAAGGCAACAGAAACAAGAGTGAAGATAAACAAACGAGACCTAATGAAATTTATAAGATTTTGCACAGCAAAGGGAATCATAAATAAAATGAAAAGACAATCTTGCAGGCTGAGAGAACATATTTGCAAATGATGCAACTGACAAGCGCTTGATTTCCAAAACATACAGATAGCTCATACGCCTCAACAAAAACAGAAAACAACCCAATCAAAACACAAGCAGAGGACCCAAATAGACATGTCTCCAAAGAAGACGGCCAACAGGCACAGGAAAAGATGATCGGCATCGATAATTGTCAGAGAAATGCAAGTCAAAACTACAAGGAATTATCACCTTATATCAGTCACAACGACCATCATTAAAAAGGCTCGAAATAGGCAGCAGCTCCTGCTGCTGCTAAGTCGCTTCAGTCGTGTCCGACTCTGTGCGACCCCACAGACGGCAGCCCACCAAGCTCCCCCGTCCCTAGGATTCTCCAGGCAGGAACACTGGAGTGGGTTGCCATTTCCTTCTCCAATGCATGAAAGTGAAAAGTGAAAGTGAAGTCACTCAGTCATGTCCGACCCTCAGCGACCCCATGGACTGCAGCCTTCCAGGCTCCTCCGTCCGTGGGATTTTCCGGGCAAGAGTACTGGAGTGGGGTGCCATTGCCTTCTCCCTGAAATAGGCAGAGGGTGTGGCAAATAGGGAACCCTCTCTTACACTGTGGATGAGAATGTAAACTGGTACAGCCACTATGGAGAATAGTATGGGGGTTCCTTAAAAAGCTAAAAATAGAGCTTCCATATGATCCAGCAACCCCACTCCTGGGCATATATCTAGAGAAAACTATAATTCAAAAAGATATGCACCCACCATGTTCATGACAGCACTATTTACCATAGCCAAGATATGGAAACAACCTACCATCAACAGATGAATGGATAAGGATGTGGTGTATGTATACACACAATGGAATACTACCAGTCAATCCTAAAGGAAATCAACCCTGAATATTCATTGAAAGGGCTGATGCCGAAGCTGAAGCTTCAATACTTTGGTCACCTAAGGTGAAGAGCTGACTCACTGGAAAAGACTCTGATGCCTGGAAAGACTGAGATGAGATGGTTGGATGGCATCACCGACTCAATGGGCATGAATCTGAGCAACCTCCGGGAGATGGTGAAAGACAGGGAAGCCTGGTGTGCTGCAGTCCATGCGGCTGCAAAGAGTTGGACACGATTTAACGACTGAACAACAACTCAGTGTGTAGGTATGTGTGTGCATATATATATTACAGGAATATATATGTGAATCACTTTGCTATACCCTAGAAAGTAACACCGCACTGTAAATCAACTACAGTTAAAACACTGCTTGAAAAAACGAAAGCAAAGCAATCAGATGAGCAAAGGGCTGAAAACCGAGAACTCAAACAGAGTCATAGTGCTCAGAGGACAGCAGGAGGGGAGCAAAGGAACTTACAGGGAGGTCAGTTTCCTAGAGACCAGTAACTGACAGTCTTTAAAAAACCTAAAATTCGGCTTGACCTAGAGAAGTGCGTCATCTCCAATCTGGCTAAAGGTGTAAAACTTGAAGACTAACTCCTTGCGAATAGGGAACACGTACCAGCATGGTACTGCCACACAGGAGGTCCCCCAAAAAGACTGTTGAATGGATGAATGAGCAAATGAGTCAGAGGCACTCACGACGCTTGTTAGACAAAGGATTCACCTTCTGAGAAAAATGACACGGCATCCACTACCCAGTCACAGTTCCCAAGACCAGGCGACACTCCCGTCTCCAAGACAGACATCTCTCGAAGCTCATGACTTAGGACTTCCCATTGGTCCACTGGTTAAGAATTCACTTGCCAGTGCAAGGGACACGGGTTCAATCCCTGTTCTGGGAGGATTCCACATGCTTCAGAGCAACTCATCCCATGCACCGCAACTACTGAGCTCACGAGCCCTAGAGCCCACCCAGCAACGAGGACTCAGCACAGCCAGAAATCAATTGATTTTTTTTAAAAAGTCCATGACTTAGCTAAATGATGTCACATTTCTTCAGTCTGATTTCTTGTCCCTGGCTCCCTAGACATCACCTGCCCTAGAACCATGCAGAGCCTTTGGGAGTCAAGGAACATGGATGCAAGGAGGACCTTGCTTCAGATGCCTGGTTCCTGTCCTTGGGGACAGTCCTGACAGGGACAGTGAGAGGTTCCAGAGAGAATGAGGCAGTGGACCACAAGTGGTTAGCCTGTTTCTTTGCCAGACAAACAGCATAGTTTATAAGCATATATGTAGTGTCTCAAACTATACCATTGATTTGAAACTTATGTAACAGTTGATTTTGCAATACTTATGAAGAAGGACACTGGTAAGTTACTTAGCTGGGAATGCATACCCTCCTATAGACATATATAGACAGACACACAGGAACCTGCGTTCAAGTATGCAGCCTGTGTCTACATGGATGCTCCTCAATGAAGCTCATGCAATACATGACAGCTTTCACTTGAGTTACCTGCTTTCACTCGCTTATAAATGAATGTTTTCAAATGAGATTTTTAAAACGCTACTTCAGGCGTTTGTATGTTAATAGAATAAAACAAATCTATGAGGTATGTTTGCTGCTGCTGCTAAGTTGCTTCAGTCGTGTCCGACTCTGTGCGACCCCAGAGACGGCAGCCTACCAGGCTCTGGGATTCTCCAGGCAAGAGCACTGGAGTGGACTGCCAATTCCTTCTCCAATGCATGAAAGTGAAAAGTGAAAGTGAAGTCGCTCAGTCGTGTCCTACCTTTGGCACCCCAAAGACTGCAGCCTACCAGGCCCCTCTGTCCATGGGATTTTCCAGGCAAGAGTACTGGAGTGGGGTGCCACTGTTTACAAGACCGTAATTTCAAAGATAGGTAAGGGGCTTCCCTGGCGACTCAGTGGTATAGAATCTGTGTGCCAATGCCAGAGACGCTCATTTGATCCCTGATCTGGAAAGATCCCACAAGCTGTGGAGCAACTAAGCCTGTGAACCACAACTACCGTCTGTGCTCCAGAGCCCAGGAGTCGAGACTAGTGAAAGCTGCATGTCACAGAGCCCGTGCTCCGCAATGAGAGAGCAGCCCCCTCTAGCCGCAACTTGGAGAAAAAGCCCTCGCAGCCACGAAAAACCGGCACGGCCGAAAATAAAAAAATAAAAGAGGCGAGCACTGAACTTTGCAACCTCAGAAACTGCATTTGTACAATTCCTGGGAAAACATTCTAACGCTGGGGTGTCTTGCCAAGATGTGATCTAACGTGGAAACTTTCAATCTCTGAGTGAGCTGTGAATTGTGCTAATCACTACCCTAATGGGATGAATGGACCCAAACCCTGGGGCGCGGGGAAACTTTATGAGGGCTGGTCTGTTTTTAACTTGAATTTTTTTAGGTAGTAAATTCCCCTCTTTTCTGCATGTCTACCAAAAATAAGGACATGAAGAAAGTTCTTAAGGCTAAATTTATCTAGGATGTTCCATATGTGATTGGCAGTTCTGTAGCACAGCAGACGCAGAGCTGAAGTTTTGATTTGTTTGTTTTTCTTTTTTAATTAGGAAGTCATGCTCCAAAGTCTATTAATGAAGAGACATCACACCACCGCTCTACTCTGGCCCATTCAAAACAGGCAGCATCAGACACTGAGGTTGAATAATTATAAGTTAAAAAAAAGATTTTAATGAAACAATAACAGTGATGGTGACTTTCCTGCATAGGGCTTTGCAACAGTACAAAGATATGTGTTCACAAGGAAGCCTTTGGTTGTTGGGTTCCTGTCCCTGTGTAGCAAAAGAAGCAAGTGAGGCTTGGCGGGGAGTGGATGGTCTGCCAGGTCTCCCAGCATCCCTCACACCTCCAGATGTATGCTGACGAAGTGGGAATATTTGTTTCCCAAGACCACCCAGCCCAGGTGATGTGCAGACATGACCATCACTTGGTTGGATAGAGGTTGCCATACTGGAATTTTCCATTTGGTTATGAGACACGCAAGCTGTTTACTTATACTTGCAAGGCATTTCCACCACACTGGAGCTCTGCTTCCCTTTGTACTGTCATGGTGGAAGCACAGTGCACCAAAGGCCAAACATTTTCAAAGGATGAGTTCACCTGCAGCAGGGCGAGGTGGCTTTGCAGGTCCACTGGCCTCTGCTCCCGAAGAACTTGGGCAGGCCACCACTCTCCGCAAGCCTGCCAGTTAATACCAAGCCCTTTGGCGTTATGTGAAGAGAAAGACAAGCACTGTATGACCTCACTTACATGCAGAATCTAAACAACACAACAAACAGCAGACTCACACAGGACAAACGAGTGGTTACCAGCGGGGCGAGGGGAGTGGAAGCGATGGATAGCGAGGGCATTAAGAGGCACACACGACTGGGCATAAAATGAGCTCCACGGGTAGGCCGTGCAGCACAGGCAACATACCCAGTATTTTATAATAACTAGAAACGGAGTATAAACTTTAACATTGTGAACCGCCACATTGTACACCTGTAACTTACAGAATATGGTATGTCAACTATACTTCATTTTAAAAAAATTTAAAAAAAAAAAGAAAAAAACAAGCCCTTCGGTGCTGATTGTTAGTTCCAGGAACAATTCTAGTGATCTTTTATGTTGCCCTTCGCTGCCTTCTCTCCACCAAAAGGACACAGACTGTGCCATGTGGACCCCTTATACAGGCATGCGATGTCCAGAGGATGTCCAGAGGAAAACACTCTGTCTTCCAGCCCCCTTCCCCTCCCCTTCTCTCTTCCTTTTGCTCCCCATCCCCTTCACCTTAGCACCCTGCTCCCCTCGGTTTCAATATATGCATGTGTCACAAAGAAAATAAAGAAAATCATTAGTTTGTTCAGAACTCACACAATTGAAGGAGATATATTATATATATATAGTGACGTCTGTAAGGAAGGGGGTCATCAATGACCACAGATACTGAACATGCCCTCAGGCCCCAGGGGCTGGGGTGCGAGCTCGGGCCCCCCTCCCTCTCAGCCCCTCCTTCTACCCCACCACCTCTCAGCTCTCAGGGGCGCACCTGGGCTCAGGCTTGATGCACTGGTAAAAGGCAGCCATCTTCATGAACATGGAGGGGGCCTTCGGCACTTTCATTCTCCGGAAGGACAGAAGGCCTCCCCTTCCCCAAAGGGGCCCTCGGGTCACCCCTGGGTGCTGATCAAGAGCCTTGCTCCCGCTTCCAGAGCAGCACCTCGGGGCCCGAGCACACGGAGGCTTCTCCCAACTCCTGCAGCCCCGCGGGGCCTCCGGGCAGGTGTGCAGCACAGGGCCCTGGGAACTCAGACACACAACCACTTCCTCCTTTCCTCCATCCACGTGGACGGCCAGGGTGGGGCTGGAGCTGCCGCCGCCTCCCTCCCCAACTGCTGAGGGTGGAAATCGACAAGCCCGGGCTCTGCCTCCCTGTGCTCCCGACAGAGTCGGGCAAAGGGCACTAATCGCCCCATCGGAGTGAGGGTTCAGGCCCTGGGGGAATGTCTAAGGCCCCCGCCCCACAGCCGTTTGTTCCCTTGCTCTGGCTTTCTCCTTATTCCCTCTTCAAGCTTGTTGCCGCAGGGCCTGGATGTGTTTGGTGAACTTTCCTGGGACCTTCCCAAGGCTCCTCCTTTCAGGCAGGCACCTGCCCCAGGGCTTGCTGTGGCAGCCAGAGCTGCAGCACTCCCAGCTGGTGACCACACCTGGCAGGTGCACAGGCTACGCCCGCCCCCTCCACAAAGCCACCTCCTGGTGACGTCTTCTCTGATGACCTGCAGCTGCCACTTCAAAATAACAGACTCCTGCCGCCCAGCCTTGCAACTGCACCTGAGTTCCTGCAAAGTCTAAAGACTGCTAACCGCACTGTCGGCGGTTTCCAGGCAACATCTAGAGGGCTGACAGAAGGCTCTGGATGACAAGTGTGACTCTGTATTATGAAAACTGCGGAGCAGCAGGCAGCAGGGGCGACTTCTGAAGACGGTACTGAAGAAGTCCTAGATTCCTCTTCTATTTTCCGAAACGCATCCATATATATAAAGTTCTGGTCCTTGTTATTGTTAGTCATGTTTGACTCTTTACGACCCTCTGGTCCTGGTTATTGTTAGTCATGTTTGACTCTTTACGACCCTGTGGATTGCAGCACGCCAGGCTCCTCTGTCCTTCACTATCTCCAAGAGTTTGCTCAAATGCATGTTGAGTTGGTGATGCTAGCTAACCATCTCACCTTCTGTTGCCTCCTTCTCCTCCTGCCTTCAATCTTTCCCAGCATCAGGGTCTCTTCCAGTGAGTTGGTTCTCATATCAGGTGACCAAAGTATCAGAGCTTCAGCTTCAGCATCAACACTTCCAAAGAAAGTTCTGATTGACTTGTTTATAATTGAAATAATAAAGCATAACCAGTGTATTTGATGGTAACTAAAGAAAGCAGTGAGTTTAATGAACTTGGGGAAAAATGACTGCTGAGTGTTCTGCTGGCAGTTTACACCCACCTGCCCATGGACTCTTTAGAATCTTCTAAAGATGCTCTCAGCTGCCTGGATGTTGCCAACAGCTCAGCCTTCTCTGGGGAAAGGGACAACGGACTGGCGGGGGTGTCCCTGTCTCCCATGAGGCAAGTCAGGGGCAGAAGGGTCAGGATGGGCTTGGCTTCAGGGTGGATGTCTCTGAGAAGTGATCCCAGCCAGTAGCCCTCTCTCCCCAGAGGCCAAGTCCAACAGACCCACAGCTGCAACTCACCCCACTGGAGGCCAGCTCAGCACTCAGCGCATTGAACCTGAGCCACCCTGCCGCTTGCTACGGCCAGCCCTGCTCTGCGCCTGGTCAGTGTCCCTGCAGGTCCAGGATGGTGTAAGTGGAAAATCTGATGCTGAAATCAAGGCCTGTACCTCATCCAGCTGTGAGCCCCATGAGGGCAGCTGCCTCCTAAGAAGCCCAGGTCAAGGTGTCTCCTATCACCTGTCCTTGGCAGACATCAGTAGTCAACCACAGCATCATTCTCAGAACTGCTCACCACACAGCCCTCTGGGGAGCTCCTGCCAGTTGCCTGGAGCAGCACTTGGCTAGAAGCCTGTCGACATCATTGGCAGAAATTGCAGTAAATCTATAGAGCTGGATTCTCGCCTTGTCTGCCACTAACAAGCTACTAACCAGCTGAATGACTCGGGGCAAACCACTTCCCTCTCTGGGCCTCTGTCTCAAATCCAATATGAGTGGTTTGAACTCTGATACCTGACAGTCTATCGGATTACCTCAGGAAAAATAAAGGTCTGTAAAATTGGCCCAAACTTCATTTTTCTGAAGTTAACCAACAGAGGAAAAGACGTGCTCGAGCTGAGAACAACATCTATGGAAAATATAGTTTCAAAATCTAGTCACTATACTGCTTGTCTGCGAGCCAGAAAAATGAAGTGGCAATGAGAACATCACAGGAAGTCCCTCAGTCTGGCCTGGCCACCTCACCTCCTGCTGCCACCACCCCCGCCCACGTAGCCACACTTGACACTCTGCTACCTGAGGGAACGCCTCATGCACACGCATCAGTGCCTCTGCCCGCGACCCTAAGACACCTCAGAACTTGCTGGGCACCTCACATTCTTCCTCTGAGCCCCTGCCCACTCACATTATTTCCCCAACTGGAATGTGAACTTCTTAAGGGAAGAGATAAGCTCTTTTCATCTCTGTAGCTCTGATATCTACACAGAGTAGATGCCTGGAAATATTTAATGAACGAGTGAGCCTCATCACCTGTGCTTATAAAAATCTAAGGGCAGGGACTTCCCTGGTGGTCCAGGGATTAAGACTCCACCTTTCTAATGCAGGGGCCCCGGGTTCAATTCCCTAATTGGGGAGCTAAGATCCCACATGAT
Source organism: Capra hircus (assembly GCF_001704415.2). NCBI lineage: Eukaryota > Metazoa > Chordata > Mammalia > Artiodactyla > Bovidae > Capra > Capra hircus. The sequence continues at coordinate 4,039,895 of NC_030818.1, forward strand.
ATGTGGTATGGCCAAAAATTTTTAATAATAAAGGACAAAATCACTTTTAATAAGGTAATTTGCTTTATTAAGTCCCTCCTAAGGAGCGGGGGGATTCTCAAATAGTTGGCTTCCGTTTGAGCCATTTGGTAAGATGCTCTGACAAAGTGCTCCTGTGTGATTCAGATGTGTGGGCTGGCTGGGTTTGACATAAATATCTTCCTATTTTGCAATTTGGAGACATCACATTTGGAGAGTGAGAACATGGAGCAATCTGAACACACATTTGGCTCATTATGTGAGGACATCTAATATTCCAAATTTTTCCAGCCTCTCGGTATTTTAAAGGCCTTGGAGAAGCAGCCAAGTTCCCATTTTCTTCAATACTGCCATGGTGGGAGGAGGGTGTTGTGTATATATATTAATAGATGCCCCATACCAGTTGGTAGTTAACGTGCATAGCTGGTCTCCTCAATCAGATTGCAAATTCTCTAAGCACAATGTCAATCAACTAGATTGTTTTATGTATTCCAAGAAGCCAAATATGCAGTAGGTGCTTAATAAGTGCATAGTGATTAATTAATACAGGGCTTCCCCAGTGGCTCAGCAGTAAACAATCTGCCTGCAATGCAGAAGACTTGAGTTTGATCCCTGGGTTGGAAAAATCTCCTGGAGGAGGAAACGGTAACCCATTCCAGTTATCCTTGCCCAGAAAATTCCACAGACAGAGGAACCAGGTGGGCTACAGTCCATGGGGTCACAAAGAGTCAACTAAGCATGTGAGGATATCGCGTGACTGATTAGTACGGCGCAACACACAAGCCACATCCTCCGGGACTAGCCAGGGCCATCAGTGCACACAGCGACAGGCACGGCGCCACAGCCAGAAAGGGAGCACCCGTGAAGTCCTCAGCTGACGGACGCACGGGAGAGAGGAAGGAAGGCTGTGCAGACACGTGGGGCCCCGTGAACAAACGAGGACTCCGGGAATTTCTCGCACTTCACCTCCTAGCAAGCCAAGGCATGATGCCGGCGGAGCTTACACGTGCCAAGAGCTGCTGTACATATTCCACATGCATTTCTTCTTTAAACGTCAGCGGAACTGAATATTACGAGAATTCCACCCAAGCCAGGCCACTCGGAGTCGTGCACTGGAAGGAGGAGTGTCACCAGGTGACGGTCGGCGGCAGCACGAGGCACCAGCACAGGCTCCAGGTGGAGGGTGGAGCCTGGGGGACTCCTGTTTCCGGGTGCCTGCTCCTGGGATGGGTTCAGGCTTTCCTGCTGAAAGGCAGCTAAACCAGGTGGCCGAACAGACAGGGGCCCCTCTTCCATCTCCACTGAGTCACATTTTTCCCCAAAGGCAAGGGTGCAGCACCCAGCTGCACCCAGAAGGGCAGCCCCAAGTCCCTGGTAGACACAGTCCCACTCAGTCCCGGGCTCTGAGTTCCTGGGCAGGTGGCTCAGGGAATCCTGTGGTCCCGTCTGATACGTCTCCCACTGAGCAACAGAGGAGAGCACCCTACTGACTCTGCTTCTCGGAGAGGAAAACTTACCAAGCGTTCAGCTTAATGGCGTGAGGCGCTGACAGGCTGCCCAACCTGGGAGGCTTGTGCCTCACCTGCCTGGAAGCCCACCCCCGGGACAGCGGCTGTGGGCAGGGTGTCTGAGAAGCCTGTGGTTCCGCTTTCTCCTGGAGGCAGCCCAGCGGCATGGAGTCTGAGGGTGAGCAGGGGCCGACGGGCGTGTGTGCACCTGCCAGAGATGCTGGGAGGCCTCATGAATGGAACCCGGTGGCCCTGCCGCTCCAAGGGCAGCCAGGGGACCTGCGGCCTCGGCATCGCCTGGGAGCTGATGAGAGGCGCAGAATCTCCAACTCCATCCACCCGGATCTATGGCCTCAAAGTCCGCCCTGGGCCAAGGGCCCCTGGTGACCCCTCTGCATGTTCATGTTTGGGAACCACTGCTTTACAGCAGTTGTTCTCGGCCCTGGCTGCACATCAAAATCCCCTGGGGAGCTTTAAAAACTCCTGCTCTTCAGATCATGCCCTGGCCCAATCGCTCTCAGAGTACCCCAGGCCACTTCAGATGCAGGCGGGGAGAGAACTGTTGTTCCCCACCTCTGGTACTGATGAACCTAGCCGCAGGGCAGGAACAGAGCCGCAGACAGAGAGAATGACTTGAGGACACAGGGTGCGAATGGGAGGAGGGGACGAATTGAGAGAGTGGCACTGATACATGTATACACTACCGGGTATAAAACACACAGCTAGTGGGAGCTGCTGTAGGCGCTCAGACTGGTACTCAGTGATGACCTAGAGGGGTGGGAGGTGGCAGGGAGGCTCAAGACGGAGGGGATATACGTATACTTATAGCTGATTCATGTTGTTGTACAGCAGAAACCAACACAACACTGTAAAGCAATTACACTAAAAAATACTTTGAAAAAGAAAGCACACTTCTGCATTCAATTCTACAGTTTCAGTAACAAACGGTTTTCCTTCAAGTCACAGAAGGTCAAACACAGGAGAACTGAGGGAATACAACTTTTTACAAATAGGAACCCACCTGGGGCAGAGAGGGTTAAAGACCATTCAGGCTGCCTGTCACTAGAAACTGAAGGCAGAGGCAGCGGCTCCATCCCTGGATCTGAAACCCATCACCCCTAAAGGAGATCGGCCTGAATATTCACTGGAAGGACTGATGCTGAAGCTCCCGTACTCTGGCCACCGGATGCAAAGAGCTGACTCACTGGAAAAGACCCTGATGCTGGGCAAGAGTGAAGGCAGGAGGAGAAGGGGACAACAGAGGATGAGATGGTTGGATGCCATAACCGACTCAATGGACATGAGTTTGAGCAAACTCTGGAAGATAGTGAAGGACAGGGTAGCCGGGAGTGCTGCAGTCCATGGGGTCACAAAGAGTTGGACACAACTTAGCGATTGAACAACAACTGAGTACAGGGGCCTACTCTTCCAGCACGGGTGGAAACTGGGTTCACTCAGGCCCAGACACCCAGGAACTCAGTAAGAACCTGCCAAGGCCTGACTCAACATATGATGTGGCCCAAGTCAGGAGCTACAGTTGGTCAATGCAGCTCTACACCCTGGCAAGAGTAGTTGTTTCAGGGACAGGCATGTGACTCATTTCAGGCCCAGGAGAGTGAGGCTCAGGGCTTTTATGGAATTGTTGAAAGAGACGACTTCTTTTCTTTTGGGTCTGGAAGGGTATGAGTTTAGAGAGGAAAGAAGTACCAAGAGGTAAAGAGGAAAAGCAAGGCACCTGGGGACTCTGCTGAGAGTCCTGGATCAAACTGTTCCTGAAGGCAGTTACCAGTGATTTTCCAGTTACTAAGCTACAAAGTCTGTCTCTTGGGTTTTTAAAAAGCCAACAAAACTTTGCAAGCCTTATTTGCAAAATAAAGAGTCCCAACTAATTCCCGGAGCAAACAGGAACCGTATGAGTGAGGTCAAGCCACAGGGACATGCTTTGTTTGGTTCTATTTTTAGATCTTTAGGACAAAGCAGTTAGATACACTTTCTGGACAGGAAAGGCCTGGGGGCAAACGAAAGGCTGGTATCAGTAAAGAAAGTCTGTTCATAGCAGATTTACAAAGGGCAGAGGTGTGACCCCTCTATATCAGAATCTTTTTTTTTTTCCTTTTATTTTTCTTTTTTAAAAAGCTTTTTATTTTGCACTGGGGTATAGCCAAGTAGCAAACAATGTTGTGATGGTTTCAGGTGAACAGCAAGGGACTCAGCCACACATATACATGTATCCATTCTCCTCCAAACTCCTCTACCACCCAGGCTGCCACGTAACATTGAGCAGAGTTCCCTGTGCTAGGCAGTAGGTCCCTGCTGACTATCCATTTTAAATAGAGCAATGTCCATCCCACTCTCCCTATCCCTTCCACCCATCCTTTTCCCCCATAAGCTGGTTCTGTAAGTCTGTGAGTCGCTTCCCGTTTTGTCAGTTCATTTGTACCGTTTCTTTTTGGAGAATCGCATTTTTTAAAAAAGGTTTTTTTTAATGTGGATCATTTTAAAAACCTTTATTGAATCTGTTACAGCACTGCTTCTGGTTCATGTTTCGGTTTTTTGGCTGAGAGGCATGTAGGATCTTAGCTCCCTGACCAGGGATTGAACCCGCACCCCTTGTACTGAAAGACGAAGTGTCCACCCCTGGATCGGTACCAGGGAAGTCCCTCAGAATCACCTCGGAGCAGCTGGGTAACCAGCGGAATAAGCCATGGCTGAGGTCTGTCCCACTTTCTGCACACGCTCAGTGTCCTCTGGTGCAAACGCTTCTTCCTTTGGGTGGAAAACAGTCTGGCAAAGAAGGAAGGGCTAGGGCTTCAGGAGACAGATCCAGCTGACAAGCAGTGACAGCAAGATCCGTGGATGAAAACGGCTGAGGAGAGGTGGTCAGGAAAGCCAGTCTTTGACGTGTCACGGTGTCTTGGGTCCCCATAGGATCAGAGCTCCAGAATGACCCCAGGGGAGGCCTGGGTGGGGCAGTTCACCAAACTCAGAGGGACCACAGAAAAGGAAGACTACGCGAACCCCGAGGCCTGGCAGAGCCCCTGGCGCAGAGGCAGGAGGAGGCGGTCTCCGTGGACTGCACAGAGGCACTGCGGCCAGCAGCGTTCCGCCCGCTCCACCCGCCTGGACGCCGCGCCACAGCCCAGCCGGCGCAGCCAGGTGCTGAGGGCTGCGAGAGACACCATAGCTGTGAGAGTAAGCTGGGCAGCTCTGCGCTCCCAGGGCTCAGAGTGCGCATGAAGCCGAGCTGTAGGAAAGCCGAGTTGCTCCGTGGGCGCCTACCCTGGCGGCCTGAGGCCTGCGCGTGGGCAGGCCCGCCTGGGCTCGGCCCCCAGCAGGCACGCGCCGCGCCCCCGGTCCCGCACCGCCTGAGGAACGTGTCTTTACACTAACACCAAGCACGATCGGGAGACCAACCAGAGGTGCCAAAATTCTACCCCAGAGGGAGGAGCCTGGGCCTGAGTAGGACGGGAAGAGCTCCGAGTTGCTGTCTGCATGGGAGCCCTGGCTGTCACTCAGTGGCCGGCCCTCTGTGTCCCGCCTGTCGCTGGACCCGCCGCGCAGGCCCCGATGAAATGATGTAATGCCTGAGGCGCTCGGAGCCAAGGGGAGGGCGTGCAGCTCACCGATATTTTTGGCATCTCTCAGAACGCAGCACATGGCGCCCACGCACACCACCTCCACGCAAGGCCTGCTCTGGCTGTCCCGTGCTCAGCTCGCTGGGATGTGGAGACAGCGCGCCCACGGGAGCCCGTCTGGGGCTGGGGGGGTGGGCTGCAGACCCCCAGGGACCCATTCCGCCTGGAGACAGAGGCCAGCAGGGGTCGTGAGCGGGACTGTGGGTTAGAACCTGGTGCAACGGGGGCCCTGGAAGCACAGGGCAGACATCTGCCCCTTCCTGCCAGGATGAGCAGCTCTGAGTCAGAGACCAGGACAGGCAGAGAGGAAGAGAGGAAAGATAAGATGGCGGGGCTGGACTGGAACCCCACCTTCTCCCTGCAAGCCGGCCAGCCTAGCCAAACCACCAGGACACCCCTGTCCCACTCCTGCCACCCAGGCCCACTTCAGCGCAAACAGGGAGGCATGAGTGTCAATCTGGTGCCCACCTGCAGGTGCCTGAGAAACGTGAGGTGGGCTTTCAGGGGAGTAGTGCCAGATGCTGTGCCCCTGCCCCTGCTGTGCCCCTGCTGTGCCCTCCTGCCCTGGAATCCAGTGTCGGCTGATCGGGGCTTCCCTGGTGGCTCAGGTGCTAAGGAACCTGCCTGCAATGAGGGAGACCTGGATTTGATCCCTGGGTCGGGAAGATCCCCTGGAGAAGGGAATGGCAACCCACTCCAGTACTCTTGCCTGGAGAATCCCATGGACAGAGGAGCCTGGCAGGCTACAGTCCATGGGGTCATAAAAGAGTCGGACACAGCGAACCAACACTCACTGAGCTGGATGCAAGGAGGGCAGGGAGAGGGCACCTGGCACCCAGAGGCGCAGGAGTGTGGGGAGGGGGTGGGTGTCCATGGCAATTAGGCATCAGAAGGCAGCTGAAGACCAAGCACAGAGGCTATGGTTTACAAAGATGGTATGATCAAGGCAGGCTGAAATCTGCCATTGGGGTCAATTCATCAGCAGTTATATTAGGGCATGGGATGTGTGGCTCAGTTGCTATGGCATTTTACTTCCAGACCTGGGTACCATTACCCTGTACCAAGGCCCATTTAAAAGCATCTTCTACTTCAAGCTAAAGAGCTGCTAACCCAGGGCGGTGGGGGCGGACAACAGCGAGAAGAGTAACCCCCTTTTCTATGGTAAGATACATAGCAACTGCATTTTTAAAGTCTCTCAGCAGGAATAGATAACAGCCAAGAGCCATAAGGATGTTATCAGAAGGATGTTTACAATTCAGAATGAAATAATTATCACAAAAATATGACTGACAGGGTATGGTAAGAATTTTTAAAAATTAACTCAGTAAAGCTGCATAAGAAAGAACTGAAAATGAGGATGGAAATATGGCCTTTAGAAGCTCAGAATCTCAGAAAAACTGAAGCTTTTGCTAGGCAACCAACCATTTTTCAAGATGTGGAACTGAGGCTGACAGATTCTGTACCTTGCCCCAGGACACAGTGAATTAGTGGCAAAACTGAGCTCTCTTGGCTAACCAAATATGACGATACCAAACATTCAATGTGATTCTAAACATTTTTATTAATAATAATTAAAAAAAAAAACAAGAGCAAATGACATCAAGAATGGTGGTATAAGGACCTTCAAAAATCTCTCCTCCACAAAAGCAATTTAAAAACTGGAAAAAAATAAATAAACAAAAAGTTAGAGTCAACTTTGTCAGAACTCTAGAAATTAGCCAAAGTCTTTACCATTCCACGGAGCATCTATTCCATGGCTGAATCTCAGTTAAAACAGTGAGTGCTGTGGCATTTTAACTTGCCTTATTCTGGCTTTCCATCACCCTGGTAGCCTTGAAAATCAACAGGTTCACAATTACTGTGTAAATGAGTAGCTTGGCAGCCAACAGATGGGGAAGACCTGGGTTGGAGTGTCCTCAAAGCTCCACTCTCAGAGAATTGTCACTGTTTAATCTGTTTAGTGGTTCCCTGGAGAAGCCTGCCTACAGGGGAAAAAAGCCCAGTCTGACCTGAGTCAGTGTTCACTCGATATAAAAAGCTCTTTTCCCCCTAAAGGTAAATATTCAACTTTGCCGAGGCAAGTGGATACAGTTAGGGCAAATACTATGCCGTGCTGCGCTCGGTCGTGTCGGACTCTTTTGCGACCCCATGGACTGCAGCCCCACCAGGCTCCTCTGTCCATGAGATTCTCCAGGCAAGAATACTGGAGTGGGGTGCCGTTTCCTTCTCCAGGGGATCTTCCTGACCCAGGGGTCAAAACTGCATCTCCTGCGTCTGCTGCATGGGCAGGCAGATTCTTTACCACTGTGCCACCAGGGAAGCCCCCTAGGGGCAAACAATAGACTATTTAAAACGCTTAAAAGGAAAAGCCCAACATGCTCCTAGGAATCTAGAAGTCCACATGAAGGGCTATGCATACACTCAGGAGAGGCCTGAGAAGGCGCTAAGCTCTCACCTCTGCTGTCCTTGTGCAAGGAGGAAGTCAGGGTTTAGACAGAGCTGTCATCTGTCTGAGTACAGAGTCCCTCAGCAAAGACTGGGAGGATGGCTGACTCTAAATGTCTAAGGACGTCTCTGTCCAATCACTAGCTGATTACTAAACCAACCAAAGTAGAGACTTCAGTGGCCACACATGACAAAAAATACAGAGTTTATAAAATTTATTCAGAAAAGTCAATACAAACAACAACAACAAATGCTGGGGAATTAGAGAGAATCTGAAATTCAAAGTTGCCACATTATATATTTTAAATGTTCCACAAACTTACTAAACATACAAAGGAAAATAAGTGTGATCCATATACTGGATACCCAGATGTTGGGACTTACTTGACGAAGAACTTAAATCAGCTACTTTAAATATGTTCAAAGAACCAAGAAACTGTGTATTAAGCAAAGTATGAGAATGATGTTTCACCAAATATCTAAGAATAAAGAGAAAGAAATTATAAAAGAAAACCAAATAGAAACTGGACTTGAAAAGTACAATAACAAATTTTTTAAAAATCACTAGAGGGACTCAAGAGCATATTCAAATGGATTCAATGAATGTGAAGATCCATCTGTTGAGATTAACCAGCCTGAGAAACAGAAAGAGATACAATGAAGTAAAACTCATATCACTGAACATGCGAACATACGCGTATCAGGAATCTGAGAAGGAGAGAAGAGAATGGTGCAGGAAGAATATCTGAAGAACTAACAGTTGGACACTTGTAAAATTTGAGGACAACATTTATCTACACATCTAAGAAGTTCAACACACTCCAAGTAGGACGAACTCAAAGGATCCATTCTGCAACACATCATAATCAAACTGCCAAAGACAAGGGAAAATCCTGAAAGCACTCATATCCTAAGGGGTCCTCAGGGAGAGTAATGGGCTTCCCAGGTGGCTTCAGTCGTAAAGAATCCACCTGCCAATGCAGGGAGACACAAGAAGGTTTGATCCCTGGGCCGAGAAGATCCCCTGGAGAAGGAAATGGCACCCCCCACTCCAGGATTCTTGCCTGGGAAATTCCATGGGCAGAGGAGCCTGGCTGACTACAGTCAATGGGGTCCTGAAGAGTCAGACACGACTGAGAGACTGGCACCAAAGTAAGATTCATGGCTGATTTCTCGTCGTAAGTCACAAGGCCAGAAAGCAGCGGGATGAACTATTCAACCTGCTAAAAGCAAAGACTGTGCAATGGGAACGTGAACAGAATTCGTATCCTATCATTGTGCGAAAACTGTATAAGTCTTAGTTCCGCTGAATCGGGTCATAGGGCTTTTCAGGCCTACTATATCCTTCTACTTCTCTGTTTATTCATCCTATTAATTTTTGAGAGTTTGATATTGAAACTCCAACTAAAAATCTTAATTTATCTACTTAAAAAATAATTGTAATACATAGTGGAACTATATGTAACTCTGGTCTGTATTTTCCAAGTCTCCTGTAAATGTGTCTTCATGGTTTCATAATTTAAAAAAATAAAAAATTTTTAAAAAGAATGAGACTATGGATGAACAACACTAGATCCAGCAAACTATTCTACAACAATGAGAGAACGGGGGCACTTCCCTGTGGTCCAGTGTTTAAGAATGCGCCTTCCAATGCAGGGGACGTGGGTTCAATCCCTGGAAGGGAACTAAGAACCCACATGCCGTGGGGCAACTAGGCCCACATCCTGCAGCGAAGAACCACAATGAAGAGCCCACGCACTGCAACAAAGACCCAGCACAGTCAAAAGAACAAAGCAGAAGCAGTATTTGAAAAAAGAGAAAAAAAACAGTGAAAGAATGGGGACAACTGCTTAACAGGTACAGAATATCCATTTGGAGTGAAAAAAAAAAAATGCTTTGAAAGTAGAGAGGGGTGGTGAGTGTACTGAACGCCTCTGAACGGTTCCCTTTAAAATGGTTTATTTTATGTTATATAAATTTCACCTCAATTGCTAAAAACGAAGGGGGAAAAAAAATAAGACAAATTAAGACATACTCGGGTAAACACTAGCAAACCTGCCCTACAGGAAATACTAATGGGCACTACTAGATGGGAACTCAAAACCACACAAAATAAGTGAGCGCCAGTAATGGTAATTACATAGGTAAATATCAAAGTCATCTATAATAATAGAAATGTATTGTTTGTAACTCTTTTTTCCTTCCATTTAAAAGACAGCTGTATAAAGCAATAACCATAACTCTGTGTTAACAGGCACATGGTGTGTGAAGATACCGTTTGCACAGCAACTAAACAGGGGTGAGGAGACGGGATTATAAAAGAACAAACTGTCGATACACTATTAAATTACGCTGGAATTAATCTATACCAGATTGTTATAAATTCAAATCGCCAAGGGCAACTACTGAGAAGATAAAACCTAAAGGAGGTAAAGAAACGACAAGGGACTTGAACGGTGCGCTGGAGCACACAGCGGGAAGGGAAAGGCGGGACTGAAGCAGCACTGCCTCACGCACACTGTCGTGTGTGAAGCAGGTAACTAGCGGGAGCTGCTTCAGCACCCGTCCTGCCAATGAATATTCAGGGTCGATTCCCTTCAGGATGGACTGATTTAATCTCACTGCTGCCCAAGGGACTCTCCAAGAGTTTTCTCCAGCACCACAATCCAAAAGCATCAATTCTTCGGTGCTCAGCCTTCTTATCATGGTCCAACTCTCACATCTACACATGACTACTGGAAAAACCATAGCTTTGACTATACAGATCTTTGTTGACAAAGTGATGTCTCTCCTTTTCAATACGCTATCTAGATTTGTCATACTTTCCTTCCAAGGAGCAATTAAAATTATCTTTTAATTTCATGGCTGCAGTCACCATCCACAGTGATTTTGGAGTCCAAGAAAATAAAATCTGTCACTGCTAATTTTTCCCTTTATAGTTGCCATAAAGTGATGGGACTGGATATCATGTGATGTTAAATTTTTGAATGCTGAAACATTCTATGTTAGATATCGTTTTAAAAAAGCAAATGAAACTGAAAGCAACAACAGAAGGGAAAAAATGATAAAGATTAGAGAAGAAATGAATGAAACTGAGAACAGAAAAACAATGGAGAAAATCAACAAAACCAAAAGCCGGTTCTTTGACAAGATCGACAAAATTGACAAACCTTTAGCTGAACTGACCAAGAGAAATGAAAAGACTCAAATTACTAAAATCAAGAATGAAAGAGGGACCATCACTGCTGACTGTACAGAAGTAAAAAGGATTATAAAGGAATTTTATGAACAACTGGGTGTCAACAAACTAGATAACCTAGATGACACAGACATATTCCTAGAAAGAAACAAACTACCAAACTGAATCAAGAAGAAAATTTTAATTGACTGATTATGACTAAAAAGATTGAATTAGGAAGTTTGAAACTGTCCACAAAGAAAAGCCCCGTTCCAGAAGGCTTCACTGGCATATTTCATCGAATGTTTAAAGGAGACTACTAATGAACTGCAGTTTCTTTTTGAGGCAAAGAAAATGTTCTGGAATTAGACTGTGGTAGTGAAAAATATGTAGGGATATGTGAATTATATCTCAAGTATTTTAAAAGTAGAAGGAGAAGCAAAGCAAAAGCCAGCTAGTAATTCTAACAATGGGACTCTTGGATTTTTTTTTAATCGGTAAAGTTAAACCCTATTTGAAAAGTTGTATGTGAATGCTAAGCCCTTTCATCTTTTTTTTTTTTTTCCAGTCCTAAAAGTAGGTGGCTTCTTATTTCATCTCTTCCAAACCTTTTCTACACTGTGAAAGCTTTCAATAAAGCTGAAGATTTGAGTTATCCTAAGAAAAAATATATGCAATATACATAAGACAGGAAATATATATTCCTGACTTATAAAGAGCTCTTATAAAGCAATACAGAAAATGCAAACATTCCATTAAAAAGTGGGCGAAGGATATGGAAAAACAATTCACACAGTAAGAAATAGCCAGTAAGCATAGAAAAACATCCTCACTCAAAACCAAATGCAACAATCAGACACCTGGAAATTTTAAAAGGCAAGTGCTATTCATCGTTGGCAGAGTGTGAGAAATGGGCACACCCATATGCTGCTGGTAGTTTAAACATGGCCCAACTTTGTTGGACAGCCATTTGGCATCGCTTATGTTTCTATGAAAATCTTAAATGTTTTCATCCTATGACACAGCAATTACGCTTCTGGGAATTTATTCTATAGAAGCAAATAGATAAATGAGCAAATATATTCCCTGCAGCCAGATCTGTATTAAAAATTTAGTCATATCAATGTACACACTACTATATTTAAAATGGTTAACAAGGACCTACTGCATAGCATTGGGAACTCTGCTCAATGTTATGTGGCAGCCTTGATGGGAGAGGAGTTTGGGGGAGAATGGATACATGTATAGGAAGGGCTGAGTTCCTTAGCTGTTCACCTGAAACTATCACATTGTTTGTTAATCAGCTAAACAAAATAAAAATTTAATACAAAATGAAATTAAAAAAAACTGTATCATAAACACTTGATTTGGGAATAGTTAACTATTTAGAATACTAAAGAGTGATTAAAAGAAATGAAGTAGATCCATTTACTGACTTGGAAGTATTTATAAAGTATGAAATGTCAATAAAGATCTACAGAAAAGCATGCAAATGTAGTATGATCTAAATTTGCAAAAAATGTAAACCCTAATATGCATGCATGTGTGTATCTGAATATACAATGTGTACATCGCATGCTTTCATCTATAACATGTATATATTATACACACACACACACATGTGTGTGTATATACACATATACATATACATGTAGAACCAGTCACAGACAAGCTGGACTCCTCAGAGTGAAGCAGAATCCACCTGCTCCTACCACCTCCCTGCATCTTGGCCATAGTTTTTCCAGGCTCTCTGAAATAGCAGCTAATTAGCCCATCCCTTTTAGCACCAAACACTCCAGTGCAATCCAGGGACCTCAGGGTACAGTCCTTTCCACAAGGAAGGGCCTCTACTCCCTGGCTAGCAGTGGCCCACAGGCCTATGGGGGAAGCCGTGTGCACACCTGTCCAGCTCAGCACCTGGCCTGGACCTGGACAAAGGGCCGCCAAGGACAGGTCCAGCCCAACTGGGGCCAGGGCCCTCTGGTGATGTCGGCCCGCCTCCCCACCCCCATTCCCGCCTCCCTCCAGCAACACTGCCCTTGGCCTGTGCCCACCTCCTGACTGTAGGTCAACACGCTCCTGGGGACCCCTTGGGCCAGGCTCCTCTTGTGCAGCCCTCACGCTGGCCATGGCCCTGGCAGGAGGGCCATCCGTCCAGAGAGGCCGTTCCCAGGTGGCCCCCCCCACCTCCAGGAGCACAGGGTGGGGCGGGGTGCGGAGAGGGAAAGGAGCTGCTGAAAACATCTCCAAGAACCTTCTCTCCTACTACGATCCCAGCTCCTGTGCCAGCAGGTGGCTGGGACTAGGGGGCCTGCTGCCCCCTCGACACCTGTATAAGGGACCTATGGCAGCACCACCAATCCGTCCTCAGTCAGAGTGCAGACAAGCTCTAGTTCCACACCCTTTTGGGTAAATGCACAGAAAAGACCTGGAGAGACACACACTGGCTTATCTCTGGGGGATGGATAAGAGCTTTTTACTCTATATGCTGTGTTTACTTTTATTTTTAATTACTCATGTAAATGAAAGGATAATTAAAAAGAAAAACATCTCTGGGGCCTATTTCTGATCTTCTCAGTGTGAACAGCTTGTCTTTCACTGCGGAAGCCCCACAGGAGCCCACTGAAGGCTCTGAATCCTCACTTCCATCTGAATTCACCTGACCTCCCAGGGGCTACACAGCAGAGTCACTGGGCGCTGTCCCCAGGACTTCTGATGCAATCAGCCAGGAATGGGTGTGGGCATCAGGCATGTTAAAGCTCCCCAAGTGACAAAGTGCAGCCGGCTTAGGAAGCCGTGGGCATGCTCCTTTCCCAAACCACGCCCAGCTCTCCCCGCTCCCGCCCTCCTCGCCCCGACTGTGTCAACACCATCTCCCCTCCTCCCAGGGGAGCTGGGAACATGCCGCAGAGGTAGAAACAACAGCACCTGGTGAGGAGGGGACGACGTGAGGGCCCACAGCCAGGACCGGGAGGGCTGGCAGGGCAATGCCAGAGGACCACTCACTGGACAGCAAATGGCGTGACCAGTCCACTGCAAAGGAAACCTCTCCACCAGACCTGAGACGTTTCAACTGTTGTTGTTCAGTGGCTAAGTTGTGCCTTACTCTGTAACCCCCCGGCCTGCAGCACCCCAGACTTCCCTGTCCTTCCTTCACTATTTTCCAGAGTTCACTCAAACTCATGTCCATTGAGTCGGTGATGCTATCTAACCATCTCATCCTCTGCCACCCCTTTCTCCGTCTGCCTTCAATCTTTCCCAGCATCAGGGTCTTTTCCAATAAGTTGGCTCATAGCATCAGGTGGCCAAAGTACTGGAGCTTCAGATTCGGCATCAGTCCTTCCAATGAATATACAAAGCTGATTTTCTTTAGGATTCACTGGTTTTATCTCCTTGCAGTCCAAGAACCTCCAACAGTCAGGGTCTATTTGGACTTTCCTGGTGGTCTAGTGGTTAAGAATCTGAATGCCAATGTAGGGAACCTGGGTTCAATCTCTGGTCTAGAAAGATTCCCTGTGTTATGAGGCAACCAAGTCTGTGCTCCACAACCACCAACTCCCCTTGCCTAGAGCCATGCTCTGCAACAAGAGAATCCAGTGCAATGAAAGGCCCCGAGCACCGCAGCTAGAAAGTAGCCCCCATTTGCCACAACCAGAAAAAGGCTTTGAGGCAACAAAGACCTAGCAGAGCCATTAATAGATTAATTAATTAACTTTCTAAAAAGTCAGGGTCTATTGAAGCATTTCCACTTTTCTCCAGGCATCTTCCCTTCTTCTGGATCACTGGCCGCCACTGTTTCTTGCCCACCAAGCAATCTCTGTTTTTGTTGTTAGATTGTTGCTTTTTCTTTTGCTTTACCTGGAGGACCTCTTTGACTTCTTTTTTTCCCCCCCCATATGGGATGTAAAGATGAATTTCTGAGTTCCTCAAGGCACAGAAACATCCTTATGGATCTTCACGCTTTGATTAATAATGTGGCTAGGAGTAGCTTTCTCAGTTGGAGTTTATCTCCCTCAAACGTGGCAGACACGGCACCACCAGTGGGGCTGAGGAGAAGTCTGCTGCCAGTTTGATTCTGTTCTTTTTGGTAAGATGTTTCTTCTCTCCAGAAGCTTAGCAGTATGTTTCTTAAAATTCTGAAGATTGGTTAGAATTTATTTCCCTCAGGCCTCTCCTTTCGATGGGAGGCTGGGTAGGTGGGAAGGAGGTTGGCAGCCGGGACTCTCACTCATGGCTGCTGAAAATAAGAAAGCGTTATTCTGGGTGTAAAGCACATGATGTCTTTTGCTCCTGTGTGTGTGTGCTAAGTCGCTTCAGTCGTGTTGAACTCTTTGCGACCCTATGGACTGCAGCCCGCCAGGCTCCTCTGTCCATGGGGACTCTCCAGGCAAGAATACTGGAGTGGGTTGCCATGCCCTCCTCCAGGGGATCTTCCTGACCCAGGGATCGAACCCGCGTGTCTTACATCTCCTGCACTGGCAGGTGAGTTCTTTACCACAAGCATCACCTGGGGAGCCTGGAGAGCATCATCTCTCCTCTGTCTGTTCTGAGGTCTCAGGTTACCTCAGAGCCCAGCACCATTGCCAGGAACTGTCCAGGTAGTCTGCCCACCTTCTTTAGAGAACGCTTGGTTTCATCCTGGAGGCAAGATCCGCTCTGGGCTGCTCTGCTCTGCAGCAAGTGCCGCTGGGGATTCCTGGAGGTGGGGCAGCTGCTCCAGGCGGTTGCAGTTCCCGTTCTTTGTGTTTAAGGAGCTTGGAGCTTCTCCAGGGCTCCATGAAAAGCTCACTCACGTCTCTCTCCAGGGTCTTGAGCCGCTGCATCCTCTGCTCTGGTTTCCTTGGCAACCCATTCCTTTGTTACCTTCCAGGGACTCCTCTGCATTTCTGGTTCACTGAGGGTATTGTCACTTCCTTCTCTTTTTCCCCACCTCATTGTCTATCATTTCTTTGGGACCCAGTGAGGTAAGAAAGTAGATGTGCAGGCCTCATCTACCAGCCCGGACACTAACTCCCAGTAGATATAATAGTGACTTTATTAAATCAAACTTCTGGAGAGAATCAGTGATCACTGCCTCATGCAAATTCCTCATTAAAGAGAAGAGGAAAAAGGCCCAGAAAAGCCAGTGACCTGTCCACGTGCCACACTGGTTGGTCAGTGGGGAAGGAGGGGCTGGGACACACAGGCAGTGCCCATAAGCTGAGACCATGGGACTTCCATGTTCCTGGTAGTCTGCTTTAATCAGGAAATCAGACGAGGCTTCAAACAAGAGCGGGTAGGCCCTTGGCTTGGCAGAACTGTGAAGTCAGCAGAGCCTGTCAGCGCTCCAGGATCCCTCTCTGTGGCAGTCTGGATGGCTGTGGGATGCAGGGCAAACCATCCTTGACCAGGCTGGCCAGACACAACTTTAGAGACAGCAGAGTCAGTCCTGGGTACAAGGCACACCCCTCCCCTGTCCAACAAGGGAAGGCGGAGGACCACAGAGACCTGATGGGGCAGAGAGCTTCCCCAGTCCCCCAGCCGCCCAAGACTAGGGTCTGAGCAGGGGAAGGTGGAGGACCGCAGAGAGCCC